>NC_053026.1:182919790-183233800 GCF_003073215.2 Triticum urartu | reverse complement strand
GGGTTTTAATGATGTTACTTAATTGGGATTGAGAATGCTGTCAACCATTCTCAATGTTTAACAACCACCATGATAGTAATTAAATTTATTCCTTTGAAGTAGGGAAAAATTGGCTTTACGCAAAAACTGTAACCATAGAGCTTTCCACCAGCCAAATATGCATATAGTATAGCTGTTGCATTCCATTATTCTCTATGTGTTACCTTGCCAGCATATTCCATGTGCTGACCCGTTTTCGGGCTGCAACGTTAATGTTGCACACTTTTCAGACGACGATTGAGGAGTTTTAGGTCATGGTTCTATACTCAGTGATGCCGTTGGAGTTGGTGGACTCACTTATCTTCCAAGCCTTCCGCTGTTATCGTCACTAGATGGCCTTAAGCCATATTTATTGTAATAAGTTCTCTTTTGGAGATCTCTCGATGTAATAAGTGTGTGATTGCTACTCTGCTATAAATCCTTCGAGTACTGTGTGGTGTCAGCATTACTGATCCAGGGATGACACCGGAGCACAGAGATCAGACTGTTTGAGGTCTGGTCGCTACATTTGAATGAATGTATCTATGTTTGTCCGATCATGTATTATGAAACAAGGCTTATGTATGATATATTGCTTGCTTTATTTTGAAATATTTCCTCCTATGTGGCCGTCTACGAAATCTGAGAGTTGGCCAGTCGTCGGCTTCAGCCCCCATGTAGATAATACAGGGGTGTTCGGAATAGCACTAGAACACACTTGACCCAGTGATTTGGTCCGAGAAGGAGGTGTTAGTGCGGCGAACCAGGCAATCGGACTATGTGGCTTTATCGCTCTCACTTAGCCATAGGATTTTTGTAATGGGAGTATGGGCGCAACCCCTAGTCTTGTTCGATTATCTGAACTTGGGTGCTGTAGTTGCCTGGTCGGGTGAAGGCCGGCCTATCGCGTAATGCGGAAAAAATCGCAAGAGATTTATACTTAGTCGCCGAATAGCTGACCAGCTCTCGCCGCATCATGACAGTCATTTTTTGGATTTCTCTACTGAGGTGTTTGTCCGGATGAACCAGAAACACAATCGCAATAGTTCTCCCTTTACTACCTTAGCCGAACAAATGGAACTTAACGTAGCAACCACATGAGCCGGGCAACCCAACTATTGACCAAAGACATGATTTAGAGCCAATGCATATAATGCTATATTCGGGACACCGAATTGCACTGTGAAAGTGTTCGGACTTTGTTTAGTATTGAAAAAATGTACGTGGCTCAATAGAGCCCCTAGCGATTTAAGTCGTCCGAGGTGTACTTGATAATCGGGAAAAACAGGAAAAACAGATTTAAGAGATAGGCTAATGCCATATAGGTTGGGCTAGGAACTGTTTCCATTGTAGTCTGATTGATACGTCAAAACATATTGGTACAAAAAGTGCAGTAAGCAACCATGCTATTTTACATGCCGAGCACAAGGGAAAGCTGCGTGCGGGTCTTAGAAACAGACAAGGTGGTCTTTAAAGACCCTTTTAGATACTCTGTCATGCCTCTACGCCGCTTCTCTCCTTGGTGTATTGTCCTTTGAGAGGATCATCACTCGGTGTTGTCATGATAGGCCTCAAATAGAGGCCTAGGCACCGTTGAAAAGGTGACGAGGGTTGTGAGGAACCTGCAAAATATAGAAGGAAGAAAAAGGGTAAACTATGGGTGTCCAGATGTGGTCTAGCCATATTGTGGACTTTATCATTGTTGTGCCTCCATCTTTGCCCATGGTATCTTTTGTGCATACTTGTGTACGTGTGGCATGTGGACCGTAATTCGGTTGGGGCTGAGACGGAGGCAGAATTGCTAATCGAGCTCCTGACAAGTTGGACTGTCGTACTGTGGGGTAGTCCGGACTCGTTTGACAGTGTCCGGGGACTTAACCTCCGATGTATTAGTCGGCTTGATAAGGCCGCCCTGTACTTCCGCTCCCAGGGCCACGGTGTGCTCCTCAGTACGGAGGGAGCATCCATGTTTCCATTGACCGTTATAACACCGTGTGGTCCGGGCATCTTGAGCTTGAGATAAGCATAGTGCTGGACCGTGTTGAACCAAGCGAACGCGGTTCGTCCGAGCAGTGCATGATAGCCACTGCGGAAGGGGACGATCTTGAAGATCAAGTCTTCACTTCGGAAGTTGTCCGGCAAACTGAAGATGACCTCCAATGTGATTGAGCCCGTGCAGCGGGCCTATACACCAGGTATTACTCCTTCAAAGTTAGTTTTGGTGGGCTTTATCCTTGATGGATCGATGCCCATCTTGCGGACTGTGTCCTGATAAAGCAAGTTAAGGCTGATGCCGCCGTCCATGAGGACTCACGTGAGGTGGAATCCGTCGATGATTGGGTCGAGTACTAGTGCGGCCGAACCTCCATGACGGAAACTAGTCAGATGGTCTCTACGATCAAAGGTGAACGGACAGGCTGACCATGGGTTGAATTTAGGGGCGACTGGCTCTATCGCGTAGACGTCCCTTAGCGCACGCTTGCGCCCCTCTTGAGGATATGAGTGACGTATATCATATTGACCATTTTGACTTCAGGGGGAAATTTCTTCTGTCCCGTTGACGAGGCTCCTCGTCATCGTCCTCACTTGGCAATCCTTTCTCCTTGTGTTCGGTATATAATTTACCGGCCTGTTTAAAGACCCAACAACTTCGGTTGGTGTGATTCGCAGGCTTATCGGAGGTGCCGTGAATCTGGCAGGGTCGATCGAGTATCCGGTCCAACACTACTAGGGAAAAGCTTATAGGCAGACGCTTACTAGTAGCGAGGGTTTATACCCCTCGCTACTGCTACTTACTAGTAGCGCGGGTTTTTACCCCTCGCTACTACTAAGTTGATAGTAGTAGCGTGGGTTTTTAACCCTCGCTACTACTAAGCGGTCTCTACCGTGCCCCCCGAGACATGCCATAGTAGTAGCGAGGGGTATAAACCCGCGCTACTACTAAGTTGATAGTAGTAGCGCAGTTTTATACCCCTCTATCGGTGTCAAAACCGGCAAATCTCGGGTAGGGGGTCCCGAACTGTGCGTCTAGGCCGGATGGTAACAGGAAGCAGGGAACACGATGTTTTACCCAGGTTCGGGCCCTCTTGATGGAGGTAAAACCCTACGTCCTGCTTGATTAATATTGATGATATGGGTAGTACAAGAGTAGATCTACCACGAGATCAAGGAGGCTAAACCCTAGAAGCTAGCCTATGGTATGATTGTTGTATATGGAGTTGATTGCCTATGGACTACAACCCTCCGGTTTATATAGACACTGGATAGGGTTAGGGTCACATAGAGTCGGTTACAATGGTAGGAGATCTTGAATATCCGCATCGCCAAGCTTGCCTTCCACGCCAAGGAAAGTCCCATCCGGACACGGGAAGAAGTCTTCAATCTTGTATCTTCATAGTCCAGGAGTCCGGCTGAAGGTATCGTCCGGCTACCCGAACACCCCCTAATCCAGGACTCCCTCACCCTCGCTACTACTAAGTACGAGGTATGTGAAGTCGCCATATCCTCGGCCGAATCCCCATCTCCTTCCCCAAATCCCTCCTCTCTTCCGCCACACTCTCCTCTCACTTTCCATACGCTCTCACATGGACCTCTTGCCCATGCGCCCATCCTCCTTCGTGGCGCCGAAAGTGGCCGCCGCCTCGCGCCACCGGCGTCTAGGAGCTCGCCGGTCTTCCACCGGTGTCTAGGAGGCCGCCGCCCCACGCCACCGCATCGGAGCACGTCACCACCAGTGACTAGCTCTGTTGCTCCCTCCATCACCTTCCTCTCTCCCTCGGTTTTACTTTTCTCTCTCTCCCTCTAGTTTGACACACCCTTCCATGTCCATGCCCATGCAGGTCGTCGCCATTGATGACTCAGACCTATCTGGCATGGTCCGGAAGAGGAGCCCCACGCCGCGGCCTGGCTCTGCCATAGAAACGGGCCCTCTCCAACAGCCACTGCCGGATCCGGTCTTCCGCTGTCCTTTCATGCCTCCGGCGACGCTAATCGTCACTAGATAGAACCATTGTTGCCATTGACAGCACGCACGGGATCATGATTTTTTTGTTTTTGAAAGTAATAGCAGTAGCGCGGGTATAAGACCTGCTACAGATAATTAGTAGTAGCGATGTTTGCAACACATGCTACAGCTAACCATGTATAGCAGTAGCGTGTGTCAACACGCGCTATTGCTACAAGTTAGCTGTGGCGCCATATCAGTAGCGCGGGCACCCGTGCTACTGATACACCCAAAACCCCGCTGCTGCTAGGCTTTTCCCTAGTAGTGCAAGCTAGATGCGCCTTCTCTGTTTCTTTTGAGTGGCTTCTTCCACTGACCAGACATGGAGCCACTGGATCCTGCGTTGACCGCCCTGTTGTTGGCATTGTCATTATTGCTGCGGCGCTTGTGTTTGTTTCCTCGGGGCCTACCGTTCTCATTCTTAGCTTCAGAAGTGCCAGGCTCGCTTGTGTTATTATTGAAAGCACCAATGTCGGTGTCAAAACCGGCAGATCTCGGGTAGGGGGTTCCGAACTGTGGGTCTAAGGATCGAAGGTAACAGGAGACAGGGACACAATGTTTACCCAGGTTCGGGCCCTCTTGATGGAGGTAATACCCTACGTCCTGCTTGATTGACTTGATGAGTATAGGGGTTACAAGAGTTGATCTACCACGAGATCGTAATGGCTAAACCCTAGATGTCTAGCCTGTATGATTATGATCTCCTCTACGGACTAAACCCTCTAGTTTGTATAGACACCTGAGGGGGCTAGGGTTGTACAAAGTCGGTTTACAGAGAAAGGAATCTTCATATTCGCACGCCAAGCTTGCCATCCACACAAAGGAGAGTCCCATCCAGACACGGGAGAAAGTCTTATATCTTGTATCTTCACAGCCCATTAGTCCAGCCCATGTTACATAGCCCGGACTCCCGAGGACCCCCTAATCCAGGACTCCCTTAGTCACGGGCGCCATGTCCCACCTATAAAAAGGCCTCCTCGAGCCCCTCCTCTCCTCACCACTAGACTCACCACTCTCCTCTGGCCCTCCCCATCTACTCCACTGAGCTCGAGGAGCTCTCTTTTCGTCCCATCGCCGCTACGGCCGCCACCCCCTCCCACCTAAATTCCGATGAACCATGGTCTATCCCCCTCTTCTTTCTTCACCATTGGAACCATAGGAATATGGCGATCCTCCCTGGACCTTTTCCTCATCTCTGGAGAAACCATGGCCTCGACCCCAACTCTGGCCGAAGCCCCGTCCACCGACGTCCATGTTGCCATCGGCCTGGTCCACCCCGCTGTCTGTGGATGAGCTTTGGAGATGCGCCAGATCCCTCTGAGCATTTCCCTAGGCGGAGCCTCGCCGGAGATGCCCTGTACCACCGACAGGCCTCATTGGGGCCAGCTCTGCCGCGACCAGGCGCGGGCGAGAGGAGGGAGATGACGCCGCCCCTGCCAGTTGGCCAGGTGGGCCCCACCACCACGAGCGACCCCACCTGCTAGCCACCCCGCCCGTTGACTTGGGCCTGGTGATGTGGATAAGTGAAAGCACATTCGCACGGATACGTTGTTTGGTTCTGAAGGCGTATTCTAGTGCGGTTTAGGCCAGAATTGCGCTTTCCTATCTGGAAAGCGTATTTGGCTAAATGTGTTTTCTCTTTTTCCAATCAGGGACTTATTTGTGGATTAATATTTGTAGAAAGGTCCCTGGCAGAAAACACCTCATAACTTTTTACTCACAACTCCAAATGAGGCGATTCCAAAGCCCACTTCTTCATCTCGTCGAGCCTACTCTGTTGGTATCATTTTGGCCACGTGTTAATATTATGAAAATGACCATTATGACCTTGCCCTTAATCAGCCCCCTCCGAGAGAGAACGTTTTTCGGTGATCCTTTTCGCGAACTTCTCTCACTTCCTCGCGGTGAATCTCTCCATCCCAGGCAAGCCACACCCTCCATTTGCATGATTGCAATGCAATGACATGGTTTGCTTATTTAAACTTGTTTAAAATATTGTTTTAGCTACTTGTGAGTTGTCATGGCATTTCTCGGAGTATTATTTTGAACTTGCTATTGCCATGATATTGCTTGGAGTTCTAGGACTAATATTTTGCAGCTTATGTGGATGACATGTTGTTGCCATTGGATTTTTAGTGGCTCATGTTATGCTTACTTTAATGATGGTATCTGGTATGATATTTTGGAGTATTACTTTGGATGTCATGCTGCCTTTGGATTATTAGTGTCTCGAATTATTTTCAGCATGATGCTAGTTGATATTATGTTTTGGAGAATGATTTCGGAGATGATGCTTGCATGTGGATCTTAGCTGGATAGCTAGTTCTTGCTATTGGATTAGTAGTATGTTGGTACTTGGATTCGTCATGATAGTAGTGTTATGTTGCCCTCGGAGTATTATGATATGACTAGGTTATGTTGTGGATTATTTGTTGGATATTGCTATGTCTTGGATTACAGGTTGATAGATGATATCGAAGTATCAGTTATCACTATTATATTTTGGGGATACATTCCATAATTAAGTTGGTCAGGTGCCACCGAACCGGGCTTTTCAAGTGCAACCACATTTGCCTTTTATGGGAAGGCCCTAATGTGATGCTATCGTCGTTCCTCTCGCCGGTGCCTCCAACGAGGGAAGGTTATGGGCGCGCGCTACCCTGATTAGGTAGGTGGACATAAGCCTTGTGTGCCCATTGTTGGATAGGGCCCTTTTTTCCCCGTTTGGTACCGTTTTTGTTTTGCCATGACGGTGGCCGTTGATGTCTTTGGTAGACACGGGGACACCCATGACTTAGCCCAGAAGGGCATTGGTCGGAGTGGCCGAGAGAGTGTCATGGCAGTAGATCAGTTTTGTCGGAATGCCGTTGGTCCACCCAAATGTGAATGCGAGACTATGGGTTCCGTGGTGTGGGTAAAGTGTGTTACCTTTGCAGAGTGTGTGTTTAATCTATCGATAGCCACGTCCTCAGTCATGGCCATAAGTTCGTACTAGGTCACACCGTTCGATCAACACTCACATGACAGAATGACTTATAGGTGAATTATATGTTGATATATTGTGAGCAGTAACAGTTTGGCAAGATGTTGATGATGATGTTGGAATGATCTCGAGGATGATCATTCAGTATGCGATGTGTTGACGAGGTGATCATGTGGATGTTTCGATCACGACATGATCATGTGGATCATTTGATCACGAGGTGATCAGGTGGATCACGAGGTGATCGAGATGGTATATTGCTTGGCCCGATAGCCAAGTGTGAGATGGTTGTTAAGATTGAGATGTGGCATTATTAGCATTGTAGTAGTTTCGTAGCATGTTTAGTAGTTGCTTTCGTATCAGGGTAGCTGTTAATTTAATTAACCTGATTAATGCTATGTTGTTGTCTTGCCTTGATGCTTGTGGTTGTTGTGAGCTTACAAGTACATTCAATGTACTGACCTGGCGTGTCATGCCAGATTGCAGGTGATGCCATGATTGATTGATTGCTTGTCGAGGTTTCCGTGCGTGTGAGCTAGATCGTGTCCAAGCCAGAGTCCCTGCGGAGTGCAGTTCACCACCTTCGTCGGTGTTCCACTTCTAGAAGTATTCCGCTGCTACGAGTTGTTCTGCTGCTAGCATAGAGCAAGTGCAGTATTGCAGGCGTAGTGTCGCCGTGCTGATGTGACCTTTTGTAACATCAAACCCTTGTAATATTATCCTTTGTAATAAGAGCTTATTTGTTCTATGTCAAGTAGTGTCGTATTCCAGAGACTTCTCCTCGATCTCTGGGCTGGATTACGGGGCGTTTTGGTTTCTTTGAGCCGGGGTGCCACATGCTCGGTATCAGAGCAGGTCTGGCTGTAGGACGCCCTAGTTAGCGTGAGCGGTAGAAATCGATAGTATAGGGTCTATCTTGTTTGTTGCATATGGTTGCTGCATTTGTTTGTTGCATAGCATGCATATAGACTTATTATTTTTCTACTAACGGTTTATCTTGTGAGTGTACCTGGCATCGGTTCGGATCCACTACAGCTCAGCCCCTGCATTTCTCCAGTGTTCTTTTCTTGCCTATTCTTTGGTGTTTGGTGTCATTTCTATCCCAGCTGAGTGATGCCAAGTGATCCCGACACTGTTTATAGAAATGATCCTCAGCTATTGCACTGATGTCTTTCTTTCAGCCCCTCCTATCGTTTTGGTGATGGACATGCTTCTATCCCGGATCGTCCTTTTTATATTGTCGTGTTGGAAACCCTTAACAATCTTAGTCCTCAAAAAAGGGCACTCTTAGCAGCCTTAGTTTTTCCCCGCTATCCTATTTCTTGGATGAGTACAGATCTTATCCGTTTGCTTGATAAAAATGTGGTTGCGACATTCGTGTCCCGCTACATGGTTATCGAGTGCGTCCTCACCTCCGAGCTAGTCCAGGTTGCTACCTGGCTAAGCCCGCACTTGGTGTAGCGATGTTTACACTAACCCCTCCACACATTGATTCATCCTAGTGCACACCGTCACAGCATGCTAGATCGTAGTACCGAAGATCTGATACGTCTCTAATGTATCTATAATTTTTGATTGCTCCATGCTATTATATTATCTGTTTTGGGTATTAATGGGCTTTATTTTACACTTTTATATTATTTTTGGGCCTAACCTATTAACCAGAGGCCCAGCCCAAATTGCTGTTTTTTTTGCCTATTTTAGTGTTTCGCAGAAAAGGAATATCAAACAGAGTCCAAATGGAATGAAACATTCAGGAGCGTTACTTTTGGAACAAATGTGATCCAGGGGACTTGGAGTGGACGTCAAGAAACAATCGAGGAGGCCACGAGGCAGGGTGCGCGCCCACCCCCCTGGGCGCGCCCTCCACCCTCGTGGGCCCCTCGTTGCTCCACCGACCTACTTCTTCCTCCTATATATATCCATATACCCCGAAAACATCCAGGAGCACCACGAAACCCTATTTACAATGCCGCAACCTTCTGTACCCAAGAGATCCCACCTTGGGGCCTTTTTCGAAGCTCCACCAGAGGGGGCATTGATCATGGAGGGCCTGTAAATCAACTCCATGGCCCCTCCGATGATGTGTGAGTAGTTTACCTCAGACCTTCGGGTCCATAGCTAGTAGCTAGATGGCTTCTTCTCTCTCTTTGGATCTCAATACAAAGTTCTCCTCGATTCTCTTGGAGATTTATTCGATGTAATCTTCTTTTGCGGTGTGTTTGTCGAGATCCAATGAATTGTGGGTTTATGATCAAGTTTATCTATGAAAAATATTTGAATCTTCTCTGAATTCTTTTATGTATGATTGGTTTATCTTTGCAAGTCTCTTCGAATTATCAGTTTAGTTTGGCCTACTAGATTGATCTTTCTTGCAATGGGAGAAGTGCTTAGCTTTGGGTTCAATCTTGCGGTGCTCGATCCCAGTGACAGAAAGGGAAACGACACATATTGTATTGTTGCCATCGAGGATAAAAAGATGGGGTTTATATCATATTGCATGAGTTTATCCCTCTACATCATGTCATCTTGCTTAAGGCGTTACTCTGTTCTTATGAACTTAATACTCTAGATGCATGCTGGATAGCGGTCGATGTGTAGAGTAGTAGTTGTAGATGCAGGCAGGAGTCGGTATACTTGTCACGGATGTGATGCCTATAGATATGATCATACCTAGATATTCTCATAATTATTCGCTTTTCTATCAATTGCTCGACGGTAATTTGTTCACCCACCGTAATACTTATGCTATCTTGAGAGAAGCCACTAGTGAAACCTATGGCCCCCGGGTCTATTCTCCATCATATAAGTTTCCAATCTATTTTGCAATCTTTACTTTCAATCTATATCATAAAAATACCAAAAATATTTATCCTATTATTATTATCTCCATCATATCTCACTCTTGCAAGTGGTCGTGAAGGGATTGACAACCCCTTTATCGCGTTGGTTGCGAGGTTCTTATTTGTTTGTGTAGGTACGAGGTGACTTGCGCGTGGTCTCCTACTGGATTGATACCTTGGTTCCCAAAAACTGAGGGAGATACTTACACTGCTTTGCTGCATCACCCTTTCCTCTTCAAGGGAAAACCAACGCATGCTCAAGAGGTAGCAAGAAGGATTTCTGGCGCCGTTGCCGAGGAGATCTACGCCAAGTCAAGACATACCAAGTACCCATCACAACTTTTATCCTTCGCATTACATTATTTGCCATTTGCCTCTCATTTTCCTCTCCCCCACTTCACCCTTGCCGTTTTATTCGCCCTCTTTTCCTTTCGCCCTCTCTTTCTGTTTGCTTTTTCTTCGCTTGTTTGCTTGTGTGTTGGATTGCTTGCTTGTCACGATGGCTCAAGATAATACTAAATTGTGCGACTTTGCCAATACAACAACAATGATTTTATTAGCACTCCGGTTGCTCCTCTTACCGATGCTGAATCTTGTGAAATTAATACTACTTTGCTGAATCTTGTCATGAAAGAACCATTTTCTGTCCTTCCTAGTGAAGATGTTGCTACCCATCTAAACAACTTTGTTGATTTGTGTGATATGCAAAAGAAGAAAGATGTGGATAATGATATTGTTAAACTTAAACTATTTCCATTTTCTCTTAGAGATCGTGCTAAAGCTTGGTTTTCGTCTTTGCCTAAAAATAGTATTGATTCATGGAATAAGTGCAAAGATTCTTTTATCTCTAAGTATTTTCCTCCCGCTAAGATCATCTCTCTTAGAAACGATATTATGAATTTTAAGCAACTTGATCATGAACATGTTGCACAATCTTGGGAGAGGATGAAATTAATGATACATAATTTCCCTACACATGGTTTGAATTTATGGATGATTATACAAATTTTTTATGCCGGATTGAACTTTGCTTCTAGAAATATTTTAGATTCGGCCGCGGGAGGCACTTTTATGGAAATCACTTTAGGAGAAGCTACTAAACTCCTAGATAATATTATGGTTAATTATTCTCAATGGCACACTGAAAGATCTACTAGTAAAAGGTGCATGCAATTGAAGAGATTAATGTTTTGAGTTGAAAGATGGATGAACTTATAAAATTGTTTGCTAATAAGAGTGCTCCTACCGATCCCAATGATATGCCTTTGTCTACTTTGATTGAGAATAATAATGAATAGTCCGACGAGATCCGCCGCCGTTGCCCTGCGATCCACCGCCGCCTACGCCCGACGCCGCCACCACCATCGGAGTCCGCTCGCCGCACCGCCTCTCCCCAGCCACTCCACCGTCGTTGCCGACCGCCGGAGCCGTCGCCCTGACCGGATGCAAGCTGTCGTCGCCGTCTTCTTCACCTCCGCCCCGCCGCGGTATGCCACCAGAGCTAGCCCACCCGTCCCATCTCCTTTCAATGGTTAGGATTAGATTAGATTTGTTTTTTCTTTTGAACCGGTATCTTTGGTTAGGTCTTTGCAGCGAACGAATTCGTTGTTTTCGTTTCTGTAGCGAACGTGCATTCCCTAGCTTTTCTGTCTTGTAGCTAGGGACCTACATGCAAATACTTCCTTTATAGATCAGTCCCTATTCTTCAAACCTTCGCAATTTTTTACTTGTTTGTCCAAATGCAACGAAACCAACGCCCACTTCTTTGTTATGATCTCAACTATCCAGAGAACTTATTAAATCAAGTTTTAAAATTTTAAAATTTGAATTAGATCAGATTCAAATTCAAACTTGTTTTGGCTATAACTTGAGTTTTATAACTCCGATTTAATTGATTCTTTTTGCAAATTGAAGCTCTTGATCTAAACTTTCTGTTAAGAACAAATTCACATAAGTTTGCTGCTGTTAAAAATTTGTTTCTGTATAGAAGCTTTATTTGATGGTTTTTGAAGGTTTCCAAAGTGTTTTCTTCATTCTTTTCGATCTTTGAGTGATTGCTTATGTGTGGTTATAATTGCTTGCTTATGATAGATTGATCGGAGTGTGACGAGTAGAACTATCAGGAATTATGAGTGCGAAGAATCTTCATCAATATTACAAGGCAAGTTCACACTTTGATCATACTTCTCAACACCCAATTTGACTTGCATTAGTTTCACCCTCAAAGATTGCACGAGTCGGATTGGGAATATGTGGGTATAGCTATGTAGTTGATGAGGTAGGAACCTATTATTACCTTTTTGATTCACCCCAGGGATATACATTACACTCATATTGCTTAGCCATGCTCGTAGACGGGGATTGGTATGTGTGACTCATGAAAGATGAGAGATATATAATAAATATGGGTTAACTTAAGGTGGCAACATTAACACAACTCTGGGTGGAATGGTTGGGGCACCCTGGAGAACCTAGTTGTTTGCCCGGGCACCTGAGAACCCAGTGCTTGCCCAAGGGGATCCCGGAGTACCCATGTGATCACCCTAGGGAATGCCACCCAGGCTCAAAGGGATCATAAGATTATTCATGCTAGAAACTTCCGTGTGCAGCCACAAGCCATTATGGTCTCTGGCATAGTTGAGTATGTTGTGTGACCTCTTTTAGTGGTAGGCTAGCAGATGTAGGGGAAACCAGGTGTAGTTGTCTACCCACAGTAAAGAGTTAATTCTTTGGAAAGACTGTGTCTCGATCATCCGATTCTCAAACATCATGTACTGTGAGAAATTCAACGGAGGAGATCGAGTCTTGTGGGGAAAAGTGCACAAACCTCTGTAGAGTGTACAAACAAATCATGATTTGCCGTGTCCCCGGTTATGGACATCTTGAGTATCTGGTATTTGAATTATTTGTTGATCTCATCACTTTACTTACTGAATTTGTTGGGGTAATTATATTATTACATGGTAAATTTGGAATTGAGTTTGAGGAACCTTCTCGATAATGACATAAACTTGGTGGTGAATAAAATCTATTCCTTTGTTGGAGGGAAAAATTAGCTTTATGCAAAATTAACCTTCGAGCCTCCACCAGCCAAATATGCATATAGAGATAGTTATTATTCATCATTATTCTATGGTGTGAATTTGCTAGTACATTCAATGTACTGACCAACATGGCTGCAACGTCTCATGTTGCGGGATTCTTGTGACGAGTAAGTGATACGTTAGGGTTACGTTGTCTACACTCAACTTTGCCGTTGGCATTTTTGGGAACTCCACAACCTTGTTGTCACTTCCGCTATATGGATTGAGGTAATAGTATTTACGTTACTTTATACATGTGATTTACCTCTGTTATAAATCCTCGAGTATTGTGTGTGTCAGCATATCGATCCAGGGATGACGCTTAAGCACAGAGACTTCGATCCATTTTGGTCGGGTCACTACAACAAAGAAGCAATGAACGGAGCCCTCATGAAATTTTTAGAAGAACCCATGATGAAGGACGAGGTGGAGGACACACCCGAAGAAGACCCAATTAAACCCTGCACTAAGTTATGCTATTCATGTGGAGAAGAAGGACACATCTCCCAGAATTGTCTGAATGGGGTCTAGTAGTATTCTCGACAGTGGAAGTAGAGTATGACCCACAGGAAATAGAAGCCCTGATTGGCATGGAAAAGTCCAGGAAGTGAAATAGATTGGATTCCAGGAACAACCCAGTTTGTACAAAGAAGGACCTGAGTCATATCACATGTTTTAGGTGTAGAGATTCAGGGCACTACTTCAGCAGTTGCCCAAAAAGGAAGCCGATGGCACAAGGAGGCTATGTAATCACAAGGAAACCACGAAACTAGTCAGAAGTAATGTGTTTTCATTGTAATGAAGCAGGGCACCTTGCCAGAGATTGTCCCAATCAGAAGGAGACTTGTGATGTATAGTTGAGCTGAAAAAGAAATATAGTACTGGTAGTGGGAAGATTACTTTTATATTGAGGTGTTGAGTTGAGGCATGTAATGGAAATGCAGGAGATTATAATAAATTGAGAATCAATAAAGTCAGCATCGTTGGTACTGATTTTGAATTTTATGAGTTGTTGCTCTATAAAGAAAGATTTTGACCATTTTTGAGGATATGAGAAATATGGTCTATGGATGATTTGTGCATTTCAAGGGTGGTAGTACCTGATACGTCTCCAACGTATCTATAATTTTTGATTGTTCCATGCTATTATATTATCTGTTTTGGATGTTTAATGGGATTTATTATGCACTTTTATATTATTTTTGGGACTAACCTATTAATCGGAGGCCTAGTGCCAGTTGTTGTTTTTTTTGCCTATTTCAGTGTTTCACAGAAAAGGAATATCAAACGGAATCCAAAAGGAACGAGACCTTCGCGACGATCTTTCTTGGAACAAACGTCACCCGGGAGACTTGGAGTACAAGTCTGGAAGTCCGCGAAGCTTCCACGAGGCAAGGGCATGCCCAGGGGGAGTAGGCACGCCGCCCACCCTCGTGGGCCCCACGGAGCTCCACCGACCTACTTCTTTCTCCTATATATACTCTTATACCCTGAAAACATCTAGGGGAGCCACGAAACCACTTTTCCACCACAGCAACCTTCTGTACCCCTGAGATCCCATCTTGGGGCCTTTTTCGGTGATCTGCCGGAGGGGATTCGATCATGGAGGGCTTCTACATCAACACCATAGCCTCTCCGATGATGTGTGAGTAGTTTACCACAGACCTTCGGGTCCATATTTATTAGCAGGATGGCTTCTTCTCTCTCTTTGGTTCTCAATACAAAGTTCTCCTCGCTGTTCTTGGAGATCTATTCGATGTAATACTTTTTGCGGTGTGTTTGTCGAGATCCGATGAATGGTGGGTTTATGATCAAGATTATGTATGAAAAATATTTGATTCTTCTCTGAATTCTTATATGCATGATTTGATATCTTTGCAAGTCTCTTCGAATTATTAGTTTGGTTTGGCCTACTAGATTGATCTTTCTTGCAACGGGAGAAGTGCTTAGCTTTGGGTTCAATCTTGCGGTGCTCGATCCCAGTGACAGAAAGGGAACCGACACGTATTGTATTGTTGCCATCGAGGGTAAAAATATGGGGTTTATATCATGTTGCTTGAGTTTATCCCTCTACATCATGTCATCTTCCTAATGCGTTACTCTGTTCTTATGAACTTAATACTCTAGATTCATGCTGGATAGCGGTCGATGTGTGGAGTAATAGTAGTAGATGCAGAATCGTTTTGGTCTACTTGACACGGACGTGATGCCTATGTTCATGATCATGCCTAGATATTCTCATAACTATGCGCTTTTCCATCAATTGCTCGGCAGTAATTTGTTCACCCACCGTAATATATGGTATCTTGACCCGGTTTGACCGGTGGTTAGTCGCCGGCGAGGCCAAATGCGGCGGAGCGCGTCGGGTTCGTCGGTCCGACGACCATCTGGGCTGCAGAGGCCACGGGCGAGGAGCCAAGGCTCGTCCGCGTCGTCTGGAGCAAGCGGGAGAGGCGGGGGTGGCCGGAGCTCGTCGGAAACGAGCTCGAGGTGGCGGCCGGAGTTCGGCCGGGTGCGCTCAGGTGCTGCAGGGCACGGCAGGAGCTGCGGGCGGCGGTGTTGGCCTTCTGGGAGGCTGCTGAGTGCGGTGGTAGGTGCAGGCATGGGCTGCGGTGGCTCTGGCCACGACGGCGAGGAGCTGCGGCGGCGATGGCTTTGGCCATGGTGGTAACGATGGCTACGACGCGGGAACGAGGGGGAGAAGAGAGGGGAAACGGGGAGATGCTCACGGCGATCACGCAGAGCAGCACAGTGGGCTCGGGGGAGACCTGGTGATGGCGAATCGATGGCGGCGGACAGCGGAGCCCGAGGAGGAAGACGATGGCGATGGCGGCGATGCAGGCTATCCGGAGGTGCGTGGCTCAACGGAGAGGGTGAGGCCGTGGCGGTGGGCGCGGCAATGGCGTGTGGCGGCGACGTGCTCGGGCATTCGCGGGAGAGGGCGACAGAAGCAGGGAGGAGGACTGGAGAGATCGAGAGAGGCCTGGGGGGTTGCGTGGCGTCGTTCACGGCGGCCAGGGCGTCGAGCAAGAGGCCAGGCAGGCAGCTCGCATGGCGCGCGGAGCGTGCACGCGCGCCAGACACGTGCCTCCTACTGGCGTGAGGAGGGGGACGGTGCGGTGGCCGGTGGGCTGGGCCGGCTGCTGGGCCAAGCTAGGCAGCACAGTGCCGGGCTACACAGATATGTGGCCCAGGCAAGTTTCTTTTCTATTTTTGTTTTGTTTTCTATTTTCTGACATTTGTTTCTGCTTAAAAATAATACTAAACTAATTTATTTTCTTATGCCAATTTTTGTAGGAGCTAATGGTATTATTCCATAGCTCCTCAACAACTAGCATAAGTTTTGGACATATATTATATATATAACATATATATATCCAAAGAAAATAATTATGCATTAATTCCAAATGGCCAAAATAAGTATTTATGAGCTCCTAAAAATATTTGTTAGAGTTTTACCTCTGACCAATATTTTCAGAGAGCAACATGAACATTTTCTTGGACCTTTTTGGAGCAATTTTTATCTGGGTCATTTCCAGAAATAATTTCTAAGGGTTTCATAAATCCCCATTTCAAACTTAAATGAAATTTAAACATGATGCACAAATGACTAGCTGGTCTAGGTCATACCAGAACTAGGGATGTGACACGTACCAGATGAAAGGACACAAGAATTGAGGAAATAGGTTATGCCACTACCAGAAGAGCCCAGAGAAGGAATTATCCTGAAGATCTAAGAAGATCGACTCTACCAACAATAAGGATGGAGTATATAAGTTTTGATGGAAACGTAACAATTCTTCTAAGGGTGGTAGCACCCCAGACTCCATGTGACGATCGATGGATTTTGAGAAGACCCCCGAACCTAACCTATTTCTTGCTAGCCTCTCCAAATCTTGAGGGCGAGATTCATTTTAAGGGTGGTAGGTTTGTAACATCCCAAAAGTCAAAATTTTGGAATGTTATATTACATAAATAGTTTTGATTGATTGTTTGATTGTGGTGTGGTTCTTGTGTGAAATTTAGTGGAAACTTGAGACTTTTTGAAAGTTGAATGAAAGGGAATAAAATGACTTTCCCAAAACTTTCATCTTGCATTTACGATCTCCATGAATTCAAATTCATTTCATCACAAAACCCTAGAGTGAAGATGATATGACTTCTTCCATTCAAATAAATGAAAAGGGTTTTGAAAAGGTTTTAGTTCCATTTGGAAATATTCCTAATTCGGAAACTTTATGCAGCTCAGTGAGTTTCATGAGAGAAGATAAAATGACTTCTTCAAATGCTAAGAAAGAGAGTTGGAAATTTCAAAGAATTAAATTAAATTCCCTTTGAAGATATTTTGCAAATCATTTTCAATTTGGAGTTATTTGGATTTTAATTCAAAATTATTTTTCTCCAAAAATAAATATATGGAAAATAGGGTAAAATGATTCCCTACACTACAAAAATGGAGAGAAATGAGTTTGAAATTACTTCGGTATTTTAAAATATTTTTATTTGGTTTTTAAATGAACCAGAAGCACTCTTTGCTTTATTTAAATTTGTGTGGATTTTATTTGCCGCTAAAAAACTGTTCATGTTGTAGAAAATCTTTTTCTGAAATATAATATGCTATATAATTTTATTATTATTATTATTATTATTTTATTTATTTTATTTTTGTTGTTTGAGTTAAAGAAAACTTTTCCGCTCAACTGGGCTGGCCCAGCCAACCGGGCTAGGCCAGCCGCAGCCCAGCAGCGCCAGCACCGGAACTGCCTCCTGCCGCTCGTCTCCTTCCCCGAGCAGGAGTCCGGCTCTAGCACGCCTCGCCGGTGACGCCGTGTCCGGGCAGGACTCCGCCTCCGCCCCAGCCCCTCGCACAAGGCACCACCCCCTTCCCCGCCTTTAAAAGTCACCGACCCCCGACCCTCTCTCTCCTTCGCATTGCGCCGCCTGCACTCGTCATAGTTCGAAAACTTCGACGAGATCTGCCGCCACCTACGCCCGACGCCGCCGCCCTGACGGGACCCGAGCTGCCGCCGCCGTTTTCTTCACCTCCGCCGCCGCCGCGGTATGCCACCGAGCTACCCTGCCCGGCCGATCTCCTTTCAACGTTTAGGATTAGATTAGATTTGTTTTTTTTCTTTTGAATCGGTATCTTTGTACTTAGTGAACGTTCACCGGTTAGGTCTTTGCAGCGAAGGAATTCGTTATTTTAGTTTCTATAGTGAACGTCCATTCGTTAGCTTTTCTGTCTCGTAGCCAGAGACCTAGATGCAAATACTTCCTTTACAGATTAGTCCTTGTTCTTCAAACCCTCGCAACTTTTCACTCGTTTGTCCAAACACAACGAAACCAATGCCCACTTCTTCGTTATGATCTCAACTATCCAGAGAAATTATTAAATCAAGTTTTGAAATTTTAAATTTTGAATTAGATCAGATTCAAATTCAAACTTGTTTTACCTATAACTTGAGTTTTATAACTCCGATTTAATTGATTCATTTTGCAAATTGAAGCTCTTGATCTAAACTTTCTGTTAAGAACTAATTCACATAATTTTGCTGCTGTTAAAAATATGTTTCTGTCTAGAAGCTTTATTTGATGGTTTTTGAAGTTTTCCAAAGTGTTTTCTTCGTTCTTTCGGATCTTTGAGTGATCGCTTATGTGTGGTTATAATTGCCTACTTACAATAGATTCATCGGAGTGTGACGAGTAGAACTATCAGGAATTACGAGTTCGAAGAATCTTCATCAACAGTACAAGGCAAGTTCACACTTTGACCATACTTTTCAATACCCAGTTTTACTTGCATTAGTTTCACCCTCAAAGATTGCACGAGTAGTATTGGGAATATGTGGGTATTGCTATGTAGTTGATGAGGTGGGAACCTATTGCCTTATTGATTCACCCCGGGGATATACGTTATGCTCATATTGCTTAGCCTTGCTCGTAGACGGGGATTGGTATGTGTGATTCATGAAAGATGAGAGAGATATAATAAATATGGGTTAACTTAAGGTGGCAACATTAACACAACTCTGGGTGGAATGGTTGGGGCACCCTGGAGAACCCAGTGGTTTGCCCGGGCACCTGGAAAACCCAATGCTTGCCCAAGGGGATCCCAGAGTACCCATGTGATCACCCTATGGAATGCCACCCAGGCTCAAAGGGATCATAAGATTATTCATGCTAGAAACTTCCGTGTGCAGCCACAAGCCTGGGCTCTCGCATAGTTGAGTATGTTGTGTGACCTCTTTCAGTGGTAGGCTAGCAGATGTAGGGGAAAGTAGGTGTAACTGTCTACCCAGACTAAAGAATTAATGCTTTGGAAAGACTATGTCTCGATCATCGGTTTCTCAAACATCATGTAGTGCGAGGAATTCAACGGAGGACATCTAGTCCTGTGGGGAAAAGTGTGCAAACCTCTGCAGAGTGTACAAACAAATCATGATTTGCCGTGTCCCTGGTTATGGACATCTTGAGTATCTAGTATTTGAATTATTGATTGATATCATCACTTTACTTAATGAATTTTTTGGGTTAATTATATTATTACATGGTAAATTTGGGATTGATTTGGAGGAACCTTCTCAATAATGATATAAACTTGGTAAATAAAATCTATTCCTTTGTTGTAGCAAAAAATTAGCTTTACGCAAAATTAAATTAGAGCCTCGACCAGCCAAATATGCATATAGAGATAGTTATTATTAATCATTATTATATGGTGTGTTTGCCAGTACATTCAATGTACTGACCTGCATGGCTGCAACGTCTCATGTTGCAGGATTCTTATGACGAGTAAGTGATACGTTAGGGTTACGTTGTCCACACTCAACATTGCCGTTGGCGTTGTTTGGAACTCCACAACCCTGTTGTTACTTCTGCTATATGGATTGAGGTAATAGTAATTACGTTACTTTATACATGTGATTTACCTCTGTTATAAATCCTCGAGTACTGTGTGTCAGCATACCGATCCAGGGACGACACTTAAGCACATAGACTTCGATCCATTTGGGTCGGGTCGCTACAGAACTGCTTTAGCCCTAGCGTCGTCGATGTCGATGATTATCGTGTGACGCTCGGTCCAGTATTTCCCCTACTTAGGGTAATCCTGAGCAAAGCACCGGTATGAGTCCATCGATTGATGCCCCGACAAGCGTGCTTCAATGAGGCTTCCTGCATCAGCATGGCCCATGCAATGGCAACCGCCGAACTGACCCGAAGGGAGAGGAGAAAAAGGGAGAGGGACCAGAGGAGCCTAGCACTATGCCTCGATGCCCGCCAGCTGCAAGAAATATGTGTCGGTCCCTGCTGGGAATGAAGAAACCACCTGATTGTCTTCTGCTCCTGCAAGTGCCGTGGGCGCGCCCGGCGCGCACGACCCGGCAGAGGAGAAAGGGGGCTCGAAACGAAAGCTAAGTTTACGATATCACCTTTTGTCGGTACATTTTAGATTTTTGCAGTCATTTATCCCTTAACTCTAATGAGCGCTCGTATCGTGAGAGCCCTCATGCGATGGAACCTTGGCTAGTTTCTTTGATCGCACGATCATCATGTCCAGAGCCATGCTCACAGGTCGAGAGGCTGCATCAAGAGCTACCTAGGTAAAACCTGCTGAGATGCATCCATGCCAAGATGACTGTTAAGGGCTGGACCCTTACGACAATCGCGGCAATATGATATCGGCAGGCATCCAGAGCATACACGGGAATTGATCATACGAATGCAAGCATACAGAGCTTAAAGGGATGAACACACATTTGGAACCCAGCTAGGAATATTGGTTTCACGCAAACACTAGAGATAGAATGACTAAGCGCAAAATGTATGTCATGTTTCATTATAGGGCAACGCAACAGCAACAGTGGCGTGATACTTGGCCTGATGGCCAAATGGAGCAATTCAAACATGGAGAACCTTGTTAGCCCAGGGCACAACATTTTCCTTGGCGACAGCGATGTCGACACCCGCTAGCGGCTTCTTGAATCCGTCGTCAAGGTCAAGGTCTAGGTGGCGGCAGGCGATATTGCTCAAGACCATGAAGAGGGCGTCACGGGCAAGCTTCCGGGACTCGGTCGCAGAGCGCTCGACCCTCCCCTCTTCATGAACTTTCAACTTCTCGATCATCTCATTGAAGAAGAGTCCCAGCTTGACGCTTGGGACCTCCTGCTTGCTGGCCGAGAAGATTGGGCCATCCATGCCCATCGCCGCAGCTTGGGCACTAAGACGCTCAGTGATGTCGATTAGGCTCTTGATCCAGAGGTTACTCATATCAACCTAGTTCGTCAGCTTGTCTTCTGCAACTTGCCGGAGATGCCTGGCAGTTTCCAAATCCTTGGACAACAACTGCCGGCGGGACTCAAGGGACTCCGTCGAACGCTCCAACGTGTTGATCCTTGCCTTCATGTCCGAGATGTTGCCATTGGCAGTCTCAAGGCTCTGGGTCATGGAGGAGAGCTGCGACTGCACCTCAGCCAAGTGGATTTTCGCCTGCCGTGCCCCCTCTTTGAGTGCCTCCACCTCCTTGGCACCCTTGGCGAGGTCCTCATTCAGCTTGGCCACCTGCCGATGAAGGTCAGTCTTGGTGGTGGACGCGGCATCTAGATCTTTAGTAAGCTTCTTCAGCTGAGCAGCATGGTCAGTGGCAAGGGCATCCAGGGCGGCTCCATGCTTGCCCTCCAATTCCTTGGTGCGTTGCTGCACCAGAGCCTCTAGACCTTCATCCTTGGCATGGAGGGTAGCTTTGAGTTTTTCCTCCAGGAGGGAGATCTCCACCTCTCTGACATCCAGGGATGCCTTCCGCTCCGCCAAGCGCATCTCCCGAGCCATGACATCCTCCCCCGTCAATAGGAGCTTCTCTTGCTGCCTCAGGAGGACCTTGAATTGTTTGCCGTGCCATTTGCGCAACTCCAAGGATTTGTCCTTCAGCTTCTGGTCCACCCTGCCTGCGGACTCGTGCTGCTCCTTGAGCTCCTGCCACTTATGACTGTGCCGGGCTGCATCTCCTTCACGCCTGCCGCTATAGACTCCATGAAGGACAAATCCATTGTGATAGCAGCTGAGTCATCGGCCTCCCCGGCTCCCAGGTGCAGCGGTGCCAAGAGGCACTGAAGCTCTTCATCGAGCTCCGCATCCGTCGTTGAGGACGAGCCGGGGCTCCGATACAGGCAACGACAACACCATGGCTAGTGTGTTTGAGGAGGGCGGCGAGGCCTCAATGACGATCCCGAGGGAGGGGAGTGGGTCCATGGTTTGGAGGGGAATTTTTGCCTTGACAACCACTTCCTCTATCGGGGCATCCTCTAGAGAGTGCTCCACCACCGCCAAAGAGCCCTGTATGTTCCCGGTAGCAAGATCCTGTCCCTCAGCAGTAACAATTTCCACGGCCTCATCCGTAGTAGCCCTTCCTATATCAGCCACCACCTCCAACAGCTCTAGTTCCTCGGCTTGGGAAGCTGCGCATGGAAAGTCCAGTGAAAGATGATGAAGTAGAAGTCTCAAGCGAATGGACAAATCAGGAGACACAGTTAGAGCAAAAAATAATAATAATAAGGTACCCGGGGAAGTCTGTCGGGCGGGAACCCCTGTGTCCCCGGCAACGGCTGTTGCCGAGCCACGAGCTTCGCCCTCTGTCATGGAAGTCTCAACAGCCTTTTGCACAGCCTCACCCATGGAGGGTTCCACGACGGATTCTTCTGCCTTCGTCTCCAAGTCCTACGTGTGTCTTCTGGTCCAAGAAAAATCATCATAAAGTTTTATTCCGTTTGGACTCTGTTTGATATTCCATTTGTGTAAAACTCAAAAACAAGGAAAAAACAGAAATTGGCACTAGGCTCTGGGTTACTAAGTTAGTCCCAAAAATAATATAAAATAGCATATTAATGCATATAAAACATCCAAAACAAATAATATAATAGCATGGAATAATGAAAAATTATAGATATGTTGGAGACATATCAAGCATCCCCAAGCTTAATTCCCGCTCGTCCTCGAGTAGGTAAATGATAAAAACAAAATTTTTTATGTGGAATGCTACCTAACATATTTATCCATGTAATTTTCTTTATTGTGGCATGAATATTCAGATCCATAAGATTCAAAACAAAAGTTTAATATTGACATAAAAACAATAATACTTCAAGTGTACTAATAAAATAATCATGTCTTCTCAAAATAACATGGCCAAAGAAAGTTATCCCTACAAAATCATACAGTCTGGCTATGCTCCATCTTCATCACACAAAGTATTAAATCATGCACAACCCTGATGACAAGCCAAGCAATTGTTTCATACTTTTGATGTTCTCAAACCTTTTCAACTTTCATGCAATACATGAGGGTGAGCCATGGATATAGCACTATAGGTGGAATAGAATATGGTGGTTGTGGAGAAGACAAAAACAAGGAGGTAGTCTCACATCAACTAGGCGTATCAACGGGCTATGAAGATGCTCATCAATAGATATAAATGCGAGTGAGTAGGGATTTCCATCCAACAAATGTACTAGAGTTATAAGTTTATGAAAGCTTAAAAAGAAACTAAGTGGGTGTGCATCCAACTCGCTTGCTCATGAAGACCTAGGGCAATTTTAGGAAGCCCATCATTGGAATATACAAGAAAATTTCTATAACAAAAAATCCCCACTAGTATATGAAAGTGACAATATAGGAGACTCTCTATCATGAAGATCATGGTGCTACTTTGAAGCACAAGTGTGGAAAAAGGATAGTAGCATTGCCCCTTCTCTCTTTTCTCTCATTTTTTTGGGGCTTCTCTGGCCTCTTTTATTTTTGTAAATTCCGGAGAGTCATCCCAACTTGCGAGGGAATCATAGCCTCCATCATCCTTTCCTCACATGGGACAATGCTCTAATAAGGATGATCATCACACTTTTATTTACTTACAACTCAAGAATTACAACTCGATACTTAGAACAAAACATGACTCTATATGAAAGCCTCCAACGGTGTACCGGGATGTGCAATGATCTAGCGTAGCCAATGACATCAAGAAAATGGACAAGCCATGAAAACATCATGCTAGCTATCTTACGATCATGCGCATCAATATGACAATGATGGTGCGTGCCATAATAAACGGAACGGTGGAAGTTGCATGTCAATATATCTCAGAATGGCTATGGAAATGCCATCATAGGGAGGTATGGTGGCTGTTTTGAGGAAGGGTAAATGGTGGGTTTAATGCACTGGCGAAAGTTGCACAGTACTAGAGAGGCTAGCAACGGTGGAAGGGAGAGAGTGTGTATAATCCATGGACTCAACATTAATCATAAAGAACTCACATACTTATTGAAAAAAATATTAGTTATCAAAAAAAGTACTATACGTTGTCGGCGTTCTGGGAACGGGGGTCCCCAGACTTGCCTGCCTGTGGCCACGGCGTGGCTCTGCAAGCGGGCTCGTACGACCCATCTTCACCAGCAAGGACTCAAGACCCTCACGAGGGCCAAGCCTTGCGAGGCGAACGACACAAGATCTCCTCAGGAGGGGCCTCACCAGGCCGGCTCGCAAGGGGCGGAGAGATCAAGGCCAGGCAATCCTTACAAGGTTCCGATGACGTGAGCCATGACGACTAAGGCCAGGCGGGCGCCAGCGCACACATTGTCCTTGTTTCCTCTTTGGTGTTAAGGAAGCAAGCACAGGCGCGGATTACCGAGGCGTCAAGCAAAGGTTTCCATATCAGTGCAACGGGACCAAGACTAGCAGGACGGCAAGACAGAGGTCACCATGGAGCCCAAGGCGGCGTCACCACCAGAGCCTTTTGTAGGTGAAGACTGCTTTTGTCAGGATAAGCTGTACTAAGTGTCCCCTTTCAAATTGGCCGTTGTTGACTCCCTTCCCGCTCAATATTTGGGGAGAGGACCAGGGCCTCTATAAATAGGATTAGCCACCATAGCTAGGGGGATGCAATCCATCCACATACTCACGTAGCACAAGGACAACTCACCTGAGGAGGCTGTTCTCCCCCCTTGTACTGTTCATCCTCAGCCCAAGAGGCAATCCACCACCACCATACTGGAGTAGGGTATTACACCACAACGGTGTCCCGAACTAGTATAAATCTTGTGTCTTTGTGTTGCGAGTTCGTCGAGTAGCCCATGAGATATTAGCAAAGCTAGGACGTGGATCGGTAGGGGGAGCTCTTCGCGCGCACCCCAGTGTTCGAACCTTGTGGGTTTTGCTGGAACCCATGATCCGACATTTGGCGCGTCAGGTAGGGGTGCGCCGGGGTTTTCCTTCCGTCGATTCGTGCTCCAGCATCTTCGCGCCCATTCCCCATGGCTGGCGCCGCCCTTCCGGCTGGATCTACGGGTGCCCACAATGGCTCTCGGGGGCTCCGCCGGGCAGGGCCGTGCCGACCTCACCTTCGACTCAGGGGATCATCCCGCCTTCACCATCGGCTCGGGTGTGCTCCCAATGCTTAGCATGCCCACCATCTGCCACGTGTTCATCACCAAGATGCTCATCGACGGGGGCGCCGGCCTCAACATGCTCTCCGTCGGGGCCTTCAGCCTTCTTCACATACCGCTCGAGCGGCTCCGCCCTAGCAAGCCCTTTTTAGGGGTTGGTGGAGGCTCCGCCCACTCCCTGGGGCAGATCCGCCTCCCCGTGACCTTCGGCACGCGCGACAACTACCGCACCGAGCTCATCGACTTCGACATCGCTGGCATCGGCCTCCCGTACAACACCATCCTCGGGTACCCAGCTCTGGCCCAGTTCATGGCAGCAACCCATCCGGCTTACAACCTCATGAAGATGCCGGGTAGCAAGGGTGTCCTCACCATCAAGGGGGCGCCAAGGAAGCCTTAATGACGCTCAAGCTCGCCCTCAAGACCGCCGCAACAGCGCAGCCCGCCAACGCAGATACCTCCAAGGCCAAGGGAGCCACACCAACCAAGAAGAATTAGTTTTTCACTCAGGACAAGGCAGAAACCAAGCAAGTGCTAGTCGAGGAGGACGGGTCCTCAGGGGCAACCTTTACCATAGGCCCCAACCTCGATCCTGGTCAGGAGGAGGCGTTGGTGAAGTTCTTGCATGCAAACAAGGAAGTGTTCGCTTGGGAGCCGGATCAGCTGGTGGGGGTCCCAAGAGGGGTGATAGAGCACCGCCTGAAGGTGTGCCCGAAGCAGAAGGCGAGGTGGCACTCCATGGAGAAGCAAGCTTTCATCGTCCAAGAAACCCGCAAGTTGGAGGCTGCGGGTGTCATTCACAAGGTTCGGTACCCCGAGTGGCTGGCAAACCCCGTCGTCATCCCCAAGAAAGGCGGGAAGGAGCGGATGTGCGTCGACTTCACCAACCTCAACAAGGCCCGCCCCCAAGATCCGTTCCCGCTTCCACGCATCGACCAGATCGTCGTCTCCACTGCCGAGTGCGACTTGCTGTGCTTCCTGGACGCATTCTCAGGATATAACCAAATCAAGATGGCGGTAGAAGATGTGGAGAAGACGGCCTTCCTGACCCCATGTGGGGTGTACTGCTACACTTGCATGCCTTTCGGACTGCACAATGCAGGTGCAACCTTCCAGTGGCTCATGCACATCGCCTTGGGTCGGCAGCTCGGGAGGAACACTGGAGCATACGTCGACGACATCATGGTGAAGTCTCGGGAGGCGAGGACCTTGATCCAAGACCTGGAGGAGACCTTTGAAAGCCTCCGCTGGGTGGACTTGCGGCTCAACCCGGAGAAGTGCGTGTTTGGCATCCCTTCCGGCAAGCTGTTGGGCTTCCTTGCGTCCCACAGGGGGATCGAGGCCAACCCAGAGAAGGTCAAGGCCATTGAAGACATGAGTCCACCGCAAACCCTCAAGGAAATGCAGAAGCTTGCTGGACGGGTGACTGCGTTGGGACGCTTCATTTCCAAGCTGGGAGAGCGCGCCCTACCATTCTTCAAGCTGATGAAGAAGAAGGGCCCATTAGAGTGGACCCCGGAGGCCGACCGAGCATTTCAAGACCTCAAGAGATACCTGACCAGCTCCCCAGTGATGGTGGCTCCGCGACCTCTCAAGCCCCTAGTGCTTTATTGTGTTGCCACTCCCTACTCCTCGAGCGCGACTCTAGTGGCGGTTCGGGAAGAACACCAAGCCAAGGGCGCATCGCACCGAGCTACGCCCCCAGCAGGGACGAGCAAGACTAGGAGGGCGCCACAAGGGCCGCAGTAGCGACAACAGAGGATCAAGCTCAGCAGGACGACGCCCCCGAACCCGCAAAGGCCCCAACAAGCGATCAAGTATTGGGGGCTCCACCACCTTAGGAGGCACCCCAACTCTCGGAAGGCTCAAGCCTCATCAGTACGCCTACCCTCGTCGAGCACCCGGTAGACTTCGTCAGCACGGTGTTGCGGGATGCAAGAGCACGGTACCCCATTCCTTAGAAGCTCCTACTTGCGCTCCTGGTGGCCTCGTGCAAGCTGCGACACTACTTCCAAGGCCACCCCATCAAGGTCGTCTCGTCCTACCCACTGTAGAGGGTGCTCAGGAGCCCCAACTCCGCCGGGAGGGTTGCCGAGTGGAACATCGAGTTGTAGGCATTCTAGCTAGAGTTTAGCACCACCAGGGTCATCAAGGGGGCCGCGCTCGCCGATTTTGTGGCAGAATGGACAGACGCCCCGGCGCTTGAAATAGGGGAGGGCCGGTCCCTCTCGTCGGGAAGCGAGGCGAGCGACGGCTGTGTCATGTATTTCGATGGTGCCTTCGCGCGCCAAGGCGCGGGGGCTGGAGCAGTGCTCATCTCGCCCACTCAGGACAAGCTCTACCACGCCGTGCAGCTCTGCTTCCAGCAAGGCGAGAAGGTCTCCAACAACATTGCAGAATATGAAGGCCTCATAGCCGGCCTGAAGGCTGCAGCAGCACTGGGGGTAAAGCGTCTCACCATCGGGGATGGCTCGCAGCTCCTCGTCAACTTCTCCAACAAGGTATACGAGCCGAAGGACGAACACTTGGAGGCATACCTCGTGGAAGTGCGCAAGATGGAGAAGCAGTTCATAGGCCTGGAGTTGCAGCACGTGCCCCGGGGAACCAACAAGGAAGCTGACGTCATCGCCAGAAGGGCATCCAAGCGGCAGCCCCAAGAGCCTGGCATCTTTGAGGAGCGGCTCTTCAAGCCATCAGCAACACCACCGCTTTCAAGAACAGCTCAGCCTCAGGAGGAACTCCTGCAGCCGCCTTCCACAGGAGCCCCAGCCTGTGGCCCGACCTCGGGAGCGCGCCTACTCTTGGCACTCGAGCACCAGAGGGATGCTAGACCAAGGAATTCAAGGAATACCTGATGCAAGGGACGTTGCCAGAGAAGGAGGAGGACGCGGAGCGTGTGGCCCAGCAAGCCACAGCATACTGCATCCAGGATGGTGAGTTATACAGGAAGCGGCCAAACGACGTTTCACTACGTTGCATCTCCAGGGAACAGGGGAAGGAGCTGCTAGCCGACATACACGGCGGGGACTGCGGGCACCACTCGTCGTCACAAACCCTCATCGACAAGGCATTCCACAGCGGATTCTACTGGCCTGCGGTGCTCAATGACGCAGCTGAGCTTGTGAAGTCCTGTGAGGCCTGCTAATTCCACGCCAAGCAAATCCATCAGCCGGCTCAGGGCCTCCTGACCATCCCACTCTCGTGGCCGTTTGCAGTCTGGGGGCTGGACATCCTGGGCCCATTCCCTCGAGCGCCAGGGGGCTACCGGTACCTCTACGTTGCCATCAACAAGTTCACCAAGTGAGCGGAGGTGGAAGCCGTCCGCACCATCCCAGCCGGCTCTGCGGTCAAATTCATCAATGGTCTCGTGAGCCGATTCGGGGTCCCCAACCGCATCATCACCGATAATGGTTCGCAGTTCACCAGTAATCTCTTCAAAACGTACTATGCTAACCTTGGAACGCAGATCTGCTACGCTTCAGTAGCGCACCCCAGGAGCAATGGCTAGGACGAACGCGCCAACGTGGAGGTCTTGAGAGGCCTCAAGACCAGGACCTTCAAGAAGAAGCTCGAGGCCTACGGCAGGGGCTGGCACGACGAGCTCCAGTCCGTGTTGTGGTCCATCCGCACCACCGCCACCAAGCCGACGGGGGAGACCCCGTTCTTCCTCGTCTACAGAGCAGAAGCGGTTCTCCCTCACGAGGTCATGCATCGCTCCATACAGGTCCTGGCGTTTGATGAGATGTAGTAGGATGCCACATGGAGGATGGACCTCGTGTTGGGGGAGGAACGCCGCCGCGAAGCTGCACTATGGGCGGCAAGATACCAGCAGGCGCTGTGGCGGTATCACTGTCGCAGCATCCGCTCCAGGACGCTCGAGGTGGGTGACCTCGTCCTGAGGCGGGTGCTCTCCAGGGAAGGACTGCATAAGCTCTCACCCATGTGGGAGGGCCCGTTCAAGGTCGTCCATGTCTCCAGGCCTGGCGCCGCGCGCTTGGAGACACAGGACGGGGTACCCATCCAGAACGCCTGGAACATCCAGCACCTCCGAAAGTTCTACCCATGAAGCAAGGCCCACCGCCTATGAAGCAAGGCCCCGTGCCTGTGAAGATCACCGCCTACGACACTCTCACGTAATAATGAGTGGGGCTGTACACGCGCCGGAGTCTCAGGAGTGCCACCCTCGGGCCTCGGGGGTTCCCTCCCATGTCCAAGTGGTAGCACTTAGCTCCGCGTTGGTGAGAAGACTTGAAGACTAGACTAGGTGCCGAACGCAGCTTTTCATTTTCTTTCTGTATTTGGCTCGCCTCTTTTAATTGAAGTTTGCTTCTGGTGTTCTTCGCTGATTTGGTTCCGTTGCCTTCTGCCTCCGTTTCCATCTTCAGTTTAGCCTTTACTCTCTCTCGCATTCCTCGCGAGGGGGCTGGACGGGTTCCCTCGTGAGTGTTTTTCCTTTTCTGCCTTTCATCTGCTTTTCGCGAGGCACCCTCGTTCGAGCCCACAAGCTGGTGCACCTCTCCTAATCCGTGCCCCTCGGGTACCGTGATACGAAGTGCCGGGTCAAGGCCGGCGGCGCCTGTGACCAATGCTTGGGTGAACGATAAGCCTCTTAATGAATTTTTTGCAGTTCCTAAGCGCCTACCAGGCCAAGGAGGCCTCGTCAGGCACTAGGAAGCAAACGCCTCATTAGGAGGAGGCTACTCCGAGCAAGTCAAGCTAAGTTATCCCTACATAAAACAACGATGTTGCGACACAACACAGGAACGATAAACACAGCATAATGATTGAGACCATAGTTCGATACACACCCCTCCGGGTCCCATTCTGGTTTCTTTCTGACACAGGAAGGAAAGGAAGAACAAAATAAAAGTGGCGCGTGCCCCTATAGCGATCCACAAGGGTGTGCTCTTGGCGCCGTCCCGAGCTCAGCCAGACCCCTCCTCGCACTTCACGGAGACGCAGCAACGAGACGACCCACTGCCGCCTTCGAAGCGGGTGCAGCGGCTGGCCGTAACCACCGCTGCTGGAGCTGTCGCTGGAGGAAGAGCCGCCGTAGCTGGATGAGATGTGGTTGGCCCCAAGGGCGGGTTCACCCTCATCCTCATCACGACCATCGCCAAGGCCGAGCACCTCCTCGTCATTGTTGACCTCGGGGCAGCACCCAGTGCGGCGACCATCTTCCCCAAACACCCTCACGTAGAGGGTCACGTCACCGTCATACTTGAAATGGAGGATGCACCGCCTGCCCAAGCTGCATGCGTGGGAAAACGTCTGCCAGCCACGGGCTAGGGCTATGTTGCCCGCGTCGGAGACCTCGACCGCGACCCAGGAAGCCCTGCTGCAGCAGCCGTCCGCCTGTAGCCAGAACCCGCCTGGACCAGAGGCTGGTAGCTCGTCAACGGAGAAACACGGGAGCTGAAGCCAGTTGCCGGCCAGGTTCTCCGACCAGATGATGAACTCCGGCAGCACCTCCACCGAGTGGAAGCGTGGCTGGGGAGGCCGAAAAACCACGACACGTCTCCCTTCATCGACAGGACTGCCACGACCAGAGCGACCCCTGCCACGCGAAGCGGTACCACCGCGGCTGTGGGGGGTCGCGGCGGGGGTCGCGGAGTGCTTGCGGGGACGACTGCGTCCACGCTTGGGCACCAGAGAGTCGGGCCCCTCGCGAGGGGCCTTCCCCTTCTCCATGGCGGAGAACCTCTTCGACGACGCCATCGGTGTCGCAACTGGCGATGGAGCAAAGGGGGAGAAGCGAGTGGAATGGGAAGAGATGGGCAACGGGGGCTCTGCCCGCCTCCCCATTTATAGCAGAAGAAGGCCAACCAGTGCCCCCCACGATCATAGGTAATGATGGTTTTTCCTTGCATGCAGCAGAGACTCATCAAAACGGGCAGTTGCCGAGGCGACGTGGGGAAGCGGAGACGCCCATGTCCAATAAATCTCCACGCGTCGACCAAGGCCGCAGGCTAATGGGGCCCACGACGCTCCGCACTTGCCATTCGGCTTCACCTCGAAACCAAGCCCGAGTGCGCCTTGGGCCCGGGGGCTACTGTCGGTGTTCTGGGAACTGGGGTCCCCAGACTTGCCTGCTTGCGGCCCATGGCATGTGAGGGAGTCCTGGATTAGGGGGTCTCCGGACAGCCGGACTATATCCTTTGGCCGGACTGTTGGACTATGAAGATACAATATTGAAGACTTCGTCCCGTGTCCGGATAGGACTCTACTTGGCGTGGAAGGCAAGCTAGGAAGTACGGATATGGATATCTGCTCCTTTGTAACCGACCTTGTGTAACCCTGCCCCCTCTGGTGTCTATATAAACCGGAGGGTTTTAGTCCGTAGGACAACATACAATCATATCATAGGCTAGCTTCTAGGGTTTAGCCTCTCTGATCTCGTGGTAGATCAACTCTTGTAATACTCATATCATCAAGAATAAATCAAGCAGGACGTAGGGTTTTACCTCCATCAAGAGGGCCCGAACCTGGGTAAAACATCATGTCCCCTGCCTCCTGTTACCATCCGCCTTAGACGCATAGTTCGGGACCCCCTACCCGAGATCCGCCAGTTATGACACCGACATTGGTGCTTTCATTGAGAGCCGTGTTGCCAAACTGCCGGATCCTTCCCCGACCATGTACTCCGAACCGCCTGCGCCCGTGCCTATCGAATCCGGCTGGGCGCTGATCATGGAGTTTACCTCCATGGATATTTTTTAGCACTTGCCCTTTGGCGACATACTGAACTCATTAAGGTCTCTCTCGTCAGGAGAGTCCTGGCCGAACTACGTCCGGCAGGATTGGGATGCGGATGACGAAGAAATTCGCCGCCCACCCACCACCCACTTAGTATCCACTGTCGATGACTTAACCGACATGCTCGACTTTGACTCCGAAGACATCGACGGTATGGACGACGATGTGGGAGGCGAAGAGGAACCACTGCCCACAGGGCACTAGACAGCCACCTCATCATATGATATATACATGGTGGACGCACCCAAAGAAGGCAATGTCGACGAGACAGCGAAGGATGACCCCTCCAAGAAGCAACCCAAGCGCCAACGTCAGCGGCGCCGCTCTAAGTCCCACCAAGGAAAAAGCGGTGATAGCGGCACCGGAGATAATAGCACTCTGGATAGCGCCGAAGACAACAACAATCCGATCGAGCAAGATTTAGAGCAGGAGGATGGAGAAGTCGGCCCTCCTGAGAGAGCGGCAGATGGAGAGGCGGAGGATGATAATTACATTTCTCCCTCCGAAGAAGAGGCAAGCCTCGACGATGACGAATTCGTCGTGCCAGAGGATCCCGTCGAACAAGAGCGCTTCAAGCGCCGGCTTATAGCCACGGCAAATAGCCTTATGAAAAAGCAGCAGCAGCTTCAAGTTGATCAAGATTTGCTAGCTGATAGATGGACTGAAGTCCTGGCGGCCGAGGAATATAAACTCGAACGCCCCTCCAAGAGTTACCAAAAGTGCAGGTTGCTACCCCGACCAGAGGAGGAAGCACCGAAACCTACATCCCCGGCGTATGATGCGGCTGATCGGCCACCTCATGGCCGCGACAGAGAGGCATTCCAGCCAAAAGCTCAGCCTGCACCCCGACGCCATTCAAATAAAAAGGCATGGGGGAATACGCCAGACCTGCGAGACGTATTGGAGGACAAAGCAAAACATGCAAGATCGATCTACGGATCACGAGGGTGCGCCACTATGCGAGGCGATAATCGTCACGTCGGATACAGTAAAAGTAAGTCCGGCCGGGCCGAACACAGTGGGCAAGACTCATTTGAGTTGTATCGCGATATAGCCCGGTACAGAGGCGCCGCACACCCCTTATGCTTCATAGATGAAGTAATGGATCATCAAATCCCAGAGGGTTTCAAACCCGTAAATATAGAATCATACAATGGCACAACAGATCCAGCGGTATGGATCGAGGATTTCCTCCTGCACATCCACATGGCCCGCGGCGATGACCTACACGCCATCAAATACCTCCAACTCAAACTGAAAGGACCAGCTCGACATTGGCTCAACAGCCTGCCAGCAGAGTCCATTGGCTGTTGGGAAGATCTGGAAGCCGCATTCCTCGACAACTTTATGGGCACTTATGTGCGACCACCAGATGCCGATGACTTGAGCCACATAATTCAGCAGCCCGAGGAATCGGCCACGAAATTCTGGACACGGTTCCTAACAAAGAAAAATCAAATCGTCGACTGTCCGGATGCAGAGGCCCTAGCAGCTTTTCAAGCACAACATCCGCGACGAATGGCTCGCCCAGCACCTTGGCCAGGAAAAGCCGAAATCTATGGCAGCCCTCACGACACTCATGACCCGCTTTTGTGCGAGAGAGGACAGCTGGTTGGCTCGCATCAGTAGCATATCAAAGAACCATGGTACTTCAGATACCAAGGACGGCAACGGCAGATCACGTCGCAACAAACATAAGCGCCGCATTAACAGCGACAATACCAAGGATACGGCAGTCAATGCCGGATTCAAAGGCTCTAAATCTGGTCAGCGGAAAAAGCCATTCAAAAGAAGCACTCTGGGCCCGTCCAGTTTGGACCATATACTCGATCGCTCGTGTCAAATACACGGCACCCCGACAAGCCAGCCAACCACACCAACAGGGATTGTTGGGTGTTCAAGCAGGCCGGCAAGTTAAATGCCGAAAACAAAGATAAGGGGTCACATAGCGATGACAAAGATGAGCCCCGGCAGCCGAACACCGGAGGACAGAAGAGGTTCCTCCCACAAGTGTGGACGGTGAACATGATATACGCAACCCACATCCCCAAGAGGGAGCGGAAGCATGCGCTCAGGGACGTATATGCGTTGGAGCCAGTCGCCCCAAAGTTCAACCCATGGTCCTCCTGTACGATCACCTTCGATCGCAGGGACCACCCCACTAGTATCCGTCATGGCGGATTCGCCGCACTGGTCCTAGACCCAATCATCGACGGATTTCACCTCACTCGAGTCCTTATGGATGGCGGCAACAGCCTGAACCTGCTTTATCAGGACACAGTGCGCAAAATGGGTATAGACCCCTCAAGGATCAAACCCACAAAAACGACCTTTAAAGGCGTCATACCAGGTGTAGAGGCCCATTGCACAGGCTCAGTCACACTAGAAGTGGTATTTGGATCCCCTGATAAATTCCAAAGCGAAGAGTTAATCTTCGATATAGTCCCGTTCCGCAGTGGCTACCATGCACTGCTCGGGCGAACCGCATTTGCGAGATTCAATGCGGTACCGCACTATGCATATCTCAAGCTCAAGATGCCAGGACCTCGGGGGGTCATCACAGTCAATGGAAAAACAGAGCGCTCTCTCCGCACGGAGGAGCACACTGCGGCCCTTGCAGCAGAAGCGCAAAGCAGCCTCTTAAGGCAATCCACTAGTTTGGCGATTAAGGACCCGGACACCTTCAAGCGCGCCCAGAGTAATCGGCAACAGGACCACCTCGCACGTCCCGAGCTCGCATAGCAATGTGGACCCCACCCCGGTCCCATCCAAACGGTGAAATCCATGCCACACGTACATAATTACGCATTAAAAATACCATGGGCACAGGTGGGGAGGGCGGCACGACTACGGCACGCTCCAAGACGCGGCTTAAACCGCACTAGGGGCTTCCCGCTTTGTTATTTTTCTCTTTGGGGACTTTAATCTCTGGAAGCCCTGTCTGGCAGCATGATTGCCGAACACATGATGCAGCAACCAAGGAGGCAGAAAGCTACGTCACACCACGGAACTCCCAGGTGGATTACGATAACGAGTGAAATACTTGCTTTAATACTATTCTTCAGCTTGCCCTTGGAAGGGACATGTCAAATAGTCCTACTTTTTGCTTCTCGCACTACTTGTATCATTCTGATTTAACGCACCTTTTTGAATAAACAATGCATAACATTAAGACTATTATTGCATTCTTCCTTTCATGACCACCTCCAACCGAGCGGAGCTGGGTCAACCGCAAGCGCCACTGAAAGAGTCTGTATGTGTGGGGAAACAAGAGTTAGGGTTGGTTTCGGACCCCTCCACCAAGGCCACGAAATTCCCCCTCTCTCCTCCATATATACAGCTCTTAGGGCATCGTTTAGACTTTGGGTTTTGTTTAGACTAAAAGTTCGCCATAGCTGCAACTTCACGTCCTTCGTTTGTGTCCAACGACCAGACCAAGACATCACAGAACCCCACCTTCATTAATAAAGCTTTCCTCTTTTATTCGCAATATCCAGATTGCAATCTCAGTTTCTTGCTTGTTCTTTGTTTGCTCACAGGAAATAGACCCTCGTGGTCAGGTTGATCGTGCTCTGGCGTGGTCAATAACCCTCAGAAGTTGGTTTAGCGATTGCTAAGGCGCAACGTCTTTGCACGTTCGTAGTTGGATCGTCAAAGTCGACTTCGCCTCGAAGCCAAGCCCGAGTGCGCCTTGGGCCCGGGGGCTACTGTCGGCGTTCTGGGAACTGGGGTCCCGAGACTTTCCTGCCTGCGGCCCATGGTGTGTGAGGGAGTCCTGGATTAGGGGGTCTCCGGACAGCCGGACTATATCCTTTGGCCGGACTGTTGGACTATGAAGATACAAGATTGAAGACTTTGTCCCGTGTCCGGATAGGACTCTACTTGGCGTGGAAGGCAAGCTAGGAAGTACGGATATGGATATCTGCTCCTTTGTAACCGACCTTGTGTAACCCTATCCCCCTCTGGTGTCTATATAAACCGGAGGGTTTTAGTCCGTAGGACAACATACAATCATACCATAGGCTAGCTTCTAGGGTTTAGCCTCTCTGATCTCGTGGTAGATCAACTCTTGTAATACTCATATCATCAAGAATAAATCAAGCAGGACGTAGGGTTTTACCTCCATCAAGAGGGCCCGAACCTGGGTAAAACATCGTGTCCCCTGCCTCCTGTTACCATCCGCCTTAGACGCATAGTTCGGGACCCCCTACCCGAGATCTGCCGGTTTTGACACCGACATTGGTGCTTTCATTGAGAGTCGTGTTGCCAAACTGCCGGATCCTTCCCCGACCATGGACTCTAAACCGCCTGCTCCCGTGCCTATCGAATCCGGCTGGGCGCCGATCATGGAGTTTACCTCCACGGATATTTTTCAGCACTCGCCCTTTGGCGACATACTGAACTCATTAAGGTCTCTCTCGTCAGGAGAGTCCTGGCCGAACTACGTCTGGCGGGATTGGGATGCGGATGACGAAGAAATTCGCCGCCCACCCACCACCCACTTAGTAGCCACTGTTGATGACTTAACTGACATGCTTGACTTCGACTCCAAAGACATCGACGGTATGGACGACGATGTGGGAGGCGAAGAGGAACTACTGCCCATAGGGCACTGGACAGCCACCTCATCATATGATATATACATGGTGGACGCACCCAAAGAAGGCAATGGCGACGAGACAGTGAAGGATGACCCCTCCAAGAGGCAACCCAAGCGCCGACGTCAGCGGCGCCGCTCTAAGTCCTGCCAAGGCAAAAGCGGTGATAGCGGCACCGGAGATAATAGCACTCCGGATAGCGCCGAAGACAACAACGATCCCCTCCAGCAAGATTTAGAGCAGGAGGATGGAGAAGCCGGCCTTCCTGAGAGAGTGGCTGATGGAGAGGCGGAGGATGATAATTACATTCCTCCCTCCGAAGACGAGGCAAGCCTCGACGATGACGAATTCGCCGTGCCAGAGGATCCCGTCGAACCAGAGCGCTTCAAGCGCCGGCTTATAGCCACGGCAAATAGCCTTATGAAAAAGCTGCAGCAGCTTCAAGTTGATCAAGATTTGCTAGTTGATAGATGGACTGAAGTCCTGGGAGTCGAGGAATATACACTCGAACGCCCCTCCAAGAGTTACCCAAAGTGCAGGTTGCTACCCCGACCGGAGGAGGAAGCACCGAAACCTACATCCCCGGCGTATGATGCGGCTGATTGGCCACCTCATGGCCGCGACAGAGAGGCATTCTAGCCAAAAGCTCAGCCCGCACCCCGACTCCATTCAAATAAAAAGGCATGGGGAAATACGCTAGACCTGCGAGACGTATTGGAGGACAAAGAAAAACATGCAAGATCGATCTACGGATCACGAGGGCGCGCCACTATGCGAGGCGATAATCGTCACGTCGGATACAATAAAAGTAAGTCTGGCCGGGCCGAACACAGCGGGCAAGACTCATTTGAGTTGTATCGCGATATAGCCTAGTACAGAGGCGCCGCACACCCCTTATGCTTCACAGATGAAGTAATGGATCATCAAATCCCAGAGGGTTTCAAACCCGTAAATATAGAATCATACGACGGCACAACAGATCCAGCGGTATGGATCGAGGATTTCCTCCTGCACATCCACATGGCCCGCGGCGATGACCTACACGCCATCAAATACCTCCATCTCAAACTCCAAGGACCAGCTCGACATTGGCTCAACAGCTTTCCAGCAGAGTCCATTGGCTGTTGGGAAGATCTGGAAGCCGCATTCCTCGACAACTTTATGGGCACTTATGTGCGACCACCAGATGCCGATGACTTGAGCCACATAATTCAGCAGCCCGAGGAATCGGCCACGAAATTCTGGACACGGTTCCTAACAAAGAAAAATCAAATCGTCGACTGTCCGGATGCAGAGGCCCTAACAGCTTTCAAGCACAACATCCGCGACGAATGGCTCGCCCGGCACCTTGGCCAGGAAAAGCCGAAATCTATGGTAGCCCTCACGACACTCATGACCCGCTTTTGTGCGGGAGAGGACAGCTGGTTGGCTCGCATCAGTAGCATATCAAAGAACCATGGTACTTTGGATACCAAGGACGGCAACGGAAGATCACGTCGCAACAAACATAAGCGCCGCATTAACAGCAACAATACCGAGGATACGGCAGTCAATGCCGGATTCAAAGGCTCTAAATCTGGTCAGCAGAAAAAGCCATTCAAAAGAAGCACTCTAGGGCCGTCCAGTTTGGACCGTATACTCGATCGCTCGTGTCAAATACACGGCACCCCCGACAAGCCAGCCAACCACACCAACATGGATTGTTGGGTGTTCAAGCAGGCCGGCAAGTTAAATGCCGAAAACAAAGATAAGGGGTCGCATAGCGATGACGAAGATGAGCCCCAGCAGCCGAACACCGCAGGACAGAAGAGGTTCCTCCCACAAGTGTGGACGGTGAACATGATATACGCAAGCCACATCCCCAAGAGGGAGCGGAAGCGTGCGCTCAGGGACGTATATGCGTTGGAGCCAATCGCCCCAAAGTTCAACCCATGGTCCTCCTGTCCGATCACCTTCGATCGCAGGGACCACCCCACTAGTATCCATCATGGCGGATTCGCCGCACTGTTCCTAGACCCAATCATCGACGGATTTCACCTCACTCGAGTCCTTATGGATGGCGGCAACAGCCTGAACCTGCTTTATCCGGACACAGTGCGCAAAATGGGTATAGACCCCTCAAGGATCAAACCCACAAAAACGACCTTTAAAGGCGTCATACCAGGTGTAGAGGCCCATTGCACAGGCTCAGTCACACTAGAAGTGGTATTTGGATCCCCTGATAAATTCCAAAGCGAAGAGTTAATCTTCGATATAGTCCCGTTCCGCAGTGGCTACCATGCACTGCTCGGGCGAACCGCATTTGCGAGATTCAATGCGGTACCGCACTATGCATATCTCAAGCTCAAGATGCCAGGACCTCGGGGGGTCATCACAGTCAATGGAAAAACAGAGCGCTCTCTCCGCACGGAGGAGCACACTGCGGCCCTTGCAGCAGAAGTGCAAAGCAGCCTATTAAGGCAATCCACTAGTTCGGCGATTAAGGACCCGGACACCTTCAAGCGCGCCCGGAGTAATCGGCAACAGGACCGCCTCGCACGTCCCGAGCTCGCATAGCAATGCGGACCCCACCCCGGTCCCATCCAAACGGCGAATTCCGTGCCACGCGTACATAATTACGCATTAAAAATACCATGGGCACAGGTGGGGAGGGGGCACGACTACGGCACGCTCCAAGACGCGGCTTAAACCGCACTAGGGGCTTCCCGCTTTGTTATTTTTCTCTTTCAGGACTTTAATCTCTGGAAGCCCTGTCTGGCAGCACGATTGCCGAACACATGATGCAGCAACCAAGGAGGCAGAAAGCTACGTCACACCATGGAACTCCCAGGTGGATTACGATAATGAGTGAAATACTTGCTTTAATACTATTCCTCAGCTTGCCCTTGGAAGGGACATGTCAAATAGTCCTACTTTTTGCTTATCGCACTACTTGTATCATTCTGCTTTAACGCACCTTTTTGAATAAACAATGCATAACATTAAGACTATTATTGCATTCTTCCTTTCATGACCACCTCCAACCGAGCGGAGCTGGGTCAACCGCAAGCGCCACTGAAAGTCTCCTTGTCAGTGGCGCTTTCTCATAGAAGTGGGAGTACAGGGAATATTTAGTTAAAATAGGGCAATAGAAAAGTGTATTGGTAACTAGAAGTTATTAGGTAGGAATATAGTAAGAAAATGGAATAACAATTGGTTGCTTAAATACTACACAATTCATTTGATATTGTTGGGTAAGTCAACATGCAGATACTTGAAAAGAAAACTTACTTCGAACAAAGTCTGGACGGATGATATCATTGGGCAAGTTAGCATATATCTCATGACCAGGCCCTTTTATGTGCAGTGTAATTATAGTGACAGCTTTCCGTACATAAAACTTAGAAATTTCTTTCCAAAGTCCAGTGCCAAAATAGGAGTCACCACGTTCATCGTCTTATAGTAGCAACAATTGTAAATCCATGGTTTGTGTTCAGTATGACATCCCTACAATCTTGATTTATGTAAAAGGGAAGACTGTCCACTACAAATTTTGTTGCATAGCAAGGGACACGCTGCAGAAAATGGTAGGATTGTTAAAGAAAATAGGGTAACATGCAAATATTGGCCCAAATTGAAAGAACTGCGCAATAGTTGAATCGAAGGACAAAAATCTATAATTAAACATATAGGGTAAACATGATGTCATGGAAATATGAGAGTAATTGAAAGAACAATACATCATTAATTTGCCTAATATAGAAAGAAGAGCCCTTTGACATATATGGTGCATGTGGCACCTTTTATCCAAATGTAGCAATATTTAGAATATGTTTAGGAAACTAGGCCATGCTAGCCGATTTAGGGTGAGATTGGACATACCGCGCGCATCCTCAAGTCATCTAGTATGGTGAGATGGAATGTCTGGTAGAGAACGCAAAGTCCTAATGTATCCACGCACTGTACACTCTATGAATGAAAGAAAACCCTCAAGTCAACTCGAGTAAAAATGAATTCACTGTGATTTTGGCCGGTTGATTAAAGGAGGCAGATCAACTGGGATAAGAGATGAGATAATATCTCATTGAATTAGTTACCTTGTTGTCCATGAGAAATAAGCCACAGTACGGCAGATTCCCCAACCGAGCGGAGCTGGGTCAACCGCAAGCAGCGTCGAGAAAGTCGATGGTGATAGGCAGCGGCAAGCGGAAGTGGCGAAATGCAGTGGGGTTTGCCGGCAGCCTGGCGGTGGCAGCAGGCGTCGAGCTAAGTGGTTACCACCGCGATAGGCGGTGCCATGCATATATGCGGAGGAGCTTGTGCAGGTGTGAATGGGGACTGGAGGGGGTGGCGGGAGGGGTGAGGGTTTTTTGTGACGTGGGGATGGTGAGGGTTTTCTTTTTTCCTTTTTTGAATTGGGTGGTTAGGGTTTTCTGTCCCACAAAGAATTACGGAGGCAACGGTTTGCTAGAGCCAACCATGTGTGGTTCACGCAACAGGCAAAATGAAAGTCATTTGAAAGCACAAGTGCTCCCTGGGTGGTTTTGGTAATTAATGCCAACATTTCTCTTGTTGGACTAACGTTTCCATCTAGTATATTTCAGACAAGTTCAACAGATGGAGTGGCGTGGACAAGAGGATACAGAACCCTTTCAAGATTCTAAGGACAAAGGATTCTCTCAAGCTCAAAGCTCAGGACTCTACATTTTCTATTTTAGTGATCCAGGATCACATTGAGTCCATATGAAAGCCAATACTACTAAAAGGGGATGAGGTGTTTCTTAATGGCTTGCTTGCTCAAAATGCTTAGTGATATGCTCCAAAACCCTCAACCACTTTCCCATATCCACATATGTCCCAAACCAAAAGTCAAACTCGGCCCCACCAAAATTTCCCATCCGACGCCACCGAGTTCACTTGACATAGCCACTGCCACAAAACCCTAATCAATTCGGTCTCACCAAGATGGGCTTGCAAACTCTCCGTTACCAATTGCAATAATTTCGGTCCCACCGAGATATGCAATCGGTCCCACCGAGTTTGCTTGACCAACTCTCTATTTTGCTTATTACCAAAATCGATCTCACCGAGTTTGCATAATCGGTCAAACCGAGACGAGGTATTACCCTAACCATAGCACATTGGTCCCACCAAGTTGATCATATCGGTCCCACTGAAATGTCTAACAGTCACATTATGAACTAAATCGGTCTGACCGAGTTGTCTGATTCAATCCCACCGAGTTTGGTGATTTGTGTGTAACGATTAGATTTTGTGTGGATGCTATTTATACCCCTCCACCCACTCTTCATTCGCATAGAGAGCCATCAGAACATGCCTACACTTCCAACATATATTTTCTGAGAGAGAACCACCTACACTTGTGTTGAGGTCAAGATATTCCATTCCAACCACATAAATCTTGATCTCTAGCCTTCCCCAAGTTGCTTCCCACTCAAACCCTCTTTCCACCAAATCCAATCCTATGAGAGAGAGCTGAGTGTTGGGGAGACTATCATTTGAAGCACAAGAGCAAGGAGTTCATCATCGACATACCATCTATTACCTTTTGGAGAGTGGTGTCTCCTAGATTGGTTTGGTGTCACTTGGGAGCCTCTGTCAAGATTGTGGAGTTGAACCAAGGAGTTTGTACGGGCAAGCAGATCGCCTACTTCATGAAGATCTACCCTAGTGAGGCAAGTCCTTCGTGGGCAATGGCCATGGTGGGATTGACAAGGTTGCTTCTTCGTGGACCCTTCGTGGGTGGATCCCTTCGTGGAATCGCGCAACCGTTACCCTTCGTGGGTTGAAGTCTCCATCAACGTGGATGTACGATAGCACCACCTATCGGAACCACGCTAAAAATCTCCGTGTCTCCAATTGTGTTTGCACACTCAAATCCCATCCCTTTACATTCTTGCAACTTGCATGATTTACTTTCCGCTGCTCATATACTCTTATAATGCTTTCTTGAGATGTATTGTGGATGTTCAAACTTGTGCCAAAACTCCACCTCAACTTAAAGAAATTAAAAACTGCAACTTTTCTTACTAAGAGTCTATTCACCCCCCTCTAGACACCTCTTCTCGGTCCTTTCAATTGGTATCAGAGCATAGGTCTCCATTGCTTTGGTTTAAACACCTTTGGAGGAAGATGGAAGAGTCTACGTTGGTAAGTCTTAGACATAGAGTGCCTATACTTGATGGAGAGTACTTTCATGAGTGGAAAAATGAGATGCTTGAGATTTTCAATGAGTATCATTTGAACAAGTACATTACTAGCCCTTGTGCACCTCATGTTGATCCTTTGCATCCTACCCTTGATGAGTCTATTGACATGATCCGTAATCTTAGAACTGTCAATTTAATCACTAGAGGTTTGCCCAGAAACTTGCTTGCTAGCTTGCCTGCTCTTGATTGTGCCTACACCATATGGAGATTCCTTGAGGAATGATTTCCAAACTATTCCTTGAAAAACTTAGATGAGATTCTTCATAAGTCTATTGCCTTGAGTAAGATGAGTTCCAATGATCCCAAATTTGGTGATTGTTTATTTGAGCTTACTAATCTTACGAGTGCCAAAGGAGATGTTGGAATCATTAGCAATATCATTTCCGAAGTCATTAGAATTCATAGAGATGAACATTGTTACGGTCATACTTCTAATGAATCACTCTCTCTAGGAATTGAACATGGATACTATGATGAGGATGATGATAGTGACCATGATCTTGATGATTCAATGAGACACTTTGGTCTTATGGCTAATCTTCGCGGCTACATGGCTGGAGGAAAGGAATGGGTTCTTGATAGTGGGTGTACCGACCATATGAACAGAGACAAAGATATGTTTCATGAGCTTGCTGAAAACAACGTCCCTCGAAAGTATGTCACTTTTGGTGATAACTCAAAGGGTAAGGTGGTTGGCCTTGGTAAGGTGGCCATCTCACATGATAGCTCCATACAAAATGTTATGCTCGTTGAATCTCTTGGCTACAATTTACTTTCCATATCTAGACTTGCTAACTTTGGTTTCAATGTCCTATTTACTGAAGTAGATTGCCAAGTGTTTCGTAGAGATAATCATAAAATTGTCTTTACCGGTACACGTAGAGGTGATATTTACATTGTTGATTTCACTAGAAAGGCTCAACCTAGAAATTTCCTAATTGTTAAATCCTCGAAAGGTTGGTTGTGGCATAGAAGGTTAGGTCATGTGGGCATGCGAAATCTGGATAAGCTTATTAAAGGTGATCATATACTTGGAGTAAAACATGTTATATTTGACAAGGATAGACTTTGCAGTGCTTGTCAAGCAGGAAAACACGTTGGAGGAAGTCACCCCGTGAAGAACATTATGACCACGAGAAGACCACTCGAGCTACTTCATATGGATCTCTTTGGTCCCAATGCCTACAAGAGTCTCGGTGTTAACTCATTTGGTCTAGTTATAGTTGATGATTTTTCAAGATTTACGTGGGTGTTCCTTCTTGATGATAAATCGTAGGTCCAAAAGATCTTCAAGAACTTCACTAGGAAGGCCCAAAATCAATTTGAAGTGAAGATCAAGAAGGTTCGCAGTGACAACGGAAAGGAGTTCAAGAACGCAAATGTGGATACCTTTCTTGAGGAAGAAGGGATTTCACATGAGTTCTCGGCTATGTACACGCGTCAACAAAATGGAGTTGTTGAGAGAAAGAACCGAACTCTTATTGAGATGGTGAGAATGATGCTTGATGAGTACAAGACTCCAAAACACTTTTGGGCGGAAGCGGTTGAGACAGCTTGTCATGCAACAAACCGCTTGTATCGTCACCGGCTACTCGGCAAGACGGCATACGAGCTTCTCGCCGGTAACAAACCCCAAGGTGGATACTTTCGAGTATTCGGCTCAAAGTCCTACATTCTTGATAAGCATCATCATTCTAAATTTGCTCTTAAATCTCATGAAGGTTTCCTACTTGGTTATGGCTCAAACTCTCACACTTACCGTGTTTACAACAATTTCACCCGAAAGGTTGAAGAGATGGTAGATGTGAAGTTTGATGAATCTAATGGTTCGCAAGTAGAGCAATTGCCAATTGATGTAGGACATAAGGATCCTTCAGAAGCAATCCAAGACTTGTCTATTGGCAATATTCGTCCAACGGAGGTAAAGGAGAGTACCTCGTCCGTCCAAGTGGAAGCTTCTACCTCACGACAAGGTGAACCAAGAGTTGATACAGAAGCATCCACAAGTAGAATGCACCAAGATGAAGAAAATGAGGAAGTACACCAAGATGAACCTCATCAACCTCCTTCTCCACCAAGACAAGAGAACAGCAACGCCAATAATGAAGAAGGCCAAGAAGAAGGACAAGATGATGAAGAAGATGTTCCACCCCGAGCCAAGCAAAAGCTTTCACGAGTTCGAGGAAGAGTCTCAAGAGACCTTCTCGTCGAACAAATCTTCAATGAGATTCAAACCAGGAGAATCACTCGCTCTAAAACTCGTTTGTCTAACTTTTGTGAACATTATTCATTCATATCTAGCATTGAACCTATGAAGGTTGAAGAAGCATTGGAAGATCCGGATTGGATAAACGCCATGCATGAAGAGCTACACAACTTCAAGAGAAATCAAGTATGGACATTGGTCGAGAAGCCCGACAACAACCACAACATCATTGGGACCAAATGGGTGTTTCGCAACAAGCAAGACGAAGATGGTCAAGTCGTCCGCAACAAAGATCGTCTCATCGCACAAGGCTACACTCAAGTCGAAGGTATGGACTATGGTGAGACATATGCCCCTGTTGCTAGATTTGAGTCCATCCGCATCTTGCTTGCCTATGCTAATCACCATGATATCACTTTATACCCAATGGACATTAAAAGTGCTTTTCTAAATGGTGAAATTGAGGAGGAAGTTTATGTTAAATAACCTCACGGCTTTGTCAATCCTAAGAAACCCGATCACATTTACAAACTTCACAAAGCTCTTTATGGTCTTAAATAAGCTCCTAGAGCGTGGTATAATGTAACGCCCGCGATGTGGCTATAGCTCCCACATGTCGAGGCACGACTTAGAGACATAACCACATTGAAAGCAATGTCGCAAGTTAGGAAATCTTCACAACATCCCGTGTAATATAAATAATAAAGGGGAGATACATAGTTGGCTTACACTCGCCATGTCAACCAAGTACATAAATAGCATTACAACATTCAAACACTCATGGCCCGACTACGGCACCAAAATAAAAGATAACCCAACATGCGACACGGTCCCGATCACCCCAACTGGGCACCACTACTGATCATCAGGGAAAGACACATAGTATCGGCATGAGTCCTCGTCGAACTCCCACTTGAGCTCAAGCGCGTCATCTGGAGCGGAATCATCAGGCCCTGCATCTGGTTTGGAAGTAATCTGTGAGCCACAGGGACTCAGCAATCTCGCACCCTCGCAATCAAGACTATTTAAGCTTAATGGGTAAGGCAAGGAAAATATGTGGAGCTGCAGCAAGCGACTAGCATATATGGTGGCTATCCTGTTCGCAAAGAGAGAGCGAGAAGAGGAGGCAAAGCGCGAGCGTGAAACTAGAGAGCAACCTGCGCAAGCATTACTCCAACACCGTGTTCACTTCCCGGACTCCGCCGAGAAGAGACCATCACGGTAACTCACACTGTTGCTTCATTTTAATTAAGTTAAGGTTCAAGTTATCTACAACCGGACATTAACAAATTCCCATCTGCCCATAACTGCGGGCATGACTTTCGAATGTTCAAATCCCTACAGGGGAGTCCCAACTTAGCCCATGACAAGCTCTCACGGTCAACAAAGGAATAGACCTCCTCCCGAGACGTTCCAATCAGACTCGGTGTCTCGGTTCTTCAAGACACTTCGACAGGTTAAAACAAATCCAGCAACACCGCCCGAATGTGCCGACAAATCCCGATAGGAGCTTCACATATCTTGTTCTCAGGGCACACTCAGATAGGTCAAGCTACGAGGAAAACCAACCATCGAGTTTCCCCGAGGTGGCCCCGCAAGCTGCCTGGTTCGGACCAACACTCAGAGGAGCACTGGCCTGGGGGGGGGGGGTTTAAATAAGATGACCCTCAGGCTCCGGAAACCCAAGGGAAAAAGAGGCTAGGTGGCAAATGGTAAAACTAAGGTTGGGCATTGCTGCAAAAGCTTTAATCAAGACAAACTATCAAGGGGTTCCCATTATAACCCAACCGCGTAAGGAATGCAAAAATCTGGGAACATAACACCGATATGACGGAAACTAGGGCGGCAAGAGTGGAACAAAAAACTAGGAGAGAGGCCGAACCTTCCACCCTTTACCAAGTATATAGATGCATTAAGATAACAAGGCAATATAATGATATCCCAACAAGTAAATAATGTTCCAACAAGGAACGGTCTCCAATCTTCACCTACAACTAGCAATGCTATAAGAGGGGCTGAGCAAAGCGGTAACATAGCCAATCAACGGTTTGCTAGGACATGGTGGGTTAGAGGTTTGACATGGCAATTTGGGAGGCATGAAAGAAAGTGGTAGGCATCGTAGCATAGGCATAGCAAAAGAGTGAGCATCTAGCAAAGCAAAGATAGTAGTGATTTCGAGAGTATGATCATCTTGCCTGCAAAGTTGTCAGAGTTGACTGGATCCTCGAAAGAAAACTCAACGGGCTCCTCGTTAGCGAACTCGTCTCCCGGCTCTACCCAAACAAGACAAACAAGCAACAAGGACACAATCAACCACGTGCAAGCTCAAACAACATGATGCAAGGATGGTATGCTATGCGGGATGCAATATGGGATGCATATGCAAGATTTGACAAGGAATGAATGAACCTGGCCTCAACCTGGAAATCCAAGTGTTCCACTGGAAAGATGAGATGAAATCGCTTGAAAACGATATAAAGAACGCCGGAATCAGAGTTACGGTTTGGGAATGGCAAGCAATTTAAATATGGCTACGTTCTGCGATTTACAGCAAGTAGCCATCTAAATGCGACAAGATGAACATGCTACAGAACCCAAACATGGCATCAAAATACATGGCAGGGATCCATTCAAGATGCTTAACAAAAGACTAGCACTGAGCTACAGCCAATTCATCCATTAACAGGTTCAAACAAGCATGGCAAAAATGCATTTGGTAAACGGATTTCAGACTTAGTGAAATTAACACTTGTCTGGAATTTCAGATCAGATAGCACTCTTTGAAGCATGAAAACAATATGCTACAGGACCTGAACATGGAAAGGTAAAGCATGACATGGAGCTACTCAAAGATCTTAACAAAAGTCCCTTAGTGACCTTGAGCCAAAAGGGATCATAAAATACATTTGCAAGCAAGTGAACATGGCAAAACCATAATCAGTTCTCAGACATAGTGAAAACTGGAGCATGCTGAAACAGATATCAAGTAGGCATGTTTAGGAGCTCGATGCACTCCCTACAGAGCATGTCATGACAATCTAAGCATACACCCATCAAGAATACACAAAATGCAAGCTATACATGGCAAGAACAATAACATAGCATGCACGGATCAACTACAACATCCTTGGCAAAATCGCTAACAAGTAGACAATCTGCCCAGATTCACGAAATGACAAAAGTAGAGCTCGATTGACTCAAGCTAGGGTGCTCCATAATTGCCAACAAAGACATGTATGCATAGAGCATTACAATATTAACAAAACATCCTTACTGATCATCCTCAAAAGAGGCACGGATCACTAGGAAACAACATGAAGATATGGCATAATGAGATAAACAGATCAAGGACTTAGTGGAAATGCTAAGTCCCTGAAATCAGCATTAACGAATGCACCACTTTGCAAGCTTCTACTAGTCACCACACACATCACAAAAATACATGGGTTGCACTTCTGGAAAGATGGAAAAACATATAACAAAACACATGAAGAGCTCAGGGGCATATCATGCACACATTAATCATGGCAAAAATGACAAATATCTAATTGGAGCAGCAGATCTGACAATTATCTCAAATAGCATTCTTCTACCAGCTTTTCGGGCATCAAGATGAACTCAACTGAAAATGATACAATGAGATGAAATGATGTGCTCTCTGAGACGAACATTTTGATATGCTACACACACACGAATCGGAGCCACGATGAGGAAGTTAAGATGCGTCAAAGTATGCAAAAAATACTGAGAGAGGGGGGACAAGTCAACCCAGATCTAGGGTCCGGGGCACTGTAGCAGTGGATCTGGTGGGTACTGTAGCAGCGGATCTCGCCGGAGTTGCCCTGTTCGCCGGAGGGCGCCTGAGCTTGGCCGGCCGGAGGAAGAGGAAGCCGGGGCGGTGAGGAGGCGGCGTCGGCGCGGTGGCGGGCGCGGACGGCGTCGATCGCCGGCGTGGGAGGAGCGGAGCAACACCGACAGGCTCGGGCGACGAGGTCGACGGCCGGCGCGGAAGAAGGCGGCGGCGAGGAGGCGGCTCGTCGGCGCGGCGCGGCCTCGGGCGCGCGTCTCTGCGGGCGGCGGCGAAGGCGGATGGGCCACGGGGGCCTCCCGCGGGCCGAGCGGGCAGGGCGGCGGCGCGACGAAGTGGGGCTCCCGCGCGCCACGTGTCGATCACTGATAGGTCCGGCGGAGCGGGCGGACGCGTCCGGTTGCGGCCGGACGTGTCCGATGGCGGCGGAGCTGATTTTTAGGGTTAGGGAGAGAGGAGATCCGGGAATTTCGAGGAGGGGGTCTATATATAGAGGTAGAGGGAGCTAGGAGTGTCCAAATGAGGTGCGGTTTTCGGGCGCACGATCGTGATCGAACGCTCTAGATGATGGAGAAGGTTTTGGTGGGTTTTGGGCTAACTTGGAGGGGTGTTGGGCCGCAACACACACGAGGCCTTTTCGGTCCCTCGGTTAACCGTTGGAGTATCAAACGAAGTCCAAATGGTATGAAACTTGACAGACGGTCCACCGGTAACAAACCAAGGCCGCTTGGAAAGTCTCTGTCCAATCCAGAAATGTTTAATCCCCACACACGAAACAAAGGTAGAAATGACCACCGGAGGAGAACGGAGCGCCGGAATGCAAAACGGACAACGGGGAAAATGCTCGAATGCATGAGATGAACACGTATGCAAATGCAATGCACATGATGACATGATATGAGATGTATGACAACGATAACAACACATGGAGACAAAAACCCGAACCCGAGAAAATAAAATAACTTAACGCCGGAAACGGCAAGAGTTGAAGTACATATTGGGAAAATCATATTCGGGGTGTTACACCATTCCACCACTACGAAAGGATCTCGTCCCGAGATCTAGGACTGAAAGAACGCCGGGTACTCAGAACGGAGGTGATCCTCGCGTTCCCAGGTAGCTTCACGGTCGGAATGGTGTGACCACTTGAATTTGAGGAATTTGATTGACTTGTTGCGAGTCTTGCGTTCAGTCTCTTCAAGAATAGCAACGGGGTGCTCACGATAAGAGAGATCTTCTTGGAGCTCAATGTCCTCGAAGTTGACGGTGCGGTCAGGAGTCTTGAAGCACTTTCGGAGCTGAGAGACATGGAACACGTCATGAACATTTGCAAAGTTTGAAGGAAGCTCGAGTTGATAGGCGAGATCGCCTCTCTTGCTGACGATCTTGAAAGGTCCCACGTATCTAGGGGCAAGCTTCCCTTTGATACCGAAGCGACGAGTACCTTTCATAGGAGAGACGCGGAGGTAAACATGATCTCCGATCTCGAAAGCCAAATCACGGTGCTTACTATCATAGTAGCTCTTCTGGCGGGATTGGGCTGCTTTGAGGTTATCTCGAATGACTTTGCACATTTCCTCTGCCTCTGTGATTAAGTCATTTTCAAGAAGCCGACATTCACCGGTTTCAGACCAGTTGAGAGGGGTACGGCACTTCTTGCCATATAGGATTTAAAATGGGGCCTTGCCCGAACTTGCTTGAAAACTGTTGTTGTAGGAGAATTCAGCATAAGGAAGACAATCCTCCCACTTCATGCCGAAGGAGATCACACAAGCCCTGAGCATATCTTCAAGAATCTGGTTGACACGCTCGACTTGACCGCTAGTTTGAGGATGGAAAGCTGTCCTGAAGCGGATGTTGGTGCCCATGGCCTTCTGAAAAGAATCCCAAAACTTGGAGGTAAAGATGCTGCCATGGTCTGAAGAGATCACTTGTGGAATACCGTGCAGAGAGACAATCCGAGAGGTTTAGAGTTCCGCCAATTGAGCTGCAGTGATTGACTCTTTGATTGGCAGAAAGTGAGCCACTTTAGTGAGTTTGTCGATGACAACGAATATAGCATCATTGCCACGCTTGGACTTTGGAAACCCAGTCACGAAGTCCATCTCAATGTGGTCAAACTTCCATTTTGGAATGGCAAGAGGTTGGAGGAGACCAGCTGGCCTTTGGTGTTCTGCCTTCACTCTTCTGCAGACATCACATTCATTCACGAATTGAGCAATCTCGCGCTTCATTCGAGTCCACCAATAAGCCTGCTTGAGGTCTTGATCCATCTTCGTGCTCCTAGGGTGGATGGAGAGGAGAGAATTGTGAGCCTCGTTCATGATCACTTTACGAAGGTCACCTTTGGGCACAACAATACGATCCTCGAAGAAAAGAGTATCCTTGTCATCAAGGCGGTAGCACTTGTACTTGGGTTGACTCTTGGCAATCCCAATCTTCACCTTCTTCACCATAGCATCAAGAAGCCGGGCTTGGCGAATCTGGTCTTCCAAGGTAGGAGAGACTTGAAGGTTTGCGAGGAAACCTTGAGGAACAACTTGCATATTAAGTTTGCGGAAAGCTTCGCAAAGCTCGGGTTGATAAGGCTTGAGAATAAGGCTGTTGCAGTAAGCCTTCCTGCTCAATGCATCAGCAATCACATTTGCCTTGCCTGGAGTATACTCGATACTCGAATTATACTCTTGAATCATTTAGACCCATCGAGTTTGCCTGAGGTTGAGATTAGGCCGAGTGAAGATGTACTTGAGACTCTTGTGGTCAGTGAAGATGTCCACTTTTCTTCCCAATAAGAGATGTCTCCAAGTCAAAAGAGCATGCACAACTGCCGCCAACTCGAGGTCATGAGTGGGGTAGTGCTTCTCATTGGGCTTCAACTGGCGAGAAGTATAAGCCACAACTTTCTTCTCTTGCATCAATACTACACCGAGACCTTGGAGAGAGGCATCACAAAAGACCTCGTACGGTTTGGATTCATCAGGCGAAGTCAGAACTGGAGCAGTGACCAATTTCTCTTTCAAAGTGTTGAAAGCAATGTCACACTCTGGAGACCAAACGTACTTGACGTGCTTCTGGAGAAGATTTGAGAGAGGCTTCGCAATCTTAGAAAAGTTTTCAATGAATCTTCGACAATAGCTTGCGAGACCGAGGAAGCTACGGAGTTGCTTCACGTTCTAAGGAGGTTCCCAATTCACAATTGCAGACACCTTCTCAGGATTCACCGCAATGCCCTTGGCAGAGATGATATGACCAAGATAAAGAACCTCATCGAGCCAAAATTCGCACTTGGAGAACTAGGTGTAGAACTAGTGTTCCCTGAGCTTATCGAGTACCAAATGCAAGTGCTTGGCATGATCTTCCTTGTTCTTCGAGAAAACCAGAATGTCGTCGAGATAGACCAAAACAAAGTCATTGGTGTAGGCGTTGAAGATGAAGTTCATCATGCAAGAGAAAGTCGGAGGAGCGTTGACGAGGCCAAAAGACATGACAGTGTATTCATATGACCCATAGCTTGTCCTGAAAGCCATCTTGGGAATATCTTGCTCACGGATTCGAATCTGATGATAACCCATATGGAGATCAAGCTTGGAGAATACTTGGGCACCTTTGAGTTGTTCGAAAAACTCGTTGATGTTAGGAAGTGGGTATTTTTTCTTGATGGTCTTCTTGTTCAATGGACGGTAATCAACACAAAGTCGGTCCGTTCCATCCTTCTTCTTCACAAAAAGAAGACCACAACCCCACGGAGAAGAACTAGGCCGGATGAGATGCATTCTCTCTTGAATATCGAGTTGCTTCTTTAGCTCCTTCAACTCTTCAGGTCCGAGCTTGTAAGGACGCTTGCACACTGGTTCCGTGCCAGGCTCAAGATCGATGACGAATTCAACTGGCCGGTGCAGGGCATTCCTGGAAGCTCTTCTGGAAAGACGTCTTGATATTCCCAAACGACTGGAATTTGCGAGATAGCATCCAGTTCACCCTTCTCATTGAGAGAAAACAGACGGATGGTATCATCACGAGCGGCAAAGAGAATTACATCCTCAGACAAATGAGTCAATTGAATCTGCCTGGCTGCACAATCAAGATGCGCCTTGTGCTTAGAAAGCCAATCTATTCCGAGAATAAGATCAATATCCGAGTTACCAAGAACCATTGGGGAAGAAAGAAACTTGTAGTCGCCCAAGGTGATAGTAACATCTGGCACCTCCAGACTTGCACTCAAATGTTTGCCAGGAGAAGCGATATCCATTTGTTTACCCAAATGAGAAGAAACGAACTCATGCTTGGTAAAAAATGGCTTTGACATGAAACAATGCGATGCACCAGTGTCAAAAAGAACTCTTGCGGTAATATCGTTAACAGGAAGGTTACCCATGATGACATCTGACGAGTCCTCTGCCTGAGCTGCGTTCATCAAGTTGACCTTGGCGTGCTTGGGGTTATGCTTGACCACGGCTGTACTTGCCGATCTCATAGGAGGAGGAGGAAGACGCCTCTGGTTGAAGCACTTGTTGGCATAGTGACCCTTCTGTTGGCACTTGTTGCACGTGACCTCTGAAAGCGGACGGTGGTACGGAGCACTCGATCTTGGAGCTTGAGACGAAGTCTTGTTCTGAAAGCCGGGGTTGGGGGGGTGGGAAGATCCACTGCCACCTTTGCTCCTTTGCTGATACGGTTGACGAAACGGAGGAGGAGGAAGCCAATACTTCTGCTGCTTGGCCACTTGAGTAGAGGAAGAAGGAGTAGCATCTCTGACTCGCTTCTTGGAAGCATCACACCTCAGTTGAGCAGCCTCTTGCTTCAATGCCATGTTGTAGAACTCATCGTACCTCAAGGGCTCAAAGAGAACAAGTGCTAGCTGAATTTCTTCCCTGAGACCACCCCTGAACTAGTATATCATGCTCTTCTCACCAGGGACGTCCTGCTTAGCAAAGCGGGCGAGCTTCTGAAACAACTTGTTGTAGTCATAGACAGACAAAGAGCCTTGCTTCAGGTTGCGGAATTCCTCACGCTTGCTTTCAACCATGCTCTGAGGGATATGGTGAGCTCTGAAATCTTGACGAAATTCATCCCAAGTAATCACACGTCCCCCTCTGGAATCCTTGTACTCCTGGAACCATTCTGCAGCTTGGTCTTTGAGTTGGAAGGAAGTGAACTTGACGAAGTCCTCAGGCCTGATGTTACTGCACTCGAAATGCTTGCACAGATCCACAAGCCAATTGTCAGCATCGGTTGCCTCAACACAATTGCTGAAAGTCTTTGGCCCGTTAGCAAGGAACTGGTTGAGTGTAGCAAAGTGATTCTGATTGTTGCCTTGGTTGCCTTGGTTCACTTGATTGCGCTCTTGAAGAATTTGCATGATCAACTGTGTGTTTGCATTGGTTGCGGCCATCACAGCTTGCCATGCCTCCGGAGGAGGAGGAGGTGGTGGCGGATCTTGATTCTGATTCTGATTGGTGCTCTTAGCAGGAGCCATCCTGAAGAGGGTGACAAGCATTAGCACATTGATAGACAAATATTGAAGCTGAATCCAACGGAATGAAAATTGCAGCATATAGTCTTCACATCCGAACAAAATGATCGAATGCATTCCTCTTGAAATGGTCACATATCCATAAATTGAGAAGCCACTTAGAATACAGGTAGAGAAATAAATCAACAAGGTACGGATCAAGAACGAATACTCGGTAAGAAATCCCAATCTCAAACCAATTATCCGTGGAAGAAGAACTAGAGCTACAAGAATTCCCACCTATGAAGCTCCCGAACCTTTCCGGTTATGCAATCAGGTGTTGGGGATACAGGGGAAGCATAATATCTCACCCAAATCAGGTAGTCATCGGTGGCGTCTTCTAGCTCCTGGGATCCGTCATCTGGTCGCAACAATCATGTATGGGGGAAAAAGAAGTAGCAAAGCAACCGTGAGTACTCATCCAAAGTAACCGCAAGACTTACTTCAGATCTAAACTAAGTATGCATCTGTATCAAACGAATGGGTTGTATCTGTGGACTAAACTGCAGAATGCCAGAATAGAGAGAAGGCCTAGTCCTATCGAAGACTAGCATCTTCTGGAAACCACCATCTTGCAGAAACAGGAGGAAGTAGTGTAGTATAAAGTAAAGTAGCAGAAATGTTATCAACCTCGGCCAGAGATCCTTTCTCGACTCCCTGCGAGAAAGCAATCCCAGAGCCGTACTATCCAGTCATCATCTCATATCCAAGTCTCATCTCCAGTACTCATCCAAAGTATCCAGTTCTAGTTGTATCGATCGGGATACAACTTCAAGTGTCCGTTACCGTAGGACAGGCTATCGATAGTTGTTTTCTTCCCTGCAGGGGTGCACCAACTTACCCACCACGCTCGATTAACTCCGGCCGGACACACTTTCCTGGGTCATGCCCGGCCTCGGAAGATCAACACGTCGCAGCCCTACCTAGGCACAACAGAGAGGTCAGCACGCCGGTCTAAATCCTATGGCGCAGGGGTCTGGGCCCATCGCCCTTTGCACACCTGCACGTTGCGAACGCGGCCGGAAGCAGAACTAGCCCCCTTAATACAAGAGCAGGCTTACGGTCCAATCCGGCGCACGCCGGTCAGTCGCTGACGTCACGAAGGCTTCGGCTGATACCACGACGTCGAGTGCCCATAACTGTCCCCACGTAGATGGTTAGTGCGTATAGGCCAGAGGCCCCTCAAATCAAATATCCAAATCGTAGTGGATTAGGAACGCGCGGTAACGAGCAGACACTCACGATCGATGTGACCCCGTCGCCCCGTCTCGAGTACTTGCGTCAAGGGCTAAGAATGCCCGACCACGCCTCGTAAGTATCTCGCGGGCACCTTCCAGGTCAACCCGACTCCACATCACTCGCAATTAAGCTCGCGCGGGTACCACTCAGGATCAACCTGTCTTTAGTCACATGGTTCAGTGCAAAGTCATAGTAACCATAGTAATTGTGTGTCTAACACCAAGGGGAAAACCCGAGGAATCACCCCCGGTGAATTCCACTCGATGTTGTCATCAAGGTGAACGTAAGAGGATCCACCCTCGAGGTTCACGTTTGATGGGTTGCACGATAGAGCCGTAACGGAAGAAGTTAAGGAGGAAATCACCCTCGATGACCTCGACCGTAAAGCTACACTACGAAGATCTCATCAGGAGTGATGTAAGAGGTTCCACCCTCGACACTCGATGGTAACTCTACAGAGTCGTACAACTAAGGGGGGGTGTGATGTGCGGTGTCGGGGCCTGGGCGTCGATCACGTTGATCGAGTCATCGAACATAAAGCGGGGTAACTGGGACAAGGTGGGGGTCACTGATGGATCACTAACCATCCTATCCTAAGCAGTTTAGGATAAGCAGGTAAGGTATGAAAGCAGGTAACAACAACAGGCTATGCATCAGAGTAGGATCATACAGAAAACAGTAGCAGTTCTAATGCAAGCATGAGAGGGAAATAAATGGGCGATATCGGAATGCTCAAGGGGGGTTTGCTTGCCTGGTTGCTCTGGCAAGGAGGGGTCGTCGTCGACGTAGTCGATCACAAGGGCAGCATCGGTCTCGGGGTCTACCGGAGAGAAGAGGGGGAAGAAACAGTAAATATAAAGCAAACATAGCACCACAAAGCATAACATGGCAATAAGATGTGCCGGGTGTGACCTAACGCGGTAGGAGGTGATACCGGCGAAGGGGGAAAACATCCGGGAAAGTATCCCCGGTGTTTCGCGTTTTCGGACAGATGAACCAGAGGGGAAAAGTTGCATGTTCCCTATGCTAGGGATGCGTGGCGGACGAACGGGCTGCGTATCCGGGTTCGTCTCGTCGTTCTGAGCAACTTTCATGTACAAAGTTTTTCCATCCGAACTGCGGTTTATTTTATAATGATTTTTTAAAGTTTAATTGAATTCTTGGGATTATTATATTTAACTTAAACCGAATTGACTAAGTTAATTTTGACTAGTCAAAGGGCAGGTGTGGCCCACATGTCATAGACTATTTACCTAAACAAATCTAACTTATTTAAAAGGGCCTACATGTCATCTACTACTAGACTAACTTAACACGAATTAAACCTAGAAGTACTAATCTTAGCTAGGGCCGGCCACTAATGGGCATAGCCCAACCGGGCACACGCATGATGCACACATACACACATAGGAGCACACGGCCATGGCCAACTGTACGCACACACACTATGCAGAACACACACTCACCCACACATAGCTCTGTTTTCTGCTAACAAAAGATAGCATTTTGTGATTTTCATCGAATTTAATCTATGCACTAAAAGGATTTGGTCCAATGGAAACATTTGAGCATTGTCAAGTGTACTACCTCCCCATAATTTTTTTAGTCCTGTTAGTAGTTGTTTAGCCTGAGTTTAGGGGCTGTTTAGGGGCTTAGTCAACGTAGAAATCCAAAAGCTAACTAGTAGCAGCTACAGTAGGTAGTAGTAGTACAATAGAGCAGCGAGCAGCGTGGGCAGTGGCATGGCTCGGGCGCCATATGCGGGCGGGCGCGGCGGCCGCAACGGCAGGCGAGGCCATACTCGGGCAGGCGCGGGGTGCGGCTCAATGGGCGCGGTGAGGCTGGCCGACAGCAGCAGGCACGACCGTGGGCGAGCAGGCGGCAGCACACAGTGCCATCAGGGGCGAGCAGCGAGGACGCAACAGCAGCAAAGCATCAGCAGCAGCCGAGCAAGTGCGGGGGTGGCTCGGGCGCGGCTGGCGCGAGGACTGGGCGGCAGCGGCAGGCGCGGGCCACAGCAGCAGCAGCAGCGTCGCAAGCAAAGCAGCGCAGCAGCTGCACGCATGTACGCGTACGCGAGAGTTCGAGCACGACGGTGATGGCGGCCTACGGCATGCAAACAAAGGGAAGGGACAGAGGGATTGGACGGGTGGCTCACTGGGATCCCGTAGGGGTGCAAAGGCGGGCTCGGGGAGGATCGACAGCGCCGGAGTCATTGACGAACGGTGACGTCCGAAGGAGGAAGGAGAGCTCGATCCCCGCGATGTGGCGCTCTCCATCTTGGTCTCGTGGATCCAGGCAACTAAGCAGACCACGGCGGGGCGGAGGGACATGTCCTTAGGCATCGGGGAGGAGGGTAGCCATGCCGGCAAGGGCAACCCTGGTGACGACGGCGTCAGACGCGGTTGGATCTGGAGGAGGGGGTGTAGCGAGAGGGGGGAGAGGAGGAGGGGGAGCGCGAGGGCAAGTGGGGAGGGCTCGGCGCAGCTATATAGGGCAGGGGAGCCGGGGATGCTCGACGCGTGCGGCGCCGACCATGGAGATGGCGCCACGGCTGCCCTGGCTGCTCCTGTAGCTGGTAAGAGAGGATTGGGGGTGGGTTGGGCCAAAACTACTACCTTAAGGCCCAGAGGCATAGTGATAGGTTTTCCTTTTTTTCAGTTTACTTTACTGTTTGCCTTTGCTCCTGTTTTTGCATTATTTTGTGATACTAAATGATTTTTGTGAAAGATGAAATTTGACACATAATTACTTGGCAATATACTGAGTTGGCTCAAAAAGGTTGAGGCTGGTTGGAAACCATTTAAATTTCCTTTAAATAGAAAAGGGGTTAAAAGTTGTTGTTTTGACACTGTTTTAAAAAGGTTAGGGGCAATTTAATACTTCAAATAATATCGGTTTCTACATGACAATTACTTAGTAATTATTTTCAACCTAACCAACAATTTTTTTAAAGTTGCAGAAACAATAAATTTGACTTGAGAATTTAATTGGAATTTGACTTTAGAGTTGATCAAGTGATAGCTAGCTCAGTAAGGCATGGTTACATGGCATCATTAATAGGGGGTTACTATATCATGACACTAGGGGTGTTACAGACCTCAACCTTCGAAAAGCATCCGTTATACAAGTTATGGAGATACTCCCGAACTCCCGCCCCAGTACTGGGTGGCGTCGAGGTTATCTCACCAACGAACTGCATAAAAGAGATTTTCGATGTCGCCGTACTAAACTCAGGTATTCCAGAACTGCAACGATAAAATTGTGATGACAACACCTCGGAGCTCAACTCCCCGGGACACTGCCACAACCCCTAAAGACAGGAGGCACCAAGAACAATGTTCTCGTCACAAAACCATCGGAACGATTCCAAGATACCCGCGTGATCCTAAATTTTTTTTAGTGAAATTTGAGAAGAGAAGAGTCAAAACTCTACGTCAGGATGCCTTACCAGAGCGATGAGGAGATTGGGTAGTAAAAAAATAATTCCTAAACTCTCCGATATATAATTCCTAAATGACTCAAAACATTTTACTAGACTCAACAACGGTTGCTAAAAACGATCAAGCAATGGGGGCTCCTAAGGTCGGGGAAGGCTCTGATTACCAACTTGTAAGGCCCTCGATGCGGCTATAGCTCCCGCGTGTCGAGGCATGACTTAGAGACATAACCGCATTGAAAGCAATGTCGCAAGTTAGAAATCTTCACAACATGCCGTGTAATATAAATAATAAAGGGGAGATACATAGTTGGCTTACACTCGCCACGTCAACCAAGTACATAAATAGCATTACAACATTCAAACACTCATGGCCCGACTATGGCGCCAAAATAAAAGATAACCCAACATGCGACACGGTCCCGATCACCCCAACTGGGCACCACTACTGATCATCAGGGAAAGACACGTAGTATCGGCGTGAGTCCTCGTCGAACTCCCACTTGAGCTTAAGCGCGTCATCTGGAGCGGAATCATCAGGCCCTACATCTGGTTTGGAAGTAATCTGTGAGCCACAGGGACTCAGCAATCTCGCACCCTCGCGATCAAGACTATTTAAGCTTAATGGGTAAGGCAAGGAAAATATGTGTAGCTGCAGCAAGCGACTAGCATATATGGTGGCTATCCTGTTTGCAAAGAGAGAGCGAGAAGAGGAGGCAAAGCGCGAGCATGAAACTAGAGAGCAACCTGCGCAAGCATTACTCCAACACCGTGTTCACGTCCCGGACTCCACCGAGAAGAGACCATCACGGTAACTCACACTGTTGGTTCATTTTAATTAAGTTAAGGTTCAAGTTATCTACAACCGGACATTAACAAATTCCCATCTGCCCATAACCGCGGGCACGAATTTCGAAAGTTCAAATCCCTGCAGGGGAGTCCCAACTTAGCCCATGACAAGATCTCACGGTCAACGAAGGAATAGACCTCCTCCCGAGACGTTCCGATCAGACTCGGTGTCTTGGTTCTTCAAGACACTTCGACAGGTTAAAACAAATCCAGCAACACCGCCTGAATGTGCCAACAAATCCCGATAGGAGCTGCACATATCTCGGTCTCAGGGCACACTCAGATAGGTCAAGCTACAAGTAAAACCAACCCTCGAGTTTCCCCGAGGTGGCTCCGCAGGCTGCCTGGTTCGGACCAACACTCAGAGGAGCACTGGCCCCGGGGGGGGGGGGGGTTAAATAAGATGACCCTCGGGCTCCGGAAACCCAAGGGAAAAAGAGGCTAGGTGGAAAATGGTAAAACCAAGGTTGGGCATTGCTGGAAAAGCTTTAATCAAGATGAACTATCAAGGGGTTCCCATTATAACCCAACCGCGTAAGGAACGCAAAAATCCGGGAACATAACACCGATATGACGGAAACTAGGGCGGCAAGAGTGGAACAAAACACTAGGCGAGAGGCCGAGCCTTCCACCCTTTACCAAGTATATAGATGCATTAAGATAACAAGGCAATATAATGATATCCCTACAAGTAAATAATGTTCCAACATGGAACGGTCTCCAATCTTCACCTGCAACTACCAACGCTATAAGAGGGGCTGAGCAAAGCAGTAACATAGCCAATCAATGGTTTGCTAGGACATGGTGGGTTAGAGGTTTGACATGGCAATTTGGGAGGCATGAAAGCAAGTGGTAGGCATCGTAGCATAGGCATAGCAAAAGAGTGAGCATCTAGCAAAGCAAAGATAGTAGTGATTTCGAGAGTATGATCATCTTGCCTGCAAAGTTGTCAGAGTTGACTGGATCCTCGAAAGAAAACTCAACGGGCTCCTCGTTAGCGAACTCGTCTCCCGGCTCTACCCAAACAAGACAAACAAGCAACAAGGACACAATCAACCACGTGCAAGCTCAAACAACATGATGCAAGGATGGTATGCTATGCGGGATGCAATATGGGATGCATATGCAAGATTTGACAAGGAATGAATGAACCTGGCCTCAACATGGAAATCCAAGTGTTCCACTGGAAAGATGAGATGAAATCGCTTGAAAACGATATAAAGAACGCCGGAATCGGAGTTACGGTTTGGGAATGGCAAGTAATTTAAATATGGCCACGTTCTGCGATTTACAGCAAGTAGCCATCTAAATGCGACAAGATGAACATGCTACATCACCCAAACATGGCATAAAAATACATGGCAGGGATCCATTCAAGATGCTTAACAAAAGACTAGCACTGAGCTACGGCCAATTCATCCATTAACAGGTTCAATCAAGCATGGCAAAAATGCATTTGGTAAATAGATTTCAGACTTAGTGAAATTAACACTTGTCTGGAATTTCAGATCAGATAGCACTCTTTGGAGCATGAAAACAATATGCTATAGGACCTGAACATGGAAAAGTAAAGCATGACGTGGAGCTACTCAAAGAGCTTAACAAAAGTCCCTTAGTGACCTTGAGCCAAAAGGGATCATAAAATACATTTGCAAGCATGTGAACATGGCAAAAACATAATCAGTTCTCAGACTTAGTGAAAACTGGAGCATGCTGAAACAGATATCAAGTAGGCATGTTTAGGAGCTCGATGCACTCCCTACAGAGCATGTCATGACAATCTAAGCATACACCCATCAAGAATACACAAAATGCAAGCTATACATGGCAAGAACAATAACATAGCATGCACGGATTAACTACAACATCCTCGGCAAAATCGCTAACAAGTAGACAATCTACCCAGATTCACGAAATGACAAAAGTAGAGCTCGATTGACTCAAGATAGGGTGCTCCATAATTGCCAACAAAGACATGGATGCATAGAGCATTACGAGATTAACAAAACATCCTTATTGATCATCCTCAAAAGAGGCACGGATCACTAGGAAACAACATGAAGATATGGCATGATGAGATAAACAGATCAAGCACTTAGTGGAAATGCTAAGTCCCTGAAATCAGCATTAACGAATGCACCACTTTGCAAGCTTCTGCTAGTCACCACACACATCACAAAAATACATGGGTTGCACTTCTGGAAAGATGGAAAAACATATAACAAAACACATGAAGAGCTCAGGGGCATATCAGGCACACATTAATCATGGCAAAAATGACAAATATCTAATTGGAGCAGCAGATCTGACAATTATCTCAAATAGCATTCTTCTACCAGCTTTTCGGGCATCAAGATGAACTCAACTAAAAATGATACAATGAGATGAAATGATGTGCTCTCTGAGATGAACATTTTGATATGCTACACGCACGAATCGGAGCCACGATGAGGAAGTTAAGATGCGTCAAAGTATGCAAAAAAATACTGAGAGAGGGGGGAGAAGTCAACCCAGATCTAGGGTTCGGGGCACTGTAGCGGTGGATCTGGCGGGTACTGTAGCAGCGGATCTCGCCGGAGTTGCCCTGTTCGCCGGAGGGCGCTGGAGCTTGGCCGGCCAGAGGAAGAGGAAGCCGGGGCGGTGAGGAGGCGACGTCGGCGCGGTGGCGGGCGCGGACAGCGTCGATCGCCGGCGTGGGACGAGCGGAGCAACGCCGGCAGGTTCGGGCGACGAGGTCGCCGGCCGGCGTGGAAGAAGGCGGCGGCGAGGAGGCGGCTCGTCGGCGCGGCGCGGCCTCAGGCGCGCGTCTCTGCGGGCAGCGGCGAAGGCGGATGGGCCGCGGGGGCCTCCCGCGGGCCGAGCGGGCCGGGCGGCGGCGCGACGAAGTGGGGCTCCCGCGTGCCATGTGTCGATCGCTGATAGGTCCGGCGGAGCGGGCGGACGCGTCCGGTTGCGGCCGGACGTGTCCGATGGCGTCGGAGCTGATTTTTAGGGTTAGGGAGAGAGGAGATCCGGGAATTTCGAGGAGGGGGTCTATATATAGAGGTAGAGGGAGCTAGGAGTGTCCAAATGAGGTGCGGTTTTCGGCCACGCGATCGTGATCGAACGCTCTAGATGATGGAGAAGGTTTTGGTGGGTTTTGGGCCAACTTGGAGGGGTGTTGGGCCGCAACACACACGAGGCCTTTTCGGTGCCTCGGTTAACCGTTGGAGTATCAAACGAAGTCCAAATGGTACGAAACTTGACAGATGGTCCACCGGTAACAAACCAAGCCGCTTGGCAAGTCTCTGTCCAATCCGGAAATGTTTAATCCCCACACATGAAACAAAGGTAGAAATGACCGCCGGAGGAGAACGGAGCACCGGAATGCAAAACGGACAACGGGGAAAATGCTCGAATGCATGAGATGAATACGTATGCAAATGCAATGCACATGATGACATGATATGAGATGTATGACAACGATAACAACACATGGAGACAAAAACCCGAACCCGAGAAAATAAAATAACTTAACGCCGGAAACGGCAAGAGTTGAACTACATATTGGGAAAATCATATCTGGGGTGTTACATATAAATGCTTGACCAAGTTCCTTATTGAGAAAGGCTTTGAAATTAGAAAAATAGATTCTACTATTTTTACTAAAAGGGTTAATGGTGAATTATTTGTATGCCAAATTTATGTTGATGATATCATATTTGGTTCGACTAACCCTCATTTTAGTGAAAAGTTTGGGAAGCTAATGTCGAAGAAGTTTGAGATGTCTATGATGAGTGAACTCAAGTTCTTTCTTAGTTTGCGAATCAAGCAAACTAAGGAAGACACCTTTGGTTCTTAAACAAAATACACCAAGGACTTATTCAAGAAGTTCAACATGTAAGAAATCAAAGGTATGAAAACTCCGATGCCAACTAGTGGACATCTAGATTTGACCAAGGATGGCAAACCGGTTGACCAAAAGGTTTATCGCTCTATGATTGGTTCGTTATTATATCTATGTGCCTCCCATCCTGATATTATGCTAAGTGTGTGCATGTCTGCACGATATCAAGCAGCCCCAAAGAATGTCATCTCAAGGCTGTGAAAAGGATAGTGAGATATTTAGTACAGACACCATTTTTTAGCATTTGGTATCCTAAAAGGTCCTCATTTGATCTTGTTGGCTATTCCGACTCGAACTATGCCGGAGACAAGGTTCATAGAAAGTCCACTTCGGGTACTTGTCAATTTCTTGGTAGATCACTTGTGTCTTGGTCCTCCAAGAAACAAAACTCGGTATCCTTATCCACTGCTGAAGCGGAATACATTGCCATCGGTTCATGTTGTGCTCAATTACTTTGGATGACCCAAACTCTTAAAGATTATGGGATCAATGTGAAACATGTTCCATTGCTTTGTGACAATGAGAGTGCTATTAAGATTTCTCACAATCCCGTGCAACATTCTTGAACTAAGCATATTGAAGTTCGTCATCATTTCATTCGAGATCATGTTGCTAAAGGGGACATTGATCTTAAACATGTTCGTACCGATAAGCAATTGGCGGATATATTCACCAAACCGCTTGATGAGAAAGTCTTTTGCCGTTTGAGAGGTTAATTTAACATCATTGATGCTTCTAACTTGGATTAGGAACTCCATTTGGATACATGCAAGGCATAAGCCGTTGACTAATCCTTGACTTCTTCTCTTATGATGATTATCATATGTCTTGGATATATTTGCACCCTTGCATGCTATCTAACCCTTGTAGGTACTTGGATAAATCTAAATCTATGAGATTGCAACTCACTCACATCTTGAGCAATCTATACATCACCAAGTCTATATACAATGGTGGTTGAAGACTCGGAAGCATGAAACCCTTCAACATATCCTTTGACAAATTCTATACATCAAATTTCATTTGGTATCAAATTTCATTTGGTATCAAATTTCATGATTGTCATTTTGGATACACAAGTGCTCTTCCTTGCAAGAGTAACCCATGTAGGTAGATGAACTCAACTCCAAGTGGTGCTCCCAACCATTCGTGCGCTACATCAACCTTGAGCACCCCACGCAAGTTCATCTACATGATCAAGATCAAAAACACCACCAAAGGTATGTCATTCCATCTTAGAGAAGCTTTAGCTCAAGTCATAGGTCAAAGCAACTCAACAAGATGTGAATACATGAAATGCTTAAACGAAAAATGGTAACCCCATTTTGAGCTCAAACGATGAGTATGACTTATGATCAAGTGTTCTCACTTGACTCCTTAGTCAATATACTCTAACATAGGTGACTTTGTCACCGCCCAATTCTAGATGAAGTTCTCTAGTGTTTCCTTTAATTTTTGCATTTATCCTTTGCATATTTATTCCCTTTTCATCTAGATTTTCTTTTATTTGTTTAGTTCTACATTTTCTGCATCCAATTCATTGCAAATCCTTTAGTTAATTCCTTGCAATTCTTTGTGAGATCCTATTTGCCTAGTGAGCTGAGGTGACAAATGTTCTCTCTGTCTGGAACTCGGTCATACCGATTCGTCTCCTTCGGTCAAGCCGAACCATTTCGGTGCAACCGAAAAATATAACTCGGTATCACCGATTTCACTATAGAGTTTAAACAATTTGCCACTTATTCTTGCACTTTTGTTCCAGCTCCACTCGATGATTCTTGTCCTCTACCAGCATCACAATCTATATGCTACTTTGTTTTGAGACTCAAGGACCAAACCTATTTTGACTCACACTCCAGAAGATCCCTTCTTGGAAATTGATGTCAAAGGGGAGAGAGAGATCACATCAAAGATTATTCTCTTCGAAGGGGGAGAGAGAAAAAAGGGAGAAAGAAGGCCCCAGATGCTTGGTGTTCAAGAGGAGAGAAGTCACAAGTCTTTAAGAGGGGAAAGACATGTCTATGTTATGTTTATGTTCATGATCTGTTTTGCTATCATTTTGTTTCCCTATGTTCTCCCATTATCCAATACAAGATTCAGGGGGAGAAAGACTGCTAGGGAAGGAAATCCTTGAATTCATTGCATATCTTTATCCTTTGGGGACATGTCTATATCCTATAGAGTGCCCGGTACACACACTCTACATGTCATCCCAATCTTGGTACTCTTGTGGCTTCTTTTGTTTGCTCTGTCTAGTAGATGTATCTGTGTTATCTAACCTTGTTTACTCGGGTTCATCTCTTCCTAAGCCAGCTCAAGACCACAAGGTAAGTATATGCATCACACTCATGTGCATGAAGATTTCTTGCTAATGTACATATTGTTTGCAAGGAGAAATCATGAACATGAAGTTACAATTCCCATATTCACAACATCTGCTCTGATACATGTAACACATTGCTTGCTCTGTCATGATTATGCATTCACATGCTCTTACATTCCATATTGACATGGATGCATACATGTAGGGGGAGCCCATGCATGTTACATGTCCTTCCAAAGCTTTACTTGTTATTCTCTATATCTTTATCTAAAGCTTTGATGTATGTTGTCATCAATTACCAAAAAGGGGGAGATTGAAAGCACAAGTGCTCCATGGGTGGTTTTGGTAATTAATGCCAACATATCTCTTGTTGGACTAACATTTTCATCTAGTATATTTCAGACAAGTTCAATAGATGGAGTGGCGTGGACAAGAGGATATGGAACCCTTTCAAGATGCTAAGGACAAAGGATTGGCTCAAGCTCAAAGCTCAGGATTCTACATTTTCTATTTTAGTGATCCAAGATCACATTGACTCCATTGGAAAGCCAATACTCTTAAAAGGGGATGAGGTGTTGCTTAATGGCTTGCTTGCTCAAAACGCTTAGTGATATGCTCCAAAACCCTCAACCACTTTCCCATATCCACATATGTCCCAAACCAAAAGTCAAATTCGGCCCCACCGAAATTTCCTATTCGGTGCCACCGAGTTCACTTGACATAGCCACTGCCACAAAACCCTAATCAATTCGGTCTCACCGAGATGGGCTTGCAAACTCTCTGTTACCTATTGCAATAATTTCGATCCCACCGAGATATGCAATCGGTCCCACCGAGTTTGCTTGACCAACTCTTTGTTTTTCTTATTACCAAAATCGGTCAAACTGAGACGAGGTATTACCCTAACCCTAGCATGTCGGTCCCACCGAGTTGATCATATCGGTCCCACCAAAATGTCTAACGGTCACATTATGAACTAAATCGGTCTGACAGAGTTATCTGATTCAATCCCACCGAATTTGGTGATTTGTGTGTAACGGTTAGATTTTATGTGGAGGCTATTTATACCCCTCCACCCACTCTTCATTCACAGAGAGAGCCATCAGAACATGCCTACACTTCCAACATATATTTTCTGAGAGAGAACCAACTTCGCTTGTGTTGAGGTCAAGATATTCCATTCCATCCACATAAATCTTGATCTCTAGCCTTCCCCAAGTTGCTTTCCACTCAAACCCTCTTTCCACCAAATCCAATCCTATGAGAGAGAGCTGAGTGTTGGGGAGAATATCATTTGAAGCACAAGAGCAAGGAGTTCATCATCGACACACATCTATTACCTTTTGGAGAGTGGTGTCTCCTAGATTGGTTAGGTGTCACTTGGGAGCCTCCGTCAAGATTGTGGAGTTGAACTAAGGAGTTTGTACGAGCAAGGAGATCGCCTACTTCGTGAAGATCTACCCTAGTGAGGCAAGTCCTTCATGGGCGATGGCCATGGTGGGATAGACAAGGTTGCTTCTTCATGGACCCTTCGTGGGTGGAGCCCTCCGTGGACTCGCGCAACCATTACCCTTCGTGCGATGAAGTCTCCATGAACATGGATGTACGATAGCACCACCTATCAGAACCACGCCAAAAATCTCCATGTCTCCAATTGCATTTTCACACTCAAATCCCATCCCTTTACATTCTTGCAACTTGCATGATTTACTTCCCGCTGCTCATATACTCTTATCATGCTTGCTTGATATGTATTGTGAATGTTCAAACTTGTGCCAAAACTCCACTTCAACTTAAAGAAATTAAAAACTGCAACTTTTCTTACTAAGAGTCTATTCACCCCCCCTCTAGACACCTCTTCTCGATCCTTTCATCATTGCACACAGTTCCAATTTTGGGAACCGTGTGTGATTGACGTACTACCTCCGTCGTGGTTTATTGGTCCCCTTGTAATTTGTACCAAATTTTGACCAAATATTTAACTAAGAAATTTTTATGCATATCACAAAAATTATATAATTGAACACTATGTTCAAATACGCATACAACAATATATTTTTTGCTGACCTACACTAACATTTTGTGAGTTAAATCTTTGGTCAAAATTTAACACAAATTACAAAGGGGTCCAATAAACCAGGACGAAGTAGATTCCATCAACCGAACTGATTGCAGCCATATCCCACATTTAGACATAATCAAACATAGATTAAACATACTCAGACATAGATAATAAGCATACACAAGCATAGTTCAACCATAAGTACATAGTTCAACCGTCATTAAGCATACTCAAGCATACATAGTTCGATACCACATCTCATCTCATCTGTCGGCATGATCCTGAAGCTTCTCCAGGTACTCAGCGTATGCGTCGTGTTCCACCCTGTGAGAATACTTCTGCTTGAAGGAGCCAACGGCCCGTCCTCTTGCATGCACCAGAACACTTAGATACCTGTCATGAAGCTTGTGGTTGCAAAATGGGCATCGATAGCCTCCGTTCCAGGTCCTAATACGCCTCTTATTCATTCCCGCATAAAGCTCCCTCGGGATTTGCCTCTTGTACCTCCTCTGGCCATCTTCATCCTCGCTGTCCACATCGTCAGACAGCACCTATACAAATAGTAAAACAAATTTGGCATCAAATCAATGTTTACATGCCGTGAAGTAGGATTAGGAATTTATGGTTATTGTTTTATACATAACCAGAGATTATGGTTCGATTTTTAAGCACAGTCATCTATGTACAGACCAATCTTGAAGAAAATAATGGCACAAGCATATATGTAGGTCATTCAAAAACAATTTTCAAGTCGTGGCTAGGAATTATTAGCACGAACACTAACCCTAGTCGGATTACTAGCAGAAATCATTTGCACGGATGAAAAAACTAATACTTATCACTTGTACCATTCAAACAATCAATATACTACATGGATCTAACGAAACTTACTAAAATTTCATGGATTGGGAGAACATAACCATAGGATTTCTATTCCAAAAAGTGGGAGGCAGGAGTAACTAGAGAAACCCTAGGATCTATTTGACACATAAATGGGTATAGATGACTAACCAGTTGTCCGTCTTCGTCGGAGTCGACGCCGGAGTGGTCATCGGAGTCGTCACCGGGGTCATCGCCCGAGTCATCACCAGAGTCGGTGTGCAACTCTGCCTTCAGCTGTGGAAGCTCGACGCCGTCAACGACATCAGGGTGAAGCGATAACTCGTCGGTGGTGACGGCAACCTCTGTCTCCATCTCCACGCCATGTTCCGGTGCTTCACGGCCCCAGCGTTGCCACTCCCTCCGATGGGGTGCTTCGCCGGCATCCTCATACACTGACGGCTTTGAGGACTGAGAGTAACGTCAAGGATGCAAGCGGAGAGAGAGGATTGTGCGTGGCGAGGACGGGGGGTGTGGCCGCTTGGGCGCACCATTAATATGGAGTAGAGGGAGAAGGTGGGCGGCAGTCAAACCGCTGGCTCGCCTCCCGGTGAGCCTGCGCACCAGACTGCTGACATGCCTACCGTTGTTTCACACAGCTACTCGCACGCCTCCCGATGATACTGTGTAGCGAGCACACCTCCGTCAATTCACACACCTACACGGATGCCTACCGGTCTACCTGTGTGCCGGACTGCTCGCATGCGTCCCGTCAACTCACGCCTGCTCGCACGGCACACGGGTCGGGTGGCAGCATGTATATTGTTTTTCTATTTGGATGATTAATGCTGCCACTTTATTGCTTAACCGAAGCATGGCACGTACCCATTGTTGGTCTAACACTCACGGTTCAAATAAATAATCCATTTGGGATATTGGTTCCCAATTATTAATAATCTCCCGTTTGTAATTAGATAAAGATTACTTCAAAATTGGTCTCAAATTTGACCCCAAAAGGTACAATGCCACTTTGTATTGGTGTCCATATGACAACACGATAAGTTTCATGAACTTCAAATAAGTTTTGGATGTACTAGAATTTAAAATTCAAGATTATCAATGTTTGAAATTTCTTGCACAGGGAGTAAACATGCACCCAGTGAGACACATGTGTTTTTACAATCCATTTAGGTGCACTATCACATGTGCATGTAGCTCAAATTTGATTTTTGCACATTATACCCGTAGAAAATCAATCAATGTACTAAAACGTCTTAATGATCTCTTTTTTTCGAAATTAAAACGTCCCTCCTTTGGTAACATATGTTCACTGCGGGATAATTTAACATGCATCGTAGTTGCGGTGGATTCGCGGTGTGTGTGTCTGGCGGGTGGCAAGTGGCTCGCGGTACACTACGAGTTGTGAGACACCGTGTGGGTTGGCCATTTTGTTAGGCAGGTGCCACATCAGAGCCATGAATTCGTTATTTAAAACATTACACAACCCTTCCATACATACATGTTTTGGACACATGCAGTCGATGGTTGTCCTACACGACACTCGCTACTCGTGTGTGACGCTTTCTGCGGGCTCACGAGGTCACCGTCCATCACTTTGATGAACAGCCGGTAGTGAGGTTAATTTAACCAGCAAGGTAGAATCTTTTTTGTTTGTGTTATGGTGGGAGTATATATATAGTACGCGTAGAAGAGGTGGGAGGGGACTAGCATATATACTATACGTACACGTCCATCAACAAGTACACCTCACTTAGTGTCGGGACTTTTCTGTTTCCGAGGCAGGTGCCACATTAAAGTTGTGAAATTGGCTATTCAAACATCACACAACACCTCTTTGGGCCACATGCATGCAGGCGGTGGTTATCCTAGCTAGGACACTCACGTGTGACGCTTCCATCTGTGAGCCCACGAGGCCATCATTGATGCATGCATCACTTTGAACTACATCGGGAGAGGTTAGTTAATTTCACCATCGAGGAGGATTCTTTTTGGGTTGTATTACGGTAGGAGCATATAGTATGCGTTGGAGAGGGGGAAGGGGAGCATCATATGTAGTACACTTCATGAACCTCGCTCTGTGTGGGGGGTTTACGGTTTTTGAGGCATGTGGCGTATCAAAGTTGTGCATTTTGGGTATTCAACATATGTTTGGCCCACATGCAAAGCGATGGTGGTTGTCCTCTCGCACCCACTTAAGTGGTTATCAGCGATATCAATGCTTTCCATCTGTGGGCCCGCTTGGTCCATTGCTACTTTTTACCTGACAACGAGAGAGGTTAATTTGACTTAGGAGGGGATTGTTTTTTTGCTTGTAATACGGTATATATAGGTCATGCTCTGGTATGTATACAGTTTGAGCACACACACATGCATGTGTACCCATGAATCCCTCCCATCGAGTCGAAGTGGCTAGTACAACGACACATCATGAACCGATCTCGCTCTGTGTGGGGACTGTATGATCTTCGACGCACGCACCACATCAATGTTGTGAAATGGTATTCAAACATGCATTCATGCATCACCTCCATACATATGCATGTAGTGGTTGTCTTCGAACAGTACACTCCCTCGCGTGGTTATCGGCGACAAGCCTATATATTCGTGGGACCGCGTGGACATCCATGATCACCTTGATCGACAACAAGATAGGTTACCATGGAAGATTCTTCCTTTGGTTCATGTTATCGTAGTATAGGTCATGGTGAGATTCGGACCTAATTAAGTTTGAGCGCATATACTATGCACGCATGCATGCATGAATCCCCGTCGTCGGCTTGAAGTGAGGTGTAACATACATATGCATCATCAACCTAACCCTCACTCAGTGTGGGGATTTCTAGTTCAAAATCACGGTGCCACATCAAAGTTGTTCCATTGTGTATTAAAAAACACACCTCTCTATACATATGTTTGGGCCACATGCATGCAGTGGTTGTCTTCGGGGACTAGCTACTTGCGTGATTATTGGCGAGCTAGCCCATCTCCGGGGTCGCATAGACGGCCATCACTTTGACCAACAACATTAGAGAGTTTGTACGACCAAGGTGGATTATTCTTGGTCCGTTTTATGATCCATCTTGGTGAGATGCCTTTCTGGCCCGCCGAATAAAAGTGTGTGGGGGGATGCTACTTCGCACTTTGCTAGGTGAACCTCGGTTTAGGGGGGCATGAATTCATAGCTTAGGATTTCCTTCGTGCTGACACGAGGGGGGGCTGCTAGCTACTTCGCACTTTGCTAGGTGAACCTCGGTTGGGGGGGCATGCATTCATAGCTTAGGATTCCCTTCGTGCTGACACGAGGGGGGGCAAGCAATACTGTGCCCTTTGCGAGATAGGTGCCACATCGAAGTTGAATTTGGTATTTGAACATCAAACCACCTTTTTCGTCCATAAATTTTGTCCACATGCAAGCGTGTTCGTGTTCTGACCCTCTCCCGCGTCATTTTTTGCCAAATTTATGAACATTAGACAAGTCGGATGATGCAACAGACATGGTTCACTCAAACTAACTGTGTGCCACACCGGTGCCCCAGTCATGCACACGTCTGCACAGTACATTGGGCTCCACGAGGCTTCCCCTCTCAAAAATATCTATCCGCCTGCAGCTTTCTCTGTTTGATAACACACAGTTATTGTGTTTCGACTATAGCGACCTGACCTCAAACGGTCGAATCTCTGTGCTTCAGTGTCATCCCTGGATCGGTAGTGCTGACACACACAGTACTTCAAAGGATTAATAACAGAGTAGCAATCACACACTTATTACATCGTATGTCTCAAAAGAGAACTTATTACAATAAGTATGGCTTAAGGCCATCTAATTACGATAACAACGGAAGACTTGGAAGATAAACTGAGTCCATCAACTCCAATGGCATAGTTGAGTGCATGACAAACGACCTACGGCATCTTACTCGTCGTCTGGAAAGTCTGCAACATGATACGTTGCAGCCTGAAAACGGGTGCAGCACATGGAATATGTTGGCAAAGTAACACAAGAGAGTAATGAACAGATAAATGCTATCACTACATGCATATATGGCAGGTGGAGGCTCTATGGTTATGTTGTTTTGCGAAAAGCCATTTTTTTCCTACAATAAAGGAATATATTTTATTTAACTATCATGGTAGTTGAAACATCATTGAGAAGGTTCCTCCAACTCAATCCCAATTAAAGTGGTCATTAACATCCCAACAAATTAATTTAGAGTGATGAGATCAAATCAATAATTCAAGTACCAGATACTCAAGATGTCCATAACCGGGGACATGGCAAACCATGATTAGTTTATACACTCTGTAGAGGTTTGCACACTTTTCACCACAAGACTCAATCTCCTCTATTGGATTTCTTGCATTACAGGGTGTTTGAGAAACGGATGACCGAGACACAGTCTTTCAGAAGCATTAACTCTTTACTCTGGGTGGACCATTACACCTACTTTCCCCTACATCTGCTAGCCCACCACTGAAAGAGGTCACACAACATACTCAACTATGCCAGAGCCCATAATGTCTTGTGGCTGCACACGGAAGTTTCTAGCATGAATAATCTTATTATCCCTTTGAGCCTGGGTGGCGGACCATAGGATGATCACATGGGTACTCCGGGATATCCTTGGACAACACTGGATTCTCCAGGTGCCCACAAGCAATCCACCCAGATGTGTATTGAAGTTGCCACCTTAAGTTGGACAACATTGTGGCCGCCGCTTCACGCTCGGCAGCCCTCCCAACCAATGGCAAATCATCAGTTGCGATTGAGGCACGTCGGGCCAGAGATCTCCTTCAAACAGCGCTAAATCAGTAGCAGGCATATTCGCACAGTCGTGAGAGGATTCATTCCACTCCCCGTCCAAGCCGGAGCTATAGCAGACACGTTGAGGACGAACCAGCCGTGTCAAGCAGTGCGCGTCACTGTAATTCGCCGCGAGGACACAACCCGGCAAGGGGAGGTGCTAATGCACAGGATGTAGTGGATCATGGTCACGCGCGTTGAGAGGCCGAGTTAGCAGCTCGGCATGGAGCTCGTCAACATACTCCGGTTCACCCTACCGCTTCAGTAGAGCCAGGTGTGGTATTCAGTTCCTTAGGGGTGCCGTGTCTCACCCCCGCTTTGCGTAATGTGAGATTGCCCAAGGACTTCAAGGGACCTCGTAAGGTACCAAATTACACCGCCGATTTACAACCAGAGGCGTGGGTTGAAAGCTACAAGATGGCAATGGATATGTTAGATGTGGATGAGGCAGTATGTGCTAAATTCTTCACCATGATGTTGGAAGGAACATCTCGTACTTGGTTGAAGAGCTTACCAACTAACTCTGTCGGATCATGGGCCGAATTGAAGCACCGGTTTATCCAGAACTTCTAAGATAGTTGTAAGCAGCCCATGTCAATCGTGGATCTGGCCGCTTGTGTCCAAGAGGAGGGGGAGTCCATGACCCATTGGGTCAAGCGGGTCTCAGCAATTTTGCATTCATCAGATCGTATCAATGCAGATACCGCAATGCTAACATTGGAGGGCAATTGCCGTTTTCTGCCGCTCAAACAATAGCTAGGAAGGCTCAAACGTCACTGCAATGATATGTCAACGCTTATGGCCGCTTTGGTCAAGTATGCTGATTTAGATAATACCAAAGACCCTGACTCAGAGGAGGACAAACCGGGGAAAGGGAAAAAGAACGGCAACACGAAGGGTCAGCAGCATAATCCGGCAGGCCATGGGAACAGTGGTAAGCGCAAAGCAGACAACAGCTTGGACTTTGTCGCTAACACCAATGGTCCGGAGAATGGCCAGCGCCGTAAGGGAAAGCAGCCCCAGAGGGGCGGAGGTTTAGGCCCCAATTTGGAGCGCCTGTTAAATCAACCCTGTCCAAAGCATGGATCAAAGGAGAAGCCGGTGTCGCATCTTTGGAAGGATTGTTATATCATGCGAGATTTCAAGAACTCCAATATGTTCCAGTAGGATAATGGTTCTCCTGGCGGTTCAGGAGGTGGTTTCCACGGGCCGAGTTACGGAGGTGGCAGTTCCGGTTCAGGATTTCAGGATAATCAAACCGGACACATCAATCAAGGGCACCAAGGCAACCAGGGAGGTTACAACCATCAGGGGAACCAGCAGCAGCAGTCGGGTTATCAGAGCAATCCTAAGCAGCTAAATAGTGGGCAATACATGTCTTCACCACTAGCTTGTGTAAGCGTGATCAGAAGCTTCACAAGAGGGAAGCAAACTCTGTTGAACCGGCGGTGCCTCAGTATTTGCGCTGGTCTAAGTAGCCCATTTTATGGAGTAGAGAGGATCACCCACCCCGGGTTGACAATCCGGGTCACTTGGCCTTAGTGGTGGCCCCTCAAGTTGGGGGATACAAATTCACTAAGGTACTCATGGACGGGGGAAGTAGTATCTACACTCTAAATTATGATACATTCCGCCATATGGGGTTGACAGATAAGAATCTTAAACCGTCAAATACTATTTTTCATGGTGTGGTACCTGGCAAGTCTGCGTATCCAGTGGGCAAGATAGCCTTAGAGGTGGCTTTTGGAGATGATTATGATTCAAAGTCAGAAACATTGACTTTTGAGGTGGTGAAAATCAAAAGTCCGTACCACGCTTTGTTCGGGCGGCCGGCTTACGCTAAGTTCATGGCGAGGTCGTGTTATGTTTATCTACAGCTTAAAATGCCAGGTCATAAGGGGACTATCACAGTACACGGGAGTAGAAAGATCACTTTGGAGTGTGAGGAAGGTGATGCGGCTTATGCTGAATCGGTTTGTGCCACGGAGGAGCTGAAGTTCTATAAGGAGCAAGTTGATCCGGAAGATATGACCTCTTTGAAAAAGCCAACTACGGAACATGATCTGGCATTGAAATTCAAATCGGCCACAGACACTAAGATTATTGATTTTGTTCCTGGCGTTTCTTTCAAGTAGTTCAGCATCATTGCTAACCTGGATCCCAAATAGGAAGGCACGCTCATCGAGTTCATCCATGAGAACCGGGACATCTTTGCATGGAAACCTTCAGACATACCAGGTGTACCGAGGGAACTCGCTGAGCACACACTTAACATTGATCCTAAGTTTAAACCGGTCCGACAGTTTCTTTGCCGCTTCAATGAAGAAAGGCGCAAGGCTATTGGTGAGGAGGTAGCTCGATTGTTGGCCGCAGGGTTTATAGTGGAAGTCTTTCACCCAGATTGGTTGGCTAATCCGGTGCTGGTTCTTAAGAAAAACGGCACTTGGCGTATGTGTGTGGATTACATAGATTTGAACAAGGCTTATCCTGCAGACCCCTTTGCCCTCCCTCGTATTGATCAGATCATTGATGCTACAGCGGGTTGTGACTGTTTGTGTTTTTTGGATGCTTACTCTGGTTATCATCAGATCAAAATGGCAGTTAAGGACCAGGAGAAGACAACTTTCATCACTCCCTTTGGAGCCTTCTGCTATGTCTCCATGCCCTTTGGGCTCAAGAGTGCCCAAGTGACTTATCAACACTGCGTTCAGAATTGTCTTCATAAGCAGAATGGGTGCAATGTTCATGCATATGTGGATGATATTGTGATAAAATCCAGAAAGGAGGAAACATTGATAGATGACTTGAGAGAAACCTTTGACAACCTCCGGGTTTACAAGATGATGCTCAATCCGGAGAAGTGTGTCTTTGGTGTTCTGGCAGGCAAACTCTTCGGTTTTCTGGTGTCAAATAGAGGCATTGAGGCTAATCCGGAAAAAAAATTCAGCAATTACATATTTGGCTAAACCGGCGTGTATCAATGACGTTCAACGTCTGCCCGGCCGGATTGTGACATTGAGCTGGTTTGTCAGTCGTCTTGGGGAGAAGGCTATCCCTTTATATCAGATGCTCAAGAAAACAGATAATTTTGTCTCGAGCGAGGCAGCTGATAAAGCGTTCGAGGATCTGAAGAGGCAGTTAGCTGAACCGCCTGTGCTTGCAGCATCGATCGATAAGGAGCCGTTATTGCTATATGTGTCTGCTAATGCCCGAGTGTTAGCGTGGCTATTATGGTGGAGCACAAGGAAGCTGGCAAGGAATATCCGGTTCAACGGCCGGTTTATTATATCAGTTTGGTGCTCATTGAGTCAAAGCAGAGGTATCCACATTGGCAGAAACTGGTGTATGGAGTGTTTATGGCAAGACGGAAGCTTAAACATTATTTTCAAGGTCATCCTATCACAGTGGTCAGTTCAGCCCCTCTGGGAGATATCATTCAAAACAGAGAAGCAACGGGCCGAATTGCCAAATGGGCTATTGAGCTTGGACCTCACGGGCTCAAATACATACCTCGCACAATGATCAAATCCCAAGCACTCGTGGACTTCATGAATGATTGGACAGAGTTGCAGGCACCAGAGGAAAAACCAAATAACATGTACTGGACTATTCACTTTGATGGATCCAGACAGTTGGAGGGCTCGGGGGCTGGAGTCATGCTAACTTCCCCACGAGGTGACAAGTTTTGTTATGTCCTTCGTTTAATGTTCCCTTGTACTAACAATGCAGCTGAATATGAGGCCTTACTCCACGGTCTTCGGATGGCTAAAGAGATGAACATAAGCCGAGTTAAGTGCTTTGGGGATTCAGATTTGGTAGCCCAACAGGTCTCTGGCACTTGGGATTCTAAAGACCCACTCATGGATGCATATCAACGAGAGGTGGACAAAGTGGCTAGTCACTTCAAGGGTTATCAGGTGGACCATATAGACCGGCGAAAGAATGAAGTGGCGGATGCTTTAAGTCGCCTTGGTTCTCAGTGTAAACCGGTTCCACCCAATGTCTTTCTTGACGTATTGCATAATCCGTCAGTCAAGGTACCAACAGAGGAAGAGTTGGCTATTCTTGATCCGGAGGCTCAATTGGTGGCGTCTTTGCATGTCATACCGGATTGGACAATCCCGTATCCCGACAGATAATCCGGCGTTCCAAGTCCATGACTATACTCAACGGAGAGTTACATCGTTACAGCGTTTCAGGAGCAATTCAGCGTTGTGTCTCTCCTCAAGAGGGTTATGAGATTTTGCGAGAAATCCATGAAGGGGATTGTGGTCACCATGTCGGTTCAAAGTTTTGGTTGCTAAAGCTTTTCGCCACGGTTTTTACTGGTTAACAGCTCATGCTGATGTGGAGGATTTGGTCAAGAGATGTGACGGTTGTCAAAAATTCGCATGCCGTGCTCACATTCCGGCTCAGGAGTTGAGGATGATTCCAATAACTTGGCCGTTTGTGAGTTGGGGGCTCAATATGGTTGGACCCTTCAAGCGATCCAAGGACAAAAAGACCCACTTATTAGTGGCAGTTGATAAATTCACCAAATGGGTGGAAGCAGAGCCAGTCAGTAAGTGTGATGCGTCCATGGCGGTTCAATTCATCAAAAAGGTGATATTCCAGTTTGGCTTTCCACACAGTATTATAACTGATAATGGTACTAATCTATCAAAGGGAGAGATGGAGGAGTTCTGCCAACATGAGCACATCCGGCTTAATATAGCATCGGTGGCTCACCCCCAATCTAATGGTCAAGCAGAGAGGGCAAATCAAGAAATTTTGAGAGGCATTAAACCCCAGCTTATGGTTCCTTTGAAGCAGATATCGGGTTGTTGGGTGGAGGAATTACCTTTTGTGTTATGGAGCATCAACACCACGCCTAATAGATCGACGGGTTACACACCTTTCTTCATGGTTTATGGAGCGGAGGCGGTTCTCCCTAGTGACATCCATCACGACTCGCCTCGTGTGGCAGCTTATGTTGAAGCGGATAATGAGACAGCTCGTCAAGATTCTCTGGACCTATTAGATGAGGAGCGTGATCTTGCAGTAGCACGTTCGGCGATTTATCAACAAGATCTTCGAGATCACAGCCGTCGGGTTAAGAGCAGAACCTTTCAAGAGGGTGATTTGGTGCTCCGGCTCATCCAGGATCAAACTGATATGCACAAATTATCCCCACCTTGGGAAGGACCTTTTGTGGTCATCAAGAATCTGCACAACGGGTCATACTACCTCATTGATGTTTGAGAGCACCAAGACTCACGTAAATCGGAGGAGGAGACCAAGCGGCCGTGGAACATAGCTCTTCTTTGGCCTTACTATACTTGAGCCCTAGGCTCTTCATATGTACATATTTATGACGATGTATATATTATATAATAAACCGGAGCCTCCATTAAAGCAGGGTCTCTGTTCTTTTTACATCATGTGTGTGCTTACAAGAGTTTCTATTGACAAAGCGGAGTTTTTTGTTAAACCGGTCTCTACAGCTACACGGATACAAAGAAAATCACTAGGGGGCTTGGTCATATCTGAACCATAGCTACACCTCTCGATAGGCGTTTAGCCACAAAGGAAATTATGTGGGGCCAAAGAGAGTGTTGCACAAAGCACAAACTAAAACATGGACACCCACTGAGCACAGATCACAAAGTTACTTGGGGGCTCTTTGTGCAAAGCAACAAAGAGTTTGAAAGGAGCCTTGTAATTGGCTATCAAGCCACGGCTTGGAAGCCTGGTGTATTCACCTAAAACCCCTGGTTAACCTGCCTTCATCAAGTAAGCCACTCCTGTCCAGGTAATCCTGGTATGACCCCCCGAACGTTTGACAAGTCAATCTTCTATAGACTCTGAACTTGTCAAAGTTAAAACGACGATTGGTTAATTGGAGGCCCATCTTAAAAGGCTTTGTTAAATGGTTTAACTCAGAGGCCTGGCAGCCCATGAAAAGCCTCGATTTGGAGCCTGGCAGCTCCTAAAAAGCCTTTCATATTTCTTTTTTGACACTTATTTGCTAAGTTTTTTGACTTTATTAAGGTTTATAATGTCTTCTGATAAACCGGTGTCCTTGACCCGGCTTGGCTTTCAACTACAAGTTGTCAGTACATGATCAGTTGTAAACCGGTGTTCGCTACCCCGGTCTGGTTTTGACTAATAAGTCGCCAGTGTTATAAGGAAAATCCGATGTTTATTATATACCGGTACGGTTTATTATCATAATTTAGAAAATTAAAGACGGAGTTATCTCTGCTCCGGATTGGTGTTTACACCTTTACCATACAAGCAGTTGGTCAGCCAACGAGGTATGTTACACATGTTATTTTTATATACAAACTTTGGTTATCCATCCAAGTATTGTCTATTCTTGGGCATCATGACCCGTCCAGTGGTAAACCACTAGGACACTTTTTACGTTCTTGTCTCCAGGAACACAGTTCATTATGGGTTAAGCATAAATAGATGCCAAACGGTGGAGCAAATTTTCACATTATCAAAGTGTCACAAAACATGCTTGATGGCATGATAGATCAAGGAGTTTTTGCTATCCTATTACATGAAGCTTTCAAACGGCTCCCATTGAATAATTGTTTTCAAGCATTGGCACACAATAGCTGGTAAACCGGCGTCCGGTTTACGATGCTTCATCTGGACGGTTTGATGGTTGAGGGTCAGTTGGTGCCATCACTTCTTCTTCATCCCTCCCCAGACATTGGAAATCAACCGTCGACCAATCGATTCCAGTTAACGCTTGAGACACAACCTCTTCATGGATAAGGCTGGAAGGGTTAATATCAGGAGCGTAGGTATGCTTACGAATTGGAGGTACAAGTTCTTCGACTTCATGGATTTCGGCAGGCCTTCTCTTCCCTTCAGCGTCATAAGCCGGGTGGAAATGAGACAAGTTTGTGTCCTCTGCCAGCTTGCTAGCTATTGGCCGCATTTCTTTTGTCAGCCTTCGGAGGTCATCATTGTCGAAGTCTAAACCGTCCTGTTTCACACCTGGATATCCTTTGATGATGTCCTCCGCTTCAAGGTCTGGAATCCATGCCTTGGCTCGGATTAGCGCGGTTAATGCGCCTGCTCTTGCAGCTGCCTTCTTCAGTTCAGTGATCCGGGCTAGTAACATGGCCAGCTTCTCAAGTGTTTCCTTTATCAGTGAAGGCGCCGGTTTATTGTAAGCCGCAGTACAAATCGCACGCTGGGACCCAGAGTACAGCTGTTCAATAAGGGTATAAGCTGCTTTAAGCTTCATCCGCATATCTGTGCCAGATGAGCAATATGAGTGCCTGTGATGGTTTAAAATCAAGTGTTCTGATCAATGACAAGATTCAATGAATTGGATAAACTGCACAAGGAGATACTTACCAAAGATAGCGGAAGTCATGGCGTTGATTTTCCGTTTCAACCCAGTTAGTTCATCCACAACTGGTTTCAGGGCCGCTTCAACATCTTCAGCTCTTTTGGTTAAACCGGATTTTTCGGTTTCCTAGTCAGCACGATCTTTGTTAAAAGACTCTTTCAGCTTTTCCATCGCTGCCAGGGCCTTGGTCAGCTCCTCTTTAGCTTTCGCAGCTTCTTCTTGTTGGGACTTCACATTCTCTTGCAAATCAGCAGTCCGGGCATCTCTATTGCTTAGTTCGGCCTACAATAATGAAGAAATGTCAGACAACAGGATATATATTTTCTAAAGTACAAAGCGTACAACAAGTTATGCACTTTGTACTTGGGGGCTAATGTCTATTTGCTCTGATTCACTACATCTTTTATAAAGTCTCCGGAACAATGCAAGCATTATCCTTGACACTTGGGGGCTAATGTATATCTGGTCAAAAACAGACGCATGGATTAAAACCCGGATTACCTTGCAAAGCTAAACCAGCCTTTGGGGGCTACGCTGAGGAAAGCTATATCATTACATTGGTAAAGTATCAGCCTTGGTTTTCACTAAGGATCTAACATTTTGAGGGTCAGTGGGAGAAACTTAAAGTATTACAAAGACCCGGTTCACGATTAACATCATAAAACGGCCCTTGGGGGCTACTTGGGCTGGCATTTCAACTTTGGAGTCAAGAAGTAAAGGGAGATGAAAATACCTCATAGCGTTCCTTCATCAAATTCACCAAACCGGCTTCATAGTCACGGTTTGAGTGCAGACGGTTTAAGAAACTGGAGTGAAGCTCTTCAGCGTTGAGATGGGCATAACATGATAAGTCAGTACTCCATTTGCCCTTCTCCCTAGCAGCATGCTCTTCTTTGGCACTATGTTGGGCCAAAATTACAGGATGGCCAGGAGAGCTGTGGCCTATACCAGTAACAACAACATCATCTCCTTGGCCTTCAGTGGTTTTTGCGGGTGATGATAGAGTTTCAGTATCTTTCATTGGACTAGCCCGCTTTTGAGCTGCCGGTTCAGTATCAGGAATGGCAGGATCAGCTTCTGCCGGTTCATCAGTATTCCGGTCTGGAAGGGGCAGTTCATTAGAGGTGGCTTCAGGAGGAGGGCCTTCCGGGTCATGAGTTTGGTCCAGTTCACCTATTTGCTCTTCTTCAACAACAGCCTGGTCTTCTGACAGATTAGTGACCCGAGCTTTCTTGCTGGGTCTGGCTTTGGCTCTGCAAACAAAAATAAAAGAGGTTTAGCATCTTATTCAAGATCTGCAACACATTGGAAGAAAGGGTTTGAAAGCTTACCCAGCCACAGTTTTTAAAGGAGGGAGTTGGGTTGCTATTGACTCGCCAGAGGATGAGGGAGGTGTCACCTGATAATTTGAATCGGACGGATTAAGAGGTTGTCTGAAATAACCTGCCTTGGGATAAGAATGGTCAGAAGCGGAAGAGACCTCAGACCGGCGCTTCCGAACTGGGGTATCAGGTAAACCGGCCGAAGTGACCTGTTGGCCATTGTGCCGGGTTGTCCGACGAGCTTCAAGCTGCTGTGTCTTCAAAATAAATGTTGGCTCCAAGTAAGCAAGAGGATGAGAAAAGCTTACTTTCTGGACTGCTTGACGGGTTTTTTGTGTTGGCATAGAGTCTGAACTGGAGGAAAGGGTAATTACCTGATAAAGATCATTGTTAATGAGGTGCATGAAAAGGGAGCCAAGTGAGTCAAGTTCTACCTCAACTTTCGGATCATTAGCATCGTCATCAAGTTCCATGTTGATTCGGTCAGCCATTTTCCGCTTTGAGGTCCGCTTGACGGCTTTGGTTTTGGGACAAGATGGTTTGACCGCTTTATCCCCGGTTGGCTTTACCGCTTTATCTACGGATTTCCGTTTCCAGAAGGGATCATCACCCTATACATACATACATACATAGAAGAATGATTACAAGTTGAACAAATTAAAGATATCAAAGATGAAAAGGAAGTATAGGTCTTACAGCAAGCGGTTTGTTCTTAGTATAGAAGGGGTTCAAGCCAGTTTGACTACAGACTAATTCCGATTCATTGAAAATTTTCTTTACACTTTTAGTGACCTCTTCATCGGTCACCTGAATGTTGCAATGGCATTGAGGGTCTTCAACATCACCAGTGTACTCACACCTTAAACCGGGGCGGCGGCTTAGCAGCAAGACGCTCCAAGATATCCAACAGCGCACGAAGTCAACGCCTGTTAAACCGTTGGGCATAAAGGCCCGGAGCTTGGCGAATTGAGGGGCATATTTGGCCCGTTCTGCGGAACTTAAGCGCTGCGGCATTGGATGGGTTTCGGAAAGCCAGTGATCACGATAGCCTGGAAGAGGATTCTCATCTTCAGGAGAAGTATCTCTGCAGTAAAACCAAGTATGGTTCCATTCAGTAGGATGGCTATGCAGTTTGGCATGAGGGAATTCAACTTCCTTCCGCTTTTGAATAGAAACACCACCAAGTTCAGTGTTGGGACCATTTACAAATTCTGTGCGCCGGTTCAGATGAAAGAAATCCCGGAACAGTTCAGTAGTCGGTTCTTCTTGTAAATACACTTCACAGAAGACCTGGAAGTTGCATAGATTGGACACTGAGTTGGGTCCGATATCTTGAGGATGGAGCTAGAAACTGGAAAGCACATCTCGATAGAACTTTGACCCTGGCGGTTTGAAACCATGGCCTATGTGGTCAACAAAGACCACAACCTCACCCTGCCTCGGGGTAGGAGGATTTTCTGCTCCTGGAACTCGCCATTTAATTTCAGTTTTCTTAGGCAAGGTGCCAATGCTGACCATTCCGTTCAACTGTTCCTCAGTGACCCGGGAACGAGCCCAGTTGCAAGCGACAAATTGCTTGGCCATTGTGGAACAAAAAGATGGAAAAGAAATGCCGGTTTATAGATCATTCATGATGACATGCAAAATGCGATGGAGTAAAAGATATACTGATATGTGAAATTGCATAAACCGGAGACCAATGCAATAATGGATAACAAGGCAATATCGGAACAAGGGTATCCAGACACTGTTAGACCGGAGTATAACAATGGAGGTAAAAGGCTCCTCTGGTTTACTAGAGGGCTAATGGTATAGATTGCTTATACAGAGGTAAATCGTCGAAGTGATAAGAGGGTACAGATCTAAGGCAAAAACGACTAGGTAAGGTAAAACAGGTTTCACAAGTTGATGTTGCAATTTCGGATCTGAGGCATATCAGAAAAGGGAAATATATTCAAAGCTGAAGAAGCAGTACTAAACCAATGGGTGAAGGTTCATATGAGATCTTCTGTTTTGAGATGCATAAATGGAAACAGAGGCTAAAAACTATCATTATGCATAACATATATTCAGAGTTTTGTCAAGAATCATCGTATGAACAAAGAACGTTGGCGAACGCCGAAGAACGTCGAAACCCTAGAACAGATCTGTGGCGGAAAAAAGCAGAGAACTTACTGGAGCTGATGAGGAAGCGGAAAGGCGCAGCAGTATTCTGGTGCGTTCAGGGTGATGCAGTGGCCAGGGTCGGAGCAGAGGCGACGGTCGACGGTGGCGGCGGAGCTCCAGAGGCTGAGCAGCACAAGGAAGACGACGTGAAGGGGCACGAGGGGGAAAAGGTGAAAATGACCCCTCGGTCCTATTTATAAAGGCAAGGGATAAGTATCAGGCGCAAAAATCGAGGGGCCAGAAATTTGGAAGTGAGGCGGAGCTGCCGCCTCGACTGTCGGAGACCAATTAATGAAGATGGGTCATACACAGTTTTTTTAACACATGACGTCATGACGGTTTACCACGATCCGAAAAGATGACGCCACGGCGGTTTACTAAATTATGAGAAGATGTTGAAGACGAAGTTTTTACTAAGGATTGACATGAACCTGTTCAAATCAATCTGGGGCCTAATGTTGGGGATATTACTACTGGGCGTAAACCAGCCAGGAAAGGATGGGTTAACTTCATCCGTAGTTGATTATGCTTGAAGCCCATGTAGACAGAAGAGGAAAGTCCCAGGGCCCAGAACCGGTTTAAGGCCTGTAGCCGTGAAACGGCATTGGTATGTAACTTGTATTGTAAGATAGAAAGAGTGGAGACCGAACCAGACACGTTTATGAGCCGGTCTTGGGACTCTGTAAACTGACGGGCGCCACCCATGTATATAAGGGGACGACCCGGCAGCGGTTCAGGACAATAGACAACAACTCGAGAGCCAGCCAAGCGGATTCGCTCCCTGGCCTTCGAAACCCTAGCAATACCAATCACAACTAGACGTAGGCTTTTACCTTCATCGAAGGGGCCGAACTGGTATAAACTCCCCGTGTCCCCTTGTCCGGTTTAACCACTTTAAGCTAACCCATTGCGATGGCTCCATGACTAAGTCCTTTCACAAGGACATCTTCCGTGACAAACCCACGACAGATACACTCAAACCCAAACCACGTCTACGAGCATAACATAGCAATATAAGCATAATGTAGAAGTAATTCCCAGGGGTTTGATAATAAAACAGGTAATAGGTTCTACCTCATCATCTACTTCCCAGACCCACATGTTAAGAGATCCTACTCATGCAATGTGTGAGGGTTGAAACTAATGCATAAAAACTGGTGATAAAGGGGTATGATCAAAGTGTTACTTGCCTTGCTGATGATGCACAAAACCTAGAGACTCGTAGTAGCACGCTTCGCACTCCAGGTGTTCTATCGCAAACAAACAATAGCATACATAAGCAATAAATAAAAGATGCACAGGTAAAACTCCAATAATAAGATCTAACCAGAAAGTTCAACTGAAGAACTCCGGTTTGCAAAAATAATCAGCTCAAACGGAGCAACGAAACTCAAACTACGAAAGAAACAAGATCCGAATACTAAACTGTACTAAAGTCAAATTTTATAGTACCAAAATCTTGTTCAAGTTGGTTAAACGGAGAGAGGGCTTCGAGACGAAGATCTAGGCGCTTGTTTCACCCGATTCGGATAAACGAGCGAAAAGATATACTAGAAAGAAGATTAGGGCAGAAACCGCGATCGAAAATAATCGCGGAAAAACCCTGGAAAAAGAAAACTGACGAACAGGCTAACAAATGAACATTCTTTGTCTGCGACTAACGGATGAACATCGTTCGTTAAAACGAACGTACGGATGAGCGTCCGCTATTTAACTAAACCGAGAAAAACCGATCTAAAAAACTAACTAGGGTTTCGTAAAAGAAACCGAACGGTTTTCTTGTGAAAACCGGCGGCAGCGGCTACCTTGGCGAGGTCGGCGGCATGTGGCGGCGGCGGAGAGCGTGTGGCGGCGTCGGTGACAAGGGCGGGGCGGCGCGCGCTATGGTTTCGGGCGGGGCTAGCGGCTTGCTGGGCCTCGGGGTCGCGGGGGCGCGGCTTATAAGGCCAGCCGGGTCAAGTGCCCAGGTCGGACACGGCCCGGTAGGTCGGTTACCTTTTTTTAAAATAAAACATGCCGCAGAAAACAAATAAAAGAAATACTAAACGGACTCCAAAAATCCTGAAATAAATTTTCACAGTCCTCTAATAATAATGCGGACAAAGTGAACATTTATTTAGACCTCTAATGCAATTTTGAAAAACGCATATTTTTCCTAATTCAAATAAAATTGCGATAAAACCCAAATAAAATAACTTATTTGATTTTAATATTTTTCCTCTAATATTTCATTTATTTTAGAGAAGTCATATTATCTCCTCTCATATATCTTAATATGAAATATTTTCGGGGAGAAAAATAATTAAAACCAAATGATCCTCTTTTCAAAATTTGAGAAAACTCAAATATGAAAATAACGAAATTACAAACTCTCTCCGTAGGTCCTTGAGTTGCTTAGAATTTCGAGGATCACGAGGCAAAAATGCAATAAAATATGATATGCATGAATGACCTATGTATAACATTCCAAATTGAAAATTTGGGATGTTACATCGACCGTGTGTGATGTTTCTTGTTCCCAATCCTGCTTGCATCCCTCGAAAATATATGCCCGCCTCGAGGGTTTTTCTGTTTCATAACACACGGTTTTTATCTCCGGCCGTGTGCGATGCACCATCATCAAAAATTTCAATAGCCCCGACGTTTGACTCTCGCGTAGTAAAACTTTCAGTACCCGCATCATTTCCTCAAACACACCCCGCCCCCTCCCTCCACACACACACACACCAAAACCTCCTCGGTCGCGCACACACCCACCCTCCCTCGCTCGAAACTCTAGAAAGGTCCCCGCCACCGATGTCGCAAGGCCTCCATTGTCAACATCTGCTGGTTTGCCCATGCAGCTTACCCATCGATCTCCATACCCAGGCCGCCCTGAGTTTCTTAGATGACGCCTGCCAAACGCCCCCTTTCCCACAGATCCCCATCCCCACCCCCCACTCCAGAGCGTCGCAGCCTAAGCACGGCTATGCTTCCCGTGGAGCTCGAGGAGCGACTGGCCCAAAAGAGGTGTATCACGATCTCTTCGCCTGACGTCGCCGAGGAAGCTGATGACCATTACTGGCCGCAGGCACTCAATCAGCGAGCTAGAGTATGCGTGTATGTCGCAGACGCCGACTACAACATCGAGGTCATCGATAGCGGCGGCCTATGGCGGGCTATGTCACAAGTTAAGTGGCCCACCCTGAACCCCTCGGGTTCAACCGCCGTCGATCTCATCCATGGCCCCGCCGCTGATCTCCTCTGGCTCACTGTCAAGAATTTTCCATCCTACATCGCCATCGAGCCCCTTTTGTCATTTCTGAAGGACACGTTCTGCGACACTACCTTGGGATCCACAGCTTCCATGTCAGACCTCATCGACGGCGACCATGAGGAGGGCACCCTCTCCGGCTTGTCCAAGGGGAAAGAGTTGATGTCTACTACACAACTTTATTCTTGTAGACACATGTTGGACCTCCAAGCGTAGAGTTTTGTAGGACAGTAGCAATTTTCCCTCAAGTGGATGACCTAAGGTTTATCAATCCATGGGAGGCATAGGATGAAGATGGTCTCTCTCAAACGACCCTGCAACCAAATACAAGAAATCTCTTGTGTCCCCAACACACCTAATACAATGGCAAATTGCATAGGTGCACTAGTTCGGTGAAGAGATGATGATAAAAGTGTAATATGGATGGTAGAAATATATTTTTATAATCTGAATTAATAAAAATAGCAAGGTAGAAAATAGAAAATGGGCACAAAAATGGTATTGCAAAGCTTGAAAATGAGGCCTAGGGTCCGTAATTTCCCTAGTGCAATCTCTCAACAATGCTAATACAATTGGATCATATAACCATCCCTCAAAGTGCAACGAAGAATCATTCCAAAGTTCCTATCTAGCGGAGAACATACGAAGAAATCGTTTGTAGGGTACGAAACCACCTCGAAGCTATTCTTTCCGATCGATCTATCCAAGAGTTCATACTAAAATAACACCAAATAATTTCAGATTCATAATACTCAATCCAACACAAAGAACTTCAAAGAGTGCCCCAAGATTTCTACCATAGAAACAAAAGACGAGAACGTGCATCAACCCCTATGCATAGATTACCCCAATGTCATCGCGGGAATCCGCGAGTTGAGTGCCAAAACACATATCAAGTGAATCAATATGATACCCCATTGTCACCACGAGTATTCGTATGCAAGACATATATTAAGTGCTCTCAAATCCATAAAAGTATTCAATCCGATAACAATGAAATCTCAAAGGGAAAAACTCAATTCATCACAACAAGATAGAGAGGGGAAAACACCATATGATCCGGCTATATTAACAAAGCCCGCGATACATCAAGATCGCCACATCTCGAGAACACAAGAGAGAGAGAGAAAGAGAGAGAGAGAGAGAGATTAAACACATAGCTACTGGTACAAACCGTCAGCCCCGAGGGTGGACTACTCCCTCCTCATCGTGGTGGCCGCTGGGATGATGAAGATGGCCACCGAGATGATTCCCCCCCCCCTCCGACAGAGTGCCGGAACGGGGTCTAGATTGGTTTTTGGTGGCTACAGAGCCTTTCGGCGGCGGAACTTCTGATCTAGGTTAACCCCCGAGGGTTTTTGGAATATTTGGGAATTTATATGGTAAAGAGGGGGTGCGAGAGACCACTGAGGTGGGCACAACCCACCAGGGCGCACCTGGGCCCCCAGGCGTGCCCTGGTGGGTTCTGTCCCCCTCGGGGCACCCCCCAGGTGTTGCTCTAGCCCATTGGTGGTCTTCTGGTCCATCAAAAATCCACAAAAAGTTTTGCGGTGTTTGGACTCCATTTGATATTGATTTCCTACGATTTTAAAAACATGCAAAAAAACAGCAACTGGCACTTGGCACTATGTCAATAGGTTAGTACAAAAAATAATATAAAATGACTATAAAATGATTATAAAACATCCAAGAATGATAATATATCAGCATGAATACTTCATAAAGTATAGATACATTGGAGACCTATCAAGAGACCATCTGCTCTTCCAAGGGGAAAGAACCTGTCTGCGACATCAGGGAGGGCACCCTATAGTCGTGCTCTTCCAAGGGGAAGGAGCCCATCTGCGACAGCATGGAGTGCATCCAGGGTCCATGCTCTTCCCACGGGAATGAGCCCATCTGTGACAAGTGAGGAAACCCATGATTTGTTTTGCCATGCCTCTTCACAGGGGAAAACCCATGATTTGTTTTGTCGATTCCCTTTTGTAGTGTAGTGAGAATATGTCTAGTTTTAATTGCTATATTGGTTCTTTGCAGTATGCCTTGTTTATTTTAGTTGTTCATGATGTCTACTATGCAACTTTATTCTTGTAGACACGTGTTGGGCCTCCAAGCGCAGAGTTTTGTAGGACAGTAGCAATTTTCCCTCAAGTGGATGACCTAAGGTTTATCAATCCGTGAGAGGTGTAGGATGAAGATGGTCTCTCTCAAACGACCCTACAACCAAATACAAGAAATCTCTTGTGTCCCCAACACACCCAATACAATGGCAAATTGTATAGGTGCACTAGTTCGGCGAAGAGATGGTGATAAAAGTGTAATATGGATGGTAGAAATATATTTTTATAACCTGAATAAATAAAAACAGAAAGGCAGCAAATAGTAAAACGGGCACAAAAACGGTATTTGAATGCTTAAAAACAAGGCCTAGATTCCGTACTTTCTCTAGTGCAATCTCTCAACAGTGCTAACATAGTTGGATCATATGATTATACCTCAAAGTGTAACGAAGAATCACTCCCGAGTTCCTAATGGCGGAGAACAAAAGATAGGAATTGTTTGTAGGGTACGAAGCCACCTCAAATCTATTCTTTTCAATCGATCTATTCAAGAGTTCATACTAAAATAACACAAAGCTATTGTTTCCGTTCAATCTATCCTAGAGTTCGTACTAGAATAACACCAAAGCATATTCATATTCATAATACTCAATCCACACAAAGAACTACAAAGAGTGCCCCAAGATTTCTACCGTAGAAACAAGGACAAGAACGTGCATCAACCCCTATGCAGAGATTACCCCAATATCACCGCGGGAATCTGCAAGTTGAGTGCCAAAACATATATCAAGTGAATCAATACGATACCCCATTGTCACTACGAGTATTCAATTGCAAGATATATATCAAGTGTTCTCAAATCCATAAAAGTATTCAATCCGATGACAACGAGATCTCAAAGGGAAAAACTCAATTCATATCAACAAGATAGAGAGGGCAAAACACCATATGATCGGACTATATTAACAAATCCCGCGATACATCAAGATCGTGACATCTCAAGAAAATGAGAGAGAGAGAGAGAGAGAATAAACACATAGCTACTGGTACAAACCCTTAGCCCCGAGGGTGGATTACTCCCTCCTCATCGTGGTGGCCGCCGGGATGATGATATGGCCACCGGAGATGATTCCACCCTCTGGCAGGGTGCCGGAACGGGTCTATATTGATTTTCTGTGGCTACTGAGCCTTGCGGTGGCGGAACTTCTTATCTAGGCTAACCCTCAAGGGTTTCGGAATATTTGGGAATTTATAGTGCAAAGAAGGGGTACGTGAGGCCACCAAGGTGGGCACAACCCACCTGGGCGCGCCAGGGGGCCCTGGAGCGCCCTGGTGGGTTGTTCCCCCCTTGGGGCACCCCCAGGTGCAGCTCTGTTCCGTTGGGTTCCTTCTGGTCCAAAAAAATCTCCAAAAAGTTTCGCGGTGTTTGGACTCCGTTTGATATTGATTTTTTGCGATCTGAAAAACAAGCAAAAAACAGCAACTGTCACTGGGCACTGGGTCAATAGGTTAGTCCCAAAAAATGATATAAAGTTGCTATAAAATGATTGTAAAACATCCAAGAATGATAATATATTGGCATGAATACTTCATAAATTATAGATACGTTGGAGACGTATCAGCATCCCCAAGCTTAATTCCTACTCGTCCTCGAGTAGGTAATTGATAAAAGAAATAATTTATGAAGTGTGAATGCTAGCAAAGTGCACACGTTTGATCAATGATAATTTCAATCACTTTTCCTAGCATCATAATAGCAATTCTTTCTTATGAAACTTCTCATGTTATAGTGGCAACCAATTCACATGTTAAGGTTCAAACAATGAATTCTCTTGAAACCCAACAACCTATGTTCTTAGTCTCCAAGCAATTGCAATTCAACTTATTCAACAGAGATTAAGTAAGAGCTCCACATACTCAACCATCATATAGTCTTCTATGATTGCTAACACTCACCTTGTACACATGAGCAAAACGTTTCAACCGGACACATAGAAAGATAGGGGCTTATTGTTTTGCCTCTCAACGCATTCACCTCAAGGGTGATGTCAACAATAATAACTCATGCTACCCATATTCAACTGGACATATGTGCCTAGATCTTCCCTCACCACATGATGCTTGCCAAAGTAGAAAAATAAAGAGGAATGGAGAGAAAAACTTTGACTCTTTGCATAAAAGTAAATACTAAAAAGTAAAAGATAGGCCCTTTGCAGAGGGAAGCAGAGGTTGCCATGCGCTTATTTGTTTGTATGCTCAATCCCTTAGTGCAAAAGTGTCACTTTATATTGCCCCTTGTGATACCAACCTTTATTATGTAGTATGTCGCTTTTATTTCTTTACCATCACAAGTTCGTACAACACTCAATTTTCTCTTACACTAAATGATCTGACACTTTTAGAAGGAATTTTTATTGCCTTATTGCACCGATGACAACTTACTTGAGGGATCTTGCTCAATCCCTAGGTAGGTATGGTGGACTCTTGAAAATAATATTTGGGTTTAAGGGTTTTTGGATGCACAAGTAGTATTGCTACTTGGTGCGGAATTTTTGGCTAGCAAAGATGGGGGGCAAGCACCACATGTTGAAGTATCTATGACAATATAACTTCTATGTGAATATGAACAAACATAAACCATTACATTGTCTTCCTTGTCCAACATCAACAACTTTGGCATATAATATTTTGATGGGGGCTCATAATCACAAAAGATTTCCATGATAGTGTATTTATATGTGAAAGTTCTCTTCCTTATACTAATTATTCGTGAATTGCTTGTATGACCAATATTGTGATTGTCAAACCTCAAAATATTTCACTTTCCAAACCCAATGTGAAGCTACCACTAGGCATGATATGATTTCAACTTCATGATATTCAATTTATTCAACAATTTACTCATAGGATATAATTGAAGCACAAGAGTAAATGACATAGAAAAGAGCTTCGTTAACGGGATGTGAATGTCACTTACTTAGCCTCCCTGCCAACTATTTGAGGACTCTATTTTATTTAAAAACTTTCAGATCTAAGTACTTTATTAAAACAGCAAGCAAAATTAAAATAAAATGACATTCTAAGAATAGCACAACTCATGTGAAGAAGCAAAAACTTAGTCTCAACCGATACTAACCGATAATTGTTGAAGAAGAAAGGTGGGATGCCTACCAGGGCATCCCCAAGCTTAGATGCTTGAGACTTCTGGAAATATTATCTTGGGATGCCTTGGGCATCCCCAAGCTTGAGCTTTTGTGTCTCCTTAATTCCTCTCATATCACGGTTTTCCTAAATCTCAAAAGCTTCATCCACACAAAACTCAACAAGAACTCGTGAGATAAGTTAGTATGAACCAATGCAAAAACCTTATCATTCTCTACTGTAGAAAATCACAAAAATTATTATTCAACATTTCATACTAAATGCCTCTGCATATTTAATACTCCTATCCTCAAATAGAATCATTAAACAAGCAAACATATGCAAAACAATGCAAACATAACAACAATCTGCCAAAACAGTACAGTCTGTAAAGAATGCAAGATTATCAATACTTATTCAACTCCAAACATTATGAAAATTTACCACACTGTATAAAATTTATCAGATCTCATTTTTCAAAAAAAATCAATATTTTATCACATTCTGACTTTTCTAGGTAAGTTTTGCAACAGCGGTAAACTTTCTATTTTCAAAAAGCAACATGTATACTTGCAAAATGAGCATTGCAAAGGCTACCATTGCCACTTTTATTGAAATAGAAGATGCAAAACATTATTATAAATAACAGAAAGAAAATCCTAACAAAATAAATTGACGCTCCAAGCAAAACACATATCATGTGATGGATGAAAACATAGCTCCAAGTGAGGTTACCGATAATGTTGGAGACGAAAAAGGGGATGCCTTCCGGGGCATCCCCAAGCTTAGTTGCTTGGATCTTCCTTTAATATTTCCTTGGGGTGCCTTGTGAATCCCCAATCTTAGGGTATTTTTACTCCATATTCTCCTCATATCGACATCTCACCCAAAACTTGAAAACTTCAATCACGCAAAACTTAACGGAACTTGGTGAGATAGGTTAGTATGATAAAGAGCAAACCCTTTCACTTTTGGTACTGTCAAATACAAGATTCATAATTGTTACTGTAGCATATCATTTCCACAATTTATATTGAGCAATATAACCCATAGAAACTAGGAAACAAGCAAACTATGCATTGAAAACAGAATCTGTCAAGAACAGAATAGTCTATAGTAATCTGTACTCAAACCATACTTATGCTACTCCAACAACTCTGAAAAAATAGGAAAACCTGAGAAATTTGTGTATTGATCTTCTGCAAAAATAATCAACAATTTATCACGCTTCTGTTAAAAATAAGAATTATTTTTGTGAGCGCAAAAGTTTCTGTTTTTCAGCAAGATCAAATCAACTATCACCGCAAGCCATCCCAAAGGTCTTACTTGGCACTTTATTTAAACGAAAGCAATAAAACATGATTACTACAGTAGCCTAATCATATGAACACAAAAAACAGTAGGTAGAAGTGTTGGGTTGTCTCCCAACAAGCGCTTTTCTTTTATGCCTTTTAAGCTAGGCATGATGATTTCAATGATGCTCGCCTGAGGGCGCCCCCAGGTGCAGCTCTGGCCCATTGGGTTCCTTCTGGTCCAAAAAAATCTCCAAAAAGTTTCGTGGTGTTTGGACTCCGTTTGATATTGATTTTCTACGATGTAAAAAATAAGCAAAAATAGCAACTAGCACTGGGTCAATTGGTTAGTCCCAAAAATGATATAAAGTTGCTATAAAATGATTGTAAAACATCCATGAATGATAATATATTGGCATGAATACTTCATAAATTATAGATACGTTGGAGACGTATCAGTTCACAATGTGATGTTCTATATGTGCAATTATATACTGTGCAGTACATTTCATCAATCTAGTTTTAAACATACTGATAGGAATGCATATATTTGCTTGTTGTTAAGCCTGTTATCTCTAGCATATGCCTCTTTTAAAGTTTTTTGATTGTTCGGTTGTTTGTAGTTAGCATATGTCGAGTTTCAAATACTATCTTTGGTTGTTCATAGTATGCCTTGTTTATTCCAGTCATTCACAACGTGATGTTCTATATGTGCAAGTATGAACTATGCAGTTCAATTTCATCAGTACTAGTTTCAAGAATACCACTATGAATGACTACATTTGTTTGCCGCATCTTGTAGTTAACATGCCTTTCCATTTTTATTTAAAAATAACGAGTGTACTTAGACCGGCACAATACGAGTTTGAATGACTATATATGTTTGCTTGTTGTTAAATCGTAGGCCTGCTGCAGTTAACACACCTTTCCACTTGTTTTGCTTTACTAGCGTGCTTAAACCTGCACACAGATGCTATCTTTTGGAGATTATTTTGTCTACCATGGATACTTTTGGTTGATGTTTAGCCTGTTGAGCTTAACATGCCTCTTGATGTACCTACACAAGACAATTTTGGGAACGGAGATTAATTTCATCCCATGGCTTATATATACTCACTGTTCAAGATATCGGTAGCTGGTACCATATAGGCCGGGGGCTGATAAGGGACTAATCGGTGAATCGGACTTTTAACTGAATATATCTGTAACCCATTTATCGTTAGGTTAACTAGGGCCATATGTAATATATCTGAGGCAACATAGCAACATGCACTGTATTTAAGGTCTAAATATGCAATCCTAAGCTACATAGCAAAAACGAAGAGTGTTACCTTAATGTTCTGATGATGCCTAGATATACGTAGAAGAGTAGCAACAGCAACAACAACAACACAACCATGTTTGGATACTCAACTTAGCTAGAGGTTAGAATTAGTTTCCAGCTCATGACTAACCCTGAACTTACTCCATCCAAAGAGGTGTTTGGATGACAGGGTTAGATTGACAATAAATGCACTAGGAGAACTAGCTCCAATTAGCACCTCTTGGGTTGGATAGTTTTTTTGGGTGGGTTAGATGCAACTAGCTCAAATTAGCCCTCATGTCTGGATATACTTTTGGGACATCTAAGCCTGAACTAGCTCAAACTAACTCTAACCCATGGATACAGCAACAATTAATCAGCCGATAATTTGTAAGAATGCAATAAAGTCCTTCCGGCCCATAATATAAGATGTTAATTCATCTAATATGTGAGTATATTGGATGTTATAAGATATTATAAGAGTGTTGTACTACATCATTGTGCAATTGCTGTTTAGCTTCTAATATTAACTTGGTGCTTTTAGGTACATATGTCATTGGTAAAGATCCGTGCTTCAACCCTTTCTACATATGGGGAAATGAGATATCAATGAACAACATCAAGTGAGGAAGCTGATAAAGATTGTTAGTAAAATGGGTCGAAAGATGGCAATTAAACTATTTGTTTACACTTTATCCAAGATAACAGCGAACTGCGGGATGGTAAGTAAGAACTCTGCAGCCTTCTTTTTACTGCCCATAATGAGTTGTGTTAGATGACAATGTCTGAATCTTTTTTCCTTTTAAGTGGTTCCCAAAGCAGTTTACTCAAGATTACCTCTCAAACTACATGATTGGTGGGCATGCAAAGGTTAAAGTATTTCTACCAGAACACAATGATTATCTAGATGTTTTCATGAAGACCGTGAAGGATGGGCGGTCGGCCATCACAAGGGGTTGGACTAGAGTCGAGCGTGCCTTCTGCATGGAGGAGGGCACAATATGGGCATTCCGCTTCACCTTGTTCAGCAACCATAATGTATTTTACCTCTTTCTTTACCGTCTTTAATAGTACAAGTATACAACTGTGGTTCATCATTCTTTATTTGGTTCTTATGTAATTCTTGAACATATGTACCTATGAATTGAATAATGCATTGGTTGTTTGAACCTGATGGATATGAATAAATCTATAGCATACATTCAATTCAAATTCAAATCCGGTACAATTTGAAATAGCAACAATTAAATTACGATGAAATTATGCTCTCCGGGTCATTACAACACACACGGTTGGTAAAACACAAAAGTTTGCAATATAAACCATAATCCGACACGGTTCACAGAGAGGAAACGTGTGCAAGCATACACAGTTGCCCTTTGTAAAGCGTGTGCGATGTTAGACAATATCACAAATGGTTCGGGCAAACTAAATGTTTGTGATAGTTGCCTTATCATACACGATTCGCAACCATGAAATGTTTCTGATGAAGTATGCATCTTAAATGTTGCACCACGTCACTACTAGGAAAAGGGCTATAGATGGAATTGACACTAATGGCGCACCAGACATGTGGTGCGCCATTACTATATACTAATGGCGCACCATCTGTTGGTGCGCCATTAGTGTGGAAGACACTAATGGCGCACCAGGCACACGGTGCGCCACTAGTAACAAAATGTTTTTTTTTCATTTTTTCAAACATACTAATGGCGCATCCGGGCAGAGTGCGCCATTAATAGTTAGAACTACTAATGGCGCACCAGTCATAGAGTGCGCCACTACTGTATTTTTTTTACTTTTTTGCAAAACTACTAATGGCGCACCGTTGCATAGTGCACCATTACTAGTTTAAACTAGTAATGGCGCACTGTGCCACGGTGCGCCATTAGTATAAAATTATTATTTTTTTACCTTTTTGCAAAACTACTAATGGCGCATGTCTGTGTGGTGCGCCATTAGTATGTTGGGTTACTAATGGCGCATGTCTCTATGGTGAGTCATTAGTAACCTGGGACCAGCTAGATATTTTTGGACAGCCACACCTACACACTCACTTTCCCCACTTCATTCCCTCCACCTCCTTCTCTAAGCCTGTTGGCTGCCTCCTCCTCCTCACCTCATTTGCACCATAGATTCATCAAAATTAAGTGTTGAAATTACCTTTTTTTGATAGGTAAGTAAAGGAAAGCTATCTTCATGTTGTAGATCTACTTTTTTTCTCCCTAGCTCGCTCCAACAACGTGCACATGCACTTTTTGTGGCCTAGCTAGATCTATGTATGTTTGTAGTGTTGCATATGTTTGTGGTGTTGCATATATGTTTGTGTTTGCAGGTACCGGTATTTGAAATGCGATAGTTGCCAATATTTTACCGGAATGTTGATTCATTTCCGTTTCGGCGAGAATTTTGGCACTATGCATTCTTTTTGGTCCTATTTTTAGGGAAAGTCATGCCAAAGCTTTTCTTGGTTCTAGAATATCGTTTTGCTCTACCCCGTAGGCGACCATGGTCTGCACGATGACCGAAGGCATCGTGAATAGGTTTTTGAGCTCCGTGAAGGCCGAGATGCTTCAAAAGAACGAGACGGAGATAAGATGTCTGTGTCGAAGATGCAAGCTGAAGAGCCTTATTGCGGACCCGGATTCCGGGCAGGTGCGGGACCACCTGCTCTTGCGTGGTTTCATGGATGGCTATCGGTGGCAAGGTGATGAAGATGACTATGAAGTCGTCCATGGGGGCCGGGCAAGAAATGAGGAAGGGCAGCAAGACAACCACCGCGGCTCGGGCGGGCGAGAAGACGAAGAATCTCCAGGACATGATCACGACGGTGATGCTGTACACAGTCATCATGTAGAAGATGCCGGACATGATGATGAGGAAGATGCCGGAGTAGACGAAGGGCATGATCATGAAGATCTAGATGCCGGAGGAGCAGACGACAATGGACCATCGATGGGCTGGGTTCAGGACCCTCATATTCAAGAGCTGCTTCTCAAGCAGACGGATAACGCAAGAGCTGCCGCCCGAGAGAAAGCCAAGCTGGATCAATTGGAGATAGACGCGGTTACTCCATTGTATGAAGGATGCAGACCCGAGGATACCCGCGTGAAAGTAACGCTCATGGCTTTGGAGATGAAGGCAAAACACAAAATGACTGACGCATGCTTCGACGAGAACATGTCATTCTGGCACGAACGTCTTCCCAAGGGAAACAAGTGCCCGACCAGTTTTGAGGAAGCGAAGAAAGTCGTGTGTCCTCTGGATTTACTGCACGTGAAATACCATGTGTGCATGAACAATTGCATCATTTATTGGGGCGAGCACGCGGAGTCTACCATATGTCCGATGTGCGGCGTCACTCGATACAAGAGGAAGAAAGCTCCTCAAAAAGTGGTGTGGTACTTTCCGATCACTCCTCGTCTGCAGCGGTATTTCACGGACCCTAAGGTAGCAAAGCTCCTGCGTTGGCACGCGGATAGGGAGGAGAAGAAGCGAGAAGATGACACAAATGATCCGGAGATAAATAAAAAAGACAAGATGCTGAGTCACCCTAAGGATGGGAGCCAGTGGCAAGCGTTGAACTTCGAACACCCAGAATTTGGGAAGGATCCAAGGAACATCATGCTAGGCGCGAGCACTGATGGAGTCAATCTGTTTGGCAGCCAGAGAAGCACACATAGCACCTGGCCTGTGTTTGTGTGGATGTACAACCTTCCCCCCTGGTTGTGCATGAAGAGGAAGTACATTCACATGAGTATGCTAATTGAAGGGCCGAAACAACCAGGGAACGACATCAATCTGTATCTAGGGCTGCTGAAAGAGGAGCTAGACACGCTGTGGAAAACCCCAGCTAATACGTGGGACGCCGCAGAGAAAGAATATTTCCCTATGAGAGCCGCACTGCTCACGACGGTGCACGACTATCTCGGTTACGGATATCTCGCGGGGCAGGTGGTCCATGGATTTTCTGGATGCGTCAGGTGCATGGATGACACAACGTATCGCCAGCTAGATAGAGATCCTGGGTCTTCGAAAACCGTGTTCATCGGACATCGAAGGTGGCTTCATGACGATGACCCGTGGAGGAAACGCAAGGATCTGTTCGATGGTGAAACCGAACTCCGAAGACGCCCGCGTACGAGGAGCGGCGAGGAAATAGACGGGCTGTTGAAAAATTGTAAAGATTGCCCACTGCCGGGAAAGAAGCAAAAGGCGCCAGAGCCGGGAAAGAAGCGAAAGGCGCCAGAGCCGCTGCTGAAGGTATGGAAAACGAGGTCTGTTTTCTAGGACTTGCCGTACTGGAAGATCCACCGTGTGCCTCACAGCCTTGATGCCATGCATATCACAAAGAACGTGTGCGAGAGTCTGCTTGGTACCCTGCTCAACAAGCCAGAGAGGACCAAAGATGGGCCGAAAGCAAGGGCAGACTTGAAATCAATGGGCATCAGGCAGGAGCTTCACGCTAATGATGATGATGAGGCAAAGCAGGACACCGAAAGTCGTCGCAAAGGCAAAAAGGCCAAGAAGATCGGAAATGACTACCCTCCCGCGTGCTTCACTCTAAGTCAGGAGGAGATCGAGCAGTTTTTCACCTGCCTCGTAGGAGTAAAACTTCCTTACGGTTACGCGGGGAAGATAAGCAGATACCTCGACCCAGCGAAGCAGAAGTTCAGCGGGATGAAGTCTCACGACTGTCACGTGCTGATGACGTAGGTACTTCCAGTTGCAATCCGTGGGATCATGGACGCGCGTCTGTGAAACGCTATTTGGCCTATGCAACTTTTTCGACGTCATCTCTCGGAAGTCGGTTGGCGTGAGGCAACTCAGAAGGCTACAGGAAGAGATCGTGGTGATACTATGCGAGCTTGAGATGTACTTCCCGCCCGCATTCTTCGATGTTATGGTGCATTTGCTGGTCCATATCGTGGAGGATATCATCCATCTCGGGCCCACGTTCCTGCACAGCATGATGCCGTTCGAAATGATGAATGGTGTCATCAAAGGATACGTTCGCAACATGTCACGTCTAGAGGGAAGTATAGCCAGGGGCTTTCTGACCGAAGAGTGCATCTCCTACTGCACGAATTATCTAGGCATCGAGAACCCCGTTGGTTTGCCCATCAACAGGCACCTCGGCAGGCTCGCTGGATGGGGTCACCGTGAGGGTCGCCGCGAAATGCATGTCGACTTCGAGGGTCGACTCGCCGACTTTGAAAGAGCAAACCTAGTCGCGCTACAACACATAGACGTGGTCGATCCTTGGGTTGTAGAGCACAAAACCTTTATTGTGAAGACGTACAATGACCGAGGCCAATAGAGGACGGATGGAGATATAATCAAAGAGCACAACTCATGTTTCACGCGTTGGTTCAAGCAGAAGCTTCTGTCATACCCTTTACATGAGGATTCTTCCGCGGAAGAACAACTCATATTCGCCTTGTCACAGGGCGCCGAGCACAACCTTATGACCTATGAGGCGTACGATATCAACGGCTACACATTCTACACCGAGGACAAGGACATGAAGAGCGATGGTTATCAGAACTCCGGGGTAACAATGGAATCCTACACCGGTAATGACAAGGACAGATACTACGGACGGATCAAGGAGATCTGGGAGCTGAGCTACGCTGGAGAGAAGGTCCCGATGTTCCGTGTCAGATGGGCCAAGAGTGTCCTAAAAGAAGACCGGTATTTCACCACCATGGTTATACCCGAAGCCAAATCCAAGACCGCGGGCACAAACGTCACCGCGAAAAATGAGCCATGGGTACTGGCTTCCCAAGTGGACCAATGCTTCTTCATTACTGACCCGTCAAAGCCCAGTCGTGTTGTCGTGAGGAGAGGCAAAAGGAAGATCATCGGAATGGATGGAGTAGCCAATGAGCAAGACTTCGACAAGTATGGCGACCCGAAGATCGAACATGACGACGACGATGAAGTAGCAGCATACACCACAAGAAGAAGCAGGACCACCCTACCTAAAGGACGTCTGTTCCACAGAAGAACTCCATGCGAAAAAGAAGGGCAAGAAGATTATGAACAGATAGCTAGCTAAGATCGACTGTATTTAAATCGTAGTCTTCATTTCTCGGTTGTATTTCATGGGCACTTTTTGATATCATGAATATTTTTAAATTTCATGGGCACCTTTTGAATTCATGAATAATTTTTCAAATTTGATGATATTTTTTCATATTTAATATGATAAAATGTTGAATATTCATGAGGACACTCAATCTCGATCCCCCTCCATCTCGATCTTGATTCCCCCTCCATCTCGATCTCGATCCCACCCGCACCCTCCCCCGCTAGCTCCACCGCCGCCGACGACCCACTGCACCCTCCCCCGCTCCACCACCGCCGCCGATGACCCCCTGCACCCTCCCCCGCTCCACCACCGCCGACGAGCACCCCCCGCACCCTCCCCCTCTCCCCGGTGAGCTCCGCCTCCTCTCCCCTCTTCATTTTTTAAAAAATAATAATAATAAAGTGTAGACTACAATTGTTGTTAAACAACAATTATTACTATTTTTATAAAAAATATTATTGTTTCATATTCATATTCATTTTCTAAAAAATTATTACATGCAACAAAAAAATTACTTATGGCGCACCTCTGGCTGGTGCGCCATTGCTATATATAAAAAAAGATTACTAATGGCGCACCTCTGCCTGGTGCGCCATTGCTATGTAAAAAAAAGATTACTAATGGCGCACCCCTGCCTGGTGCGCCATTGCTATGTAAAAAAAGATTGCTAATGGCGCACCGATCGCGTGTGCGCCATTAGTAAGGTTCCCCCCTAGCTAATTCCCTCCCTCTCGCCAGATCCCCTTCGTCCCTCTCCCTCGCCTCCTAGCTAATTCCCCCTGCTGCCCCGACCAACGCCGCCGCTGCCCCCGCGCCTCCGTCTCCGTCGCCGCCCCCACGCCGCCGCCGCCTCCGCACCTCCGTCTCCGTCGCCGCCCCCGCGCCTCCTCGAGCCGAGCGCCGCCTCCCTCGCCGTCCCCCCTCTGCCCGCGCCCGCACCCTCGACGTCCTCCCGCCCAAGCGTCCCCTCCCCCCGCGGCCCCGCCTGCGTCAACGTTGTGGTCGCCGTCCAACACCGCGCGGCCTGCCCAGGAGGACCACCGTTGTCTTCCTCTTCGACTACGAGGACCCGGACGAGCTCGGACGCCCTCGGACGCCCGCCGATTTCCTCCGCCTCGGCCACCATCGCCACCGCTCGACGCCGAATTCGCGCCGCCTCGACTAGCTCCGGCTACCCCGAGTCGCCCTCGACGTCCCAGTGAGCACCTGAGCCACTTCCCCCACTTCCCCCTCTTGATTTCCTTCTGATGTGTTCTAGGGTTAGGGGTTGGACAATTTTGGACAAGAAAAGGGGTTGGAGAATTAAGTAGCTAGGGTTGGGGAATTAAGTAGCTAAGGAGATTATGTTTAGAGCATCAATGATGGGTGTTGATATACCTCTAGATAATTTTGATTTTATTCATGTTCTCAAGGAATTGGAATTATCCAGGGAACAAATTAGTAAGAAAACTGAACACTGTTTAGATATTCATGACTCGAATGGAAATGTCGCCTCCCTGTGTCTAAGTTAGCATGATACTGTAGTGGAAGAGGAGGAGAAATTTACTGTAGTTTCTAGAAGAAAGAAAAAGTCTCCTACTAAGAGAAATGTCACTATTTCTTCTCTTACCTCCTCTTCTATACCTTGTACTAGAGGTCAGCAAAAGAATATCAGTTCTACTTTGCCCCCTAGTAGATCTGGATACTATTTCTGTTAGGAGATGGTGTTATATTAAGATGCATATATTGTTATGTTACGCAAATTGTATCATCTTGCCACTTAAGTCAGCCTTCCCTTTAAGCAGAAAATTCAGTTAGGAGCTACTGTTAGGAGCTACTGTCAAAAACTTGAGCTACTGTCAAAAACTTGAGCTACTGTCAAAAAATTCAGTTAGGTACAGTTAGGAGCTACTGTCAAAAACTTGAGCTACTGTCAAAAAAATCAGTTAGGTACAGTTAGCATCATTTAAGAAAATGGCCATAATGTGCCCTGATAATGATGTATTTTGTCATAAAAATATATAGTGGACTGCCATGATAATGACATGCTGCTAGTAGTTACTTCCACCATGAGTTTCATTAACAGCAAGTCAGTTTTGTTTATAGTTGAAAGTAAGTGTGTGGTTTGAAAATCAAACAGAAATGTTTTCTTAACTCAGAAGCCTATTACTGCACCTGTACTACACATTACAAAGTCTCCTAGTACTTAACCCACCCAAGCTATGAGGCAAAAAATTCAGTTAACTGTTATGGACAATTGTCAATTTTCTGTAATGATGATGGAACATTATAAAGCATTGTACTCCAGTGTATATGAAGGATACAAAAAATTTAGCAACTTCTCTGATTTTATAAAGTTGTTCTTATATGGGTGAAACTTCACTTGTTTTTAGGCTAGTGCAGGGTGTTGCTTTATTCTGTCATCATTTGTAACTATGTCACAAATAAATTGTTCCTTCTTCTGTATTTGAAGTAATGACTATTCATAAGCTGAGGCATGGATTAAGCAGTTTCTTTGTTGTACCATTATATCTGGATGATTTTTTGTTTGGTGACCTATTATATCTGGAATGGAAGCTCACATAAGTTGAGCTGATTTTTTTCCATATGAAAGCAGAGGACCATATGGTCTGTGGCTGGGTTTTGTCTCCAACCATTGTGTCGTGATGAATTTGCAGGTACCCCGAGAGGCCCTTGAGTTTGCCGGAATGTCGATTAACTTCCGTTTCAGCAAATTCGGGTACTCCATATGTCCTATTTTCAGCAAAGGTCATGCTGAAATTTTCCATGAATTTTAGCATGACTTTGCTAAAAATAGGACATATGGGGTACTTGCGACTAATGCATGGGCCGCGGTATCGTAGTACTTAGTTAAGTAGGATCAACTGCCCCGCCATTCTTGCTGCATTAAACCATAGGTGGCAATAGAGCCAAGTGATTAGGCCTAACTTAGAATTCTCCTTAGCATCGATAAACCCTAGATGATAAACCCAACATAGGTGGCAATAGAGCCAAGTGATTAGTGCCAAGTGATTAGGCCCAACCTAGGGTGCCTCGGCATCGATAAACCCTAAATGATGAAAACTTAACTTGGCTTCTATAGGGTGCCTCGGTGTCTATGAGAACCTAAATGATGTATGCTTAGGCTTTTAGGGTGCCTCGGCGTCGACAAACCCTAAATGATAAAAGCTTAGCTTTTAGGATGCCTCGACGTCGACAAACCCTAAATGATAAAACCTTGGCTTTTAGGGTGCCTCGGTGTCGATAAGAACCTAAATGATGAAAGCTTAGGCTTTTAGGGTGCCTCAGCATCGACAAACCCTAAATGATAAAAGCTTAGCTTTTAGGATGCCTCGGTGTCGACAAACCCTAAATGATGTAGTTTTGAATTATGAATGTAGGATATGTTGTCATCATCATCGGACGACGAAAGTCTCCCGGGGGAGTGCGACTGGTGCCACGACGATCGAGGTCTGTGCGACATGCCTCACCTGGACGATGGTCGGCGCTTCAGCATTAAGCTCGAGGAGACCTTTGAAGTTGAAACGGTACACAACGACGACAAGTGTTATTTTCATAATTAAGCATGACTTCAACTATTTCAATGTGTAATTTTCATCTTTTACAATTCTAGTATAGCTTATCCCATGCCATGCAAGACACTATGTCTTGGAGAGGATGGATTTTGAAGACCATGAAATTTCTGAAACAAAGAAAATTCACCTAAGGACTCATCACGATGTGGACGTTGAAGTAAATCTATATAATTCTGAGAGCGTAACCCATTTTGGTTGCAAAACTTGGGAAGCATTTTGCAAGATGTATGGTTTTGATGAGGGTATGTTTATCACCATGGATCTTGGTAATCCTGACATCAACCAAGACAATATGGACATTTGGGTCCTTGTTGATACGCCTCCAGTTCTACCGCTATGTGAGTTTCTCAAACATAGTTATTAGCTAATTTATATTGTTTATTTCAAAATAGCTGACAACTTATTTTTATTGTTCAAAGAATGTGCGGGAGATGGTAGACAAAACCCACTACACCGATGGCTCCGAATTAACAACTTACAAGGAGAAAAATCATCTGGTCGGATTTTGTACTGACATTGAGAATTACAATATCCACAATCAAACTCCTCAACATTATGGTAAATACGTGCCACTAATGCATGTGTTCAACTATGGTAACTACTATGGAGATACCCTGGTAAGATTTTTACTATTACGACATCCGTGCATCTTTTGCATACTTCTAAAACTAGTACATCATTGCTAACTATGAAGTTATTACTATGTTTTTCAACAGATAATCCCAGAGAATTGTGTGCCTCATATGATGTATCAGAAAGGTAGTCTTAATGTTTTGAGCATACAGCCAGGTCATCCTACGAATCTCAACTGTCCATACGAGATTTCTAAAAGAAGTGGAGACATGAAAATCAAAGGATGGAAAAAATGTATGGACAGTCGTAAGGAGCTTCTTGGAAGCAAAAGGAAGCGAAGCACAAGAATTGGAGACAGGATGTTCTCCATTCTCCATAATGGAGAGTCAGGGTCTATATTGTTTTATGCTATTTTAGCTTAAATAGGGTATTTAGGTCCTGCCTAATACTGATGATCATGTGCTAAGAACAATTAAGTAGGGTTGGTTCGATGACTATCAAGATGATGATCGTATGACTTGTTATGAATAACGAGTAGAAGTTGTATGATGATGATTAGTAGGACTTGTTAGGATTAGTATTACTTCCGACAAACTCGATACTCGCGGTCTCGAGACTTGTAATGTTTTATCTTTGTTCGGTCTTTTGAATTCAGAGACTAATATGATGAATTGTATTCAGAGACTAATCTTCTATTATATTCGATGAATCTGCTGTTGCTGTGTGCTACTGTCTATATTCTGTCAAATAATATATTTTGTAACCTGTGCAAAAATCAGAAAAGTAAAAAAAACCTAATATTCATATTAATGGCGCATCACTACATAGTGCGCCATTAGTATGCCAAGTATACTAATGGCGCATCCATCTGCAGTGCGCCATTAGTGTGCCAAAGCACATGGTTAAATATGGCCCTGGGAGGCATACTAATGGCTCATGGTGTTATATACTAATGGCGCACTAGGTGGTGCGCCATTAGTAATAAATACTAGTGGCGTGATACTAATGGCGCACCAGTGATGCACCATTAGTAGGCAAAACTGGTGCGCCATTAGTAGGCCTTTTCCTAGTCACAGAATATCGTGTGGGATAGTTGTCGTGTACGACGATGTTACGACGGTCTGACGTTTCGTAATCCTGTCCGACACTCGTATGACGATTAGCTAATCTTCTTAATTAGTTATCGCATATGGTTTGGGAAAAGCGGTAGTGTGTGATTGTATGCTTATCATACACATTTTATAGTGAACCATTTGTGATGGGCCCCGCATCGTAAATGTAGCACCACACAATACGACTGCGATGGTAATGCAAGCACAAACGAGTAGGAGTACTGTATATGCATCTTGGCTCCCTATCCTCGATGGTTTCTGGGTCGTGTGGGAAGGACCCCCATATCACCCACACTCACTTGGCGACGACTCCAAATGACGTCGGGAAAGGGGTTAAAAACCGTTTGTATAGCACCGATGCATACCAGTGAAGGAATCAAACTTCTCATAGTATTCAATGCTCTTTATATGGAAGTTTTTACTATATCCCTCTTGGATGCCCATCATAGTAGGACTAAATTCATACCCAAAGAAAATGACCATGATGTTTAGAGAGACTATCAAAATAATATAAGTGAAGCATGAGAGTTCAACAATTTCTATAAAATAACACCACCGCTGTGCTCTAAAAAGATATAAGTGAAGCACTAGAGCAAATTGCCTAGCTCAAAAGATATAAGTGAAGCACATAGAGTATTCTAATAAATTCACAATTCATGTGTATACCTCTCAAAATATGTGTATAGAAAGGATGATTGTGTCAAACTAAAAATCAAAGACTCATATCATACAAGATGCTCCAAGCAAAACACATATCATGTGGTGAATAAAAATATAGCCTCAAGTAAATATACCGATAGACGAAGACGAAAGAGGGGATGCCATCCTGGGCATCCCCAAGCTTAGATGCTTGTTTGTCCTTGAATATTACCTTGGGGTGCCTTGGGAATCCCCAAGTTTAGGCTCTTGCCACTCCTTATTCGATAGTCCATCAAATCTTTACCCAAAACTTGAAAACTTCACAACACAAAACTCAACAGAAAACACATGAGATCCATTAGTATAAGAAAATAAATCACCACTTTTTGGTACTATTGTGAACTCATTCTTTATTTATATTGGGGTAATATCTATTGTATTCCAACTTCTCCATGGTTCATAACCCCCGATACTACCCATAGATTCATCAAAATTAGCAAACAACACAAAGAAAATAGAATCTATCAAAAACAGAACAGTCTGTAGCAATATGGAAACTTTGATTACTTATGTAACTCCACAAATCCTAAAAAATTAGGACACCTGGAAAATTTGTATATAAATCTTGTGCAAAAAGAATCAGGATTTTATCACGCTTCTGTAATAAATGGACATTATTTTACTGGGCACAAAAGTTTCTGTTTTTCTGCAAGATCAAATCCACAATGTTCCAAACTATCCCAAAGGTCTTACTTGGCAAAAACACTAAAAAAAACACCAAAATACAATTACTACATAGGTAATAATGTGTATACTCACAAAAATAGAAAATAAAAATATTGGGTTGTCTCCCAACAAGCGCTTTTCTTTAAAGCCTTTTAGCTAGGCATTGATAATTTTAATGATGCTCACATGAAAGATAGCAATCATGTATCATGTGAAAAACAAGTTTGAGTCTAACATACTTCCTATGCATAGGATTTTTATAAGCAAACAAATTATCAAGACAAGCAAAAACTAGCATATGCAAGGAAGAAGAAAGAAACAATAGCAATCTCATCATAACAAGAGGTAATTTAGTGATATGAAAATTTCTACAACCATATTTCCCTCTCTAATAATAATTACATGTAGGATCATAATCAAATTCAACAATATAGCTATCACATAAAATTTTCTCTTCGTGATCCACATGCATGGAAAGTTGACACTCTTCCAAAATAGTGGGATTATCATAAAATAAAGTCATGACCTCTTCGAACCCACTTTTATAAAAAAAATCATAAGATTGAATATTCTCCAAAGTAGTGGGATCATTATTACCTAGGGTTGACACTCTTCAAAACACACTTTCAATATTATTTCAAGCATTATTATCAATATCATATTCATCACGAGGCTTAAATAAATTTTCAAGATTATAAGAAAAATCACCCCAATCATCATAACTTCAACAAGTAGTGGACATAGCAAAATTAGCATCCCCAAGCTTAGGGTTTTACATATTATTAGCATAATTCACATTAATATAATTAATAACACCATTTCAATCATGCTTTTCATCCAAGCTATCGTGAATCACTTCATAAATTTCTTCTTTTAACACTTCATCACAATTTTCAGATTCACGAATTTCAAGCAAAACTTCATAAAGATAATCTAGTGCATGCATCTCACTAGCAATTGGTTCATCATAATTGGATCTCTTCAAAATATTATCAAGTGGATGAGGGTCCATAAACTTTTTTATTTTCAATTTTCAATAAACACACAATTATACCAAGTAAACAAGCAAACAAGCCACGTAAGACATGAAGGCAAACAAAAAGGTAAATCTTTTTGTATTTTTCTGAAAATGTTTTAGAAGTGGGGGAGAGGCAAATGAGAGGCGAATGACAAATAATGTAATGCAAGAGATGAGATTTTATGATGGGTACTTAGTAGGCTTGATGTAGATCTCCCTGGCAACCACGCCAGAAATTCTTCTTGTTACTTCTTGAGATTGCGTTGGTTTTTCCCTTGAAGAGGAAAGGGTGATGTAGCAAAGTAGAGATAAGTATTTCCCTCAGTTAAGAACCAAGGTATCAATCTAGTAGGAGGTACAAGCAAGTCCCCAATCTATGCAACTTCACAAACAATCACACCACTTGCACCCAACGCGATAAAGGGGTTGTCAATCCCTTCATGATCACTTTCAAAGGTGAGATCTGATAGCGATAGATATAGAAGATTACTAAAAATTAAAACAAAATAAAAGTAAATAAATTGCAGCAAGATATTTTTGGGTTTATTGGTTTATAGTTCTGAAAATATATGATGGAAAATAGACCCGGGGGCCATAGGTTTCACTAGAGGCTTCTCTCTTGAAGGAAAATAATATTGTGGGTGAACAAATTACTGTCGAGCAATTGATAGAAATGCGCAAAGTTATGATGATATCCAAGGCAATGATTATGCATATAGGCATCATGTCCGTGTCAAGTAGACCGACTCCTACCTACATCTACTACTATTACTCCACACATCGACCGCTATCCAACATGCATCTAGAGTATTAAGTTCATAAGAACGGAGTAACACCTTAAGTAAGATGCCATGATGTAGAGTGATAAACTCAAGCAATATGATGAAAACCCCATCTTTTTAACCTTGATGGCAACAATACAAATACGTGCATTGCTACCCCTACTTTGTCACTGGGCGAGGACACTGCAAGGTTGAACCCAAAACTAAGGACCTCTCCCATTGCAAGAAAAACCAATCTAGTTGGCCAAACCAAACCGACAATTAGAAGAGAAATACAAAGATGTCAAATCATGCATATAAGAATTCAGAGAAGATTTAAATAGTATTCATAGATAAACTAATCATAAATCCAAAATTCATCGGATCTCGACAAACACACCGCAAAAGAAGATTACATCAGATAGATCTCCAAGAACATCGAGGAGAACATGGTATTGAGGATCAAAGAGAGAGAAGAAGCCATCTAGCTACTAGCTATGGACTCATAGGTCTGTGGTAAACTACTCATGCTTCATCGGAAGGGCAGTAGAGTTGATGTAGAAGCCCTCCGTGATCAAACCCCCCTCCAGCAGGGTGCCGGAAAAGGCCCCAAGATGGGATATCACGGGTACAGAAGGTTATGTCGGTGGAAAAGTATTTTGGTGGATGCTTCTGGTCATTTGGGAATTTATAGGCCAAAGATTAGGGTTAGAGGAGTCCCGTGGGGCCCACAAGCCAGGCCCCGCCCCCAGGGCGTGCACTGAGGGCTTGTGGAGCCCTCAGGACTCTTCTGCCTTCGTCTCCAAGTCCTATGTGTGTCTTCTGGTCCAAGAAAAATCATCGTAAAGTTTTATTCCGTTTGGACTCCATTTGATATTCCTTTTCTGTAAAACTCAAAAACAAGGAAAACTAGATACTAGCACTGGGCTCTGGGTTAATAAGTTAGTCCCAAAAATAATATAAAATACCATATTAATGCATATAAAACATCCAAAACAGATAATATAATAGCATGGAACAATAAAAATTATAGATACGTTGGAGACGTATCAACAACCAGCTGCCAAAAAATATGGCCACATACATACGGGCGGGGTCTCGAACTAGCTACACGCGCATACGAACGACCAGGGCTCGTGTAGATGGAAAGGCAACGGACAGCAGCAACGGCGTCCTGTTCATCAGCAGCCAACCGGCTGGGTCGGAATGGAGAAACAACGTCCTATTCATCGGGTGGCAACAGACTGGGTCAGAATGGGTCGTGTTCAATGGGAGCCAACTGGCTTGGACGGAAAAGCCGGAACACGGTCTGGCATACCACGGAACGGAGGAAATGGCCTTCTGTTCAATAGGGTACGGTCGAAACAGGATCCTGTTCATCGGGAGGGGTCTGGCGTACAGCAGAATGGAGGAAACGGCCTTCTTTTCGAGTTCCTACGGTCAAAACAGGGTCCTGTTAATCTGGAGGGGTGTGGCATACCGCAAAACGAAGGAAATGGACTTGTGTTGGCACTAGTAGAAAACAGGGCTATGGTGCAGGCCGGCTCAGCCCATTAGTCCCGGTTCAGTGTAGAACCGGGACTAATGTGGGCATTGGTCCCGGTTCATGAGCCCAGGGGGCCGGCCGGGCCACGTGGGCCATTGGTCCCGGTTCGTCTGGACCTTTTGGTCCCGGTTGGTGGGACGAACCGGGACCAATGGGCCTCGCTCCTGGCCCACCACCATTGGTCCCGGTTGGTGGCCTGAACCGGGACCAAAGCCTCCCCTTTAGTCCCGGTTCTTGCCACAAACCGGGACCAATGAGGTGCCTATATATACCCTCGCCCGCGAGCAGAGCACTGCAGTGCTCTGTTTTTCTCTGGCCGGCGAGGGGAGGGGTTTGTGGTGCTCTAGCTCACCTCCTATGCACATGAGGTGTTCGATGGAATGCCGGAGCCACACTACTTAAACTTTCTCCTCTCGAAGCTCGACCTCCAAGCTCCATTTTCCTCGAGATTTGTCTAGATTTAGCGGTCCGTCACACCTCGTCCCCGTCTTCACCGCCGTCGTTCACCCGCGCTGATCTCATCACCGACACCACCGTGGTGAGCCTCTTGTTCTTATCTTCTTTCTGAAAGGAAAAATATTCTTACTTGTCTGTTTAGATAGATACTTGTATCATTTTCTTACATTTATTATTGCATCTTATATAGTGCGATGGTTTTGGTATCCGCCCCCGTCGGCCCTCGTCCTGTCTATGATTCGGATTTTGTATGTATATTATCTTCATAACTATTGGTCCATTTATTGTTTATGAAAATTATGCCGACCAACGTGACATAGATTTTATTTATCTAGGATGTATGTGAATCGGAAATGCCAACCGACCCTATTGTCGAGAGGTTAAATTTAGTTGAAGAAGAAAACAATTTTTTGAAGGAAAAAATAAAAAAAATTGAGGAGGAGAAGATGATATTGGAGTTGCATGTTGCAGATGTCGTCGATGATCACAAGATCAAGATGGATGCAATGCGCTTGAAGATTAGAAAGATTAGAAAATATGCCATTCATACCGAGGCTTGGTATCATTATGCCGTTGGATCAATTGTTACCTTGGTTGCGATTATGATCGCATTTGTTTTCGCATTGAAATGTTTTACATAGTTTCAATGTATGGTTTAATTAATTAGATGCTCTGGAGAGCTATATGTTGTTAGATGAGAACTATGTATGCACTTTGGTTTTAATGTGATGATGAACTTCTATTAATTTGGACACTTAATTATATATAATGCACGCAGATGAACCGGCAATGGATGTACGGTGACAGACACACCCGCGAGTACATTAAGGGCGTGCATGAGTTTCTCGATGCGGCTGAGGCAAACAAGCAGAATGGTTTTATGTGTTGTCCATGCACTGAATGTGGGAATACGAGGTCTTACTCTAACCGGAAAATCCTTCACTCCCACCTGCTTTACAAGGGTTTCATGCCACACTATAATGTTTGGACGAGGCACGGAGAAATAGGGGTTATGATGGAAGACGGCGAAGAAGAAGAGTACGATGACAACTATGTGCCCCCTGAATACGGTGATGCTGCAACGGGGGGAGCTGGTGAAGATCAAGAGGAACCAGACGATGTGCCCAATGATGCTGCCACGGGTGAAGCTGCTGAAGATCAAGAGGAACCAGATGATGTGCCCGATGATGATGATCCCCGCCGGGTCATTGTCGATGCAAGGACGCAATGCATTAGTCAAAAGGAGAAGCTGAAGTTCGATCGCATGTTAGAGGATCACAAAAAAGGGTTATACCCCAATTGCGAAGATGGCAACACAAAGCTCGGTACCGTACTGGAATTGCTGCAGTGGAAGCCAGAGAATGCTGTGGCTAACAAAGGATTTGAGAAGCTACTGAAAATATTGAAGAAGAAGCTTCCAAACGATAACGAATTGCCCGACAGTACATACGCAGCAAAGAAGGTCGTATGCCCTCTAGGATTGGAGGTGGAGAAGATACATGCATGCCCTAATGACTGCATCCTCTACCGCGGTGCATACAAGGATCTGAACGCATGCCCGGTATGCGGTGCGTTGCGGTATAAGATCAGACGAGATGACCCTGGTGATGTTGACGGCGAGCCCCTCAGGAAGAGGGTTCCTGCGAAGGTGATGTGGTATGCTCCTATAATACCACGGTTGAAAAGTCTGTTCAGAAACGAAGAGCATGCCAAGTTGATGCGATGGCATAGTGAGAACCGAAAGAAAGATGGGAAGTTGAGAGCACCCGCTGACGGGTCACAGTGGAGAAAAATCGAGAGAAAGTACTGGGATGAGTTTGCAAAGGACCCAAGGAATGTATGGTTTGCTTTAAGCGCGGATGGCATTAATCCTTTCGAGGAGCAGAGCAGCAATCACAGCACCTGGCCCATGACTCTATGTATGTATAACCTTCCTCCTTGGATGTGCATGAAGCGGAAGTTCATTATGATGCCAGTTCTCATCCAAGGCCCTAAGCAACCCGGCAACGAAATTGATGTGTACCTAAGGCCATTAGTTGAAGAACTTTTACAGCTGTGGAATGGAAACGGTGTACGTACGTGGGATGAGCACAGACAGGAGGAATTTAACCTTAAGGCGTTGCTGTTCGTGACCATCAACGATTGGCCCGCTCTCAGTAACCTTTCAGGACAGACAAACAAAGGATACCACGCATGCACGCACTGTTTAGATGACACTGAAAGTATATACCTGGACAAATGCAGGAAGAATGTGTACCTGGGCCATCGTCGATTTCTTTCGACCAACCATCAATGTCGAAAGAAAGGCAAGCATTTCAAAGGCGAGGCAGATCACCGGAAGAAGCCCGCCATGCGCACCGGTGTTCACGTGCTTGCTATGGTCAATGATTTACACTACATAATCTTTGGAAAGGGTCCCGGTGGACTAGCCGTTCCGAATGAAGCTGAGGGACACGCACCCATGTGGAAGAAGAAATCTATATTTTGGGACCTACCCTACTGGAAAGACCTAGAGGTCCGCTCCTCAATCGACATGATGCACGTGACGAAGAACCTTTGCGTGAACCTGCTAGGCTTCTTGGGCGTGTATGGGAAGACAAAAGATACACCCGAGGCACGAGAGGACCTGCAACGTTTGCACGAAAAAGACGGCATGCCTCCGAAGCAGTATAAAGGTCCTGCCAGCTACGCTCTTACGAAAGAAGAGAAAGAAATCTTCTTTGAATGCCTGCTCAGTATGAAGGTCACGACTGGCTTCTCGTCGAATATAAAGGGAATAATAAATATGCCAGAGAAAAAGTTTCAGAACCTAAAGTCTCATGACTGCCACGTGATTATGACACAACTGCTTCCGGTTGCATTGAGGGGGCTTCTACCGGAAAACGTTCGATTAGCCATTGTGATGCTATGTGCATTCCTCAATGGAATCTCTCAGAAGGTGATCGATCCAGAAATCGTACCAAGGCTAAGGAGTGATGTGGCGCAATGTCTTGTCAGTTTCGAGCTGGTGTTCCCACCATCCTTCTTCAATATCATGACGCACGTCCTAGTTCATCTAGTCGACGAGATTGTCATCCTAGGGCCCGTATTTCTACACAATATGTTCCCTTTTGAGAGGTTCATGGGAGTCCTAAAGAAATATGTCCGTAACCGCGCTAGGCCAGAAGGAAGCATCTCCATGGGCCATCAAACAGAGGATGTTATTGGGTTTTGTGTTGACTTCATTCCTGGCCTTAACAAGATAGGTCTCCCTAAATCGCGGTATGAGGGGAGACTGACTGGAAAAGGCACTCTAGGAAGAGACTCAATAATATGCAGGGAAGGATATTCCTGGTCTCAAGCACACTACACAGTTCTACAGAACTCTACCTTGGTGACCCCGTATGTCGATGAACACAAGAACAGTCTGCGCTCCAAACACCCGGAGCAGTGCGACGACTGGATTACATGTGAACACATCAGGACTTTCAACAGTTGGTTGGAAACACGTCTCAGAGGTGACAACACTGTTTGTGATGAGTTGTACTTGTTGTCCAGGGGACCATCTTTGACTGTATTGACTTACAAAGGATACGAGATAAATGGGAATACATTTTACACGATCGGCCAAGATCAAAAGAGCACCAACCAAAACAGCGGTGTCCGCTTTGATGCAGCAACCGAGAGCGGAAAGGACACATATTATGGTTACATAGTGGACATATGGGAACTTGACTACGGACCTGATTTTAAGGTCCCTTTGTTTAAGTGCAAATGGGTCAATCTGTTAGGCGGCGGGGTACAGGTAGACCCACAGTACGGAATGACAACAGTGGATCTGAAAAATCTTGGGTACACTGACGAACCGTTCGTCCTAGCCAATGATGTGGCACAGGTTATCTATGTGAAGGACATGTCTACCAAACCAAGAAAAAGAAAAGATAAGGAAGCGAATACATCATACGATGAGCCAAAGCGCCACATAGTTCTTTCAGGAAAAAGGGACATCCTGGGAGTGGACGGCAAGACAGACATGTCTGAAGATTATGAAAAGTTTCATGAAATTCCTCCCTTCAATGTCAAGGCTGACCCAAGCATCCTGATAAACAATGAAGATTATCCATGGTTACGGCGCAATAAGCAAATGACACAAGCGAAGAAAAAGTGAAGACTTTCTCCCGCAATAAGCAAATGCTATGTGGGTGAAATTATGATACCATCCCAACTTTCAACTTTTTTAGAGTTCATTTGAAATGCTTTCATGTCTTATGGTTCGAAACTTTGATACTTCGAAAGTGATTGTCCATTTTGTACACGAAGTGCATCAAGTTTTTGTCGTAACCCTCTCTACTTTTTGGAACATGCTATGTGGGTGAAATGATGAGACCATGCCAACTTTCAACCTTTTCAGAGTTCATTTTGAAATGCTTTCCAATTTCAGAGTCATTTAGCTCAAAGAATGAATTAATAGCAAACAGAATGAACTACAAAACTATAAGTATTTAATTGTAAGTATAAATAAAAAATAAATAGCAAAGAAGAAAAAAATTCTAAGTTTATAGTAAAGTTATTCATAAACTAGTGATTCACACAAATTTTCAAAAATTCAAATTTAAACTATTTAAAATTTAAAACTAATGGCACTAACAGAAAGTTTATAATTTTTGTGACCTAAAAGCAAAAAGAAATCACTAAAAAACTGTAAGTATTTAGTTTTAAGTAGAAATAAAAAATAAATAGAAAAAAATTCTAATTTTATAGTAAAGTTATTCATAAACTAGTGATTCACACAAATTTTCAAAAATTCAAATTTAAACTATTTAAAATTTAAAACTAATGGCACTAACAGAAAGTTTATAATTTTTGTGACCTAAAAGCAAAAAGAAATCACAAAAAAACTGTAAGTATTTAGTTTTAAGTAGAAATAAAAAATAAATAGAAAAAAATTCTAATTTTATAGTAAAGTTATTCATAAACTAGTGATTCACACAAATTTTCAAAAATTCAAATTTAAACTATTTAAAATTTAAAACTAATGGCACTAACAGAAAGTTTATAATTTTTGTGACCTAAAAGCAAAAAGTAATCACTAAAAAACTGTAAGTATTTAGTTTTAAGTAGAAATAAAAAATAAATAGAAAAAAATTGCTACCTACTGGGCCTCCACGGCCTGAATACGACTAGAAACCCTACATGGGCCAGGATTCAGGCCCGCAGAGGCCCAATAGGCCCACAGGCAGTAGCAGTTTAGGCCCGAAAGCCTGCATTTGAGAGGAGCTCGAAAGGGGAGGCAGAGCAGCGCTTATAAACCAGTATCGGCGCCCTTCAGCTAGCGATGTGGGACTAAACTTCTGGGCGCGGGGCGCACAAGGGCATTGGTCCCGGTTGGTGGCACCAACCGGGACTAAAGGGCATTGGTCACGGTTGGTGGCACCAACCGTGACCATTGCCCCCCTTTAGTCCCGGTTGGTGCCACCAACCGGGACCAAAGGCCGCCGCTTCCCGCCCTTTGGGCTGCCGAAAATTGGCCTTTGGTCCCGGTTGGTGGCACCAACCGGGACTAAAGGGTGCATTAGTCCCGGGTCGTAGCACCAACCGGGACCAATGCTTTTGGTATATAACTGGACTTGTGAAATTTACATTCGATCTCTGCTCTAGCCATTGGCCCGGCCAGCCTGCACCCATCGCCGATAATTCGAATAGAGAAGAAGAAGAAAAAAGAAGAAGAGAAGAAAGAATAGAGGAGAAGACTTCCTCTTCTTCCTCTCCTCTTCTTCCCCTTCTTCCTCGCCTCTCTCATGAATGTCCGGTTCTCGACCCCCCCCCACGTGTCGAAGAAAAAGAAGAAAAAAAAGAGGAAATTCAGCAAAGAAATACGATATTCGGAAGGCTCTTGCTGAACTTTGTACAAAAGGCGGATTATCCTATCTGGGAGTCCGTTCCAGAACAACTTTGAAGAGCTTCGTACCATCATGCACATGTTACTTTCGCCTAATGATGAAGACATGGTTTTGTTGAATCCTGAGACACTACGCAACCTCCCGACCCCTCGGCGATCCTATCGAACATGAGAGGAAGAAGAGGATAAAAAAGAAGAGGAAGAAGAAAAAAAGAGGAGAAGAAAGAATAGAGGATCTTCTCCTCTATTCTTTCTTCTCCTCTTTTTTCTTCTTCTTCCTCTTTTTTTATCGGGAACGAGGGTCGTCGAGGGACATAGGATGTAGTGTCGTCATTGTCGATATATACCCCCTCCCGATAGCTTACTATGATTAGGTAGCTAGTTCTACGTTTGGCACTAATATATCCATCTGTCATGTTTGAATAATAATTGCCATGTTGTAAATATTTGTAGAAACTATGGACACCGCCCTAGACGAAGCAACAAAAGAAGCGTTGTTGAGGGACATAATCGCAGAAGGAAGTGATGCCATCTCGTTGTTTCTCAACGAAACCGATGGTCTGGAAGGAGAGGGTGAACAAGCTGGCTACGGTGACCTAATGCCGGTGCAAGAAGAAGAACATGAGGACGGCTCCGGTGACCCAATGCCGGTGCAAGAAGGAGACCGTGATGACGGCTCCGGTGACCGAACCGAGTCCGGCCAGGTATATATATTAGTTAAGCCTATGCTGACTAGCTGATTGATGCATTCATTGTTTTGGTATGTACACATATTAATTAAGTCTTTGTTCTTTTTTCTAGCCCTCCGAATCGAGCACAACTTCGGTAAAGAGACGAGGCCCGAAGAAAAAGTTGAGCTCGGATGAAAAGTTTGAGATCATAGCAATCGCGCCCGACGGCCAACCTATTGAACCCCTCCGGACAAAGAGCGCATTTGTTGCTCAGTGCGGGGTTCTGGTTAGGGACAAGATCCCGATAAGCATCCAGCAATGGTTTAAGCCAGCTACAGAAGACCCTGAGGTGTCTTACGTCAATGATATGCAGAAAAATGATCTTTGGACTGAGCTGAAGTCAAATTTCACCCTACCGCCTGAGGAAAATCCAGAGAACCCAGTTAAAGAGAAATTAATCAAGTCTTTTGCTCTGAAGAGGATGGCAGAACTATTCAGGAGGTGGAAGAAAGAGCTGAATAAGTTTGTCGAAAATAATGAGACACCAGAATTCAAGGGCAGATATGAGAAGATCAGAGATCACTGGCCCGCATTTGTGGCCCACAAGACATCAGAAAAGATTAAGAAGATGTCGGCGACAAACAAGCAAAATGCTGCGAAGAAGAAGCTTCACCATCGCACGGGGTCAGGTGGCTACCCCGTAGCCCGGCCTAAGTGGTCCAAGAGTGAGAATGATCTGGTTCATAAAGGGATCGAACCAGAGACAAAGAACTGGCCAGACCGTTGCCGGACTTGGTTCTTCGGGGCTGGCCGAACCCTGGACCCTGAAACAGGGAAGTGCATCTGGACGAACGATCAAATGGACATACCAGTCAGTAAGCTTAAGCAGTATATCGAAGCAGCGCAGAAAGGGACGTTCTTTCCAGACAGAGAGAACGACGAGCTCACAATGGCCCTCGGGAATCCTGAGCACCCTGGACGGACACGAGGCACGCCAGGCTCCGTTCCGTGGAAGGTTGGGTTTCCGGACGCAGGCGGTTACAAATCCCATGAGAAGAGGAAAAAAGTGCAGCAGACCCAAATGCAGGCGCTGCAAGCAAGGGTGGACGCGATAGAGGAACGAGAAGCAAATCGCAGCAAACGTACTGCCGAAGCCTCCCCCGAAGCTACCCCGCCATCTCAGCGCAGAAGCAGCGTGGCTTCCACCGAGCTGCTTCAGCCAGAGCATGCCTTGACGGCTCCTGCCAGCTATCCCGTGGATGCTATCACGGAGTCTCAAAATTGCCACCTTATGACGCAATGGATGAATTTGAAGGTCAAGGCGGCTGTTGGCTCTGTTTATCCTACTGAACCCGGCGCAACTTTTCACTGCCGGCCGATTCCAGAAGGATATGCTAGGGTGATGGTGGATGAGATAACGGAGGGATTTGAGGACCTCCAGCTTGACCACCCTACCAGTGAAGGGGAGACTCGGCTGGGGTCTGCTTTGAAGACTCCATGCCTATGGCGGAAGGAGCCCATCAGCCTTCTGAACTGGACGCCTCCGCCTCCTCCTCCTCCTCCGGCGAGTCAAGGCACTCCGCCTCCACCGCCTCCTCCTCCTCCGGCGAGTGACGATCAGGGCCCTTGGCCGGCTCCTTCTCCGGCGCGCGGCGGCACTCCGCCTCCTTCTCCGCCTGCGCCGACGCGCCCGAGCAGCCAGCCTCCTCCTTCTCCGCCTCGTCAGCAAGGGCGGAAGAGACCTGCCGCCGCTCCAGCTGCTCCGGCGCGTCATAGTCCTTCTCCTCCGCCGCTTAAGCAAGTAAAGAAGACAACCGCTACGTCTGCTCGGTCGGCGTCTAGCAGTACAACCAGAGGCGGGAGGACATACAGATTTGGTCCTTCTCTGAAGACTCCAGAGAAGTTACCATACGAGAGGACCCAGGAGGAGAACGCCGAGATCGCGCGAGAAGAAGTGAAGAAATTCTTTGAAGGGGTGAAAGCAAAGAAACATCCACCTCCGGAGGAGAAGGTAGATCGGGTGAAAGTGAAGCGCACTCTGGCTGCCCTGACAAAACCACCGAAGTCTGATCCGCCGAAAGGAAACTATGACCGCATCATTGGAAAGGAATTTTCCGAAGCGGAGCGGTCGGGAAGTACTGTCAGTGATTAAAGGCTGAAAGAACAACGAGCTGGGAAACAAATTGCCCAGCTCGGCGAACAAGCGAAGCAATCGTGCCCCCCGCTCAAGGTGCCTAGCCACAACGTCGATAATGATCCGAGGATGGTGCCCGGTTATAGAAATCTTGCAGATTACCTGCCCGACGAAGTACATTATGAACCCATGGACGTGCAGATACAAAGATACTAGTACGGGAAGCCTCTCGTCAAAGATGAAAGATCTCTATCAACGATGATGCGAAGATTGCATGATTGGTACTTGAAAATCTGTAGAGACTCTGGGGGGAGGAGTACTTTGTATTTGAAAGTTAAAAAGGAGCATGACCTCGTTGGAATTGATCTGTTGCCTGTTCCATTTGAGGAGTTCTATCAGTTTTTGAATCAATTGGCCCTCGATAAAGCAACGGTCACCTGCTACTGTCTGTAAGTACTACTACTTCTATCATTAAGTCTCTCCATATAGCTCAGCTCTTTCATTGCATGTATTTATAATCATCCTCACTATATTATGCAGATTGAAGATCGTCGAATTGAAGAAAAGACAAGTCGGTGATATTGGGTTCATTAACACATATCTCATAGATGCAACTCAGGTTAAATTTCATGCCGCAGAAACCGAGGCCAGCATGCTAGAATCGTTGATAATAAATCAAAACAAAGATATTATACTCTTTCCTTACAACTTCAAGTGAGTGTTACTGTCTTGTGCGTATTCGATTTCCCTTATATATTAGTCAAGGTTATAGTAATGTAATTGATGAGTTATGCATGCGTGTGCAGTTTCCACTATATTCTCCTACATATTAAGCTTGAGCAGGGACTAGTAACCGTCTTAGACTCAAGACGAAAAGATCCCAAGGACTATGCAGACATGACTCAAATACTCGAGAAGTAAGTTAAATCGATCATTATCCACCATATCAGCAACTTTGTTCATTTCCTGATATATCAAGTAATTGTTTTCTTTGTCCGGCAGGGTTTGGAGAAAATTCACCAGAAAAGCTCCAGGACTGCCGAAGGAGCTGCAATTTAGACACCCGAAAGTAAGTACTAGCTATAGTAGCATTTTAAGCGCATCTACTAGTCATTCAAGCGCTAGTTTCATCAATACCATTTGGCATTCTTGCTTATCAGTTTGATTAACCTCTATTTCTTGTAAAGTGGTTGTGGCAGCAACAAGGGAATGATTTCTGTGGATACTATGTTTGCGAGTCCATCCGCCACACGACCTGTGAGCGGGGCTACACTGACGAACAATATGAAGTACGTAAATAACAACATTCACAATTTTATTTTATTACCATCATTTGTGCTGAGTTTCATTCATTCATATATATATATATGTATTGACCCCCTTCTTTAAATTAGATGTTTCGGAAGCGGGATGAACTCCTAGCACCAGCTCGCATGCGAGGAATTCAAGAGGAATTGGCGGCATTCTTTCTTGACCACGTGATCCCTGAAGACGGAGAATTCTATGTGGACCCTGAGTCCATATGATTATATTTGTAAGAGATAATTATTGTATATATGTAGCCGGTACTGTCAGATAGATATACGAGAACTTGTTGTTCGACCAATCTCTCGGAGAAGGAGAGGTGTTCGATATCACTTCGCTCTGTATATATGCATATATGTTCATGACGATCTTTCTGTTTCCTTCGTTTGCTTACTAGCTAGCTAGCGTGTCTAGTCCTCTCTATATACGTATGTATAGTACGTAGCGTCGACCAAGCACGGACATAACAGAGGACACTTCTCTCTATTAATTATAACTAGCTAACACAATATATGAAACACCTAAATTAACCCCCCAAAACCCCCAAACCCCCCCCCCTTTCAAAGAAAACAAAAACCCCAGCCACAGAAGTGCTGACGCGTGGATGCCTATTGGTCCCGGTTGGTGCCACCAACCGGGACCAAAGGGTCTCCTGGCTGGGCTCTGCGCACTGCCCACGTGGAGGGCCTTTAGTCCCGGTTCTGGATTGAACCGGGACTAAAGGGGGGAGGTATTAGTACCGACACTTTAGTCCCGGTTCCTGAACCGGGACTAAAGGCCCTTACGAACCGGGACTATAGGCCCTTTTTCTACCAGTGTGGAGAGCCTACGGTCGAAACAGGGTCCTGTACATGGAGAGGAGTGTGGCGTACCGCAAAATGGGATTCCACGGGCCACTGTTCATCCACCATCTACTACCTCGCTCTAGCCTCCACGGGCTACTTTTCATCCACTGTTGACTTCCTCCAGTCTCCACCTGCTACTGTTCATCCACCGTCGACTTCCTCCTGCCTCCACCAGCTACTATTCATCGATGGGGTTCTGTTCATCCAGCCTCCACCGGCTACTGTTCAACCAGCCCTTCATGTGGTCATGTTCATCCAGCCTCCACCGGCTACTGTGCAACCAGCCCTCCACATGGTCCTGTTCATCCACCCCCAACCGGCTCGGTTGGGTGGTGTGTGGCGGCCTCCTCTTGATTGGGGTCATGTTCATCCAGCGGCAACGACCTCTACTACCACGTGGTCCTGTTCATCCAAGCCCCACCGGGAACTGTTCATCCAACCCCCAACAACGGTCATTGTTCATCAAGAGGCAGCAGGTTCGATCGGCTTCTGTTAGCAGCAGTAGCGAAGGAATAGCTCAATCTGGTTTAGTAAACAGCCAAGGGATCGATCGCTCAGTTTCAGTAACGCGCGTAGCTAGTGCAATCGCTCGAGTTCAGTAAGCAAACGCCTCGCTCGGTTCAGTTAGAGCCCAACGCCTCACACACACAAGCGTACGTGTACGAGAGAAACGCGCAAACCTCCATGCATCGCTCGACCCCGACCACCCACCGTAACCGGGAAATCCCTGAAATTTTCCTCACTCTCACTTCTATCATGATTTTTTCCTTCATGGACGGCCCCAAGAATGGCATGCAGGTGCGTCCCCGACCCTCCTAGGATGAAAAGCCCATTTTCTATCATGATTTTTTGTCACAGAAGTAGGAGCCCACCTCATCTATGATGATACGTGCCTTTGTCACAATTATCGTCATAGAAGTTTCATAAGCATGATAGAAAAAAATTCGTTTGGTCCAAAATGTACGTATGTGTCTTTTTTTGTAGTGGTCTAAGTTTGATTACCTTCAAGGTCATCATGGAACTCTCTTAGCCGATCATGAGAAGCTTTCTTATGAATTTCTTCAAAGAAAGCAAGATCTTGAGAAACTAAGGGTGAGTCATGATGATCTTCAAAAGGAAAATGATTCCTTGCTTGCTCAACAGATTAGTTCTGCTCAGGAAAAAATCAGTCAACCATGTTTGAAATGCATTGAACGTGAATCTGCTAATTCCTCACCTAAAGTTCAAATGCTTCTATTGCTGCAAATTCTTCAACTATTTCTATGGTCAACAATTCCTCATCTGAGGATACCACCAGTATCACTGACGAAAATGCAGGGTTGAAGGAATTGTATGTGATAGGCATGTACAAAAGCCTCAAAGGGCATCAAGCTCATTGTGATGTGCTCAAAAGGCAGATCTTGTCAGGACCCCGATTCCAAGTCACATCAATCTAGCCGGTAACACCTCATATCACATTGCGGCCTCACGCATGGTATCCCCACGGGTGTCGCCTTACCATGGCCCGGGACCGTTTGCACCTTTTGGCTCACGTATATGATAGTGTCGCTAGCATCCATATGACAGAGAACCCAGGTCGACATGGCTAGTCGTGAACCCAAAGCGGCACAGACCTATGGAGACAGGCATACATGAATCACATCGAGCATGTCGGTCATCAGCGAGTGAATCCGGGCTGTAGCACTGGGCTAACAGGACTCCGGGGAACCCGGGCTGTAGCAGGCTAGGCAGGACTCCGGAAGTCACCGTGTGACATTTCCCCGAGGGGACAAACATAGGAACGAAGTGAAACACATGCCGGCCAGTCAAGTGTCCTGAGCAGTAGTGCTAGGCTAGCAGGACTCCGGTGAACCGGGCTGTAGCGGACTACTATGGCTCAAGGGGCACTAGACTACATTTCCCCATAAGAGAGGCTGCCAAGGATAAACAACTAGATTGTCAGATCCCACACATACCAAGCATTTCAATTATACACACAATATGCTCGATATGTGCAAATACATCATGGCATCACAACAAAACTCTACAACTCATGTACTTTATTTAAAGGCTCCAGAGAGCCATACATAACATGTTCATACAGGTAGGGGTCACATGACCCGACACTCAAGTCATACAAGCATACATGCACATGCGGAAGCAAATAGTCTGAGTACAGACACTAGAAAGAAAGAAGGCTTCTCGAAGCCAGTCTATCTACATAGGGCCCTCCATGGCCAGGATCACCACCTGGGTGGCAAGTCACTCATCGACGTCGAGATCTACATAAAACCCATCGGAGGGGGCGGTGTTGTCGTCTGAAAATAGTAATTAAAGCAAACATGAGTACAAAGGTACTCAGCAAGTCTTACAACAGAACCTACTATACATGCTCATTCTCAAGAAGGTGGTGGAGTTATTGCAACATGCCAGCTTTGACTCTTGGCTAAGCTATCCTACGAGACACCACTAGTAAAATAGTTTTCGCACAAGAGTCCACTAATCACCAACACAATACTCTACCGGGGATCCTCCCTCGTCATCCTACGAGAGAGCCATCCTCGATACTCACACTTATCTTGAGTACTTTAGTAGTAACCATTAACTTGTCTATGAACTGTATAGGCAACCAAGTAGTCCTTTATCGCGGACGCGGATATTCGAATAGATGATGTTAACCCTGCAGGGGTGTACTTCTTCATACACGCTCTCACCACTTACCGTCGTTTACACGACATGAATTCGGCAACCTTCAAGCGGAAGCCCAACGAGGGTGTCGGCCACGGCCTACCTAAACACTCAAGTCTCTAGTCCAGATTTATCGCCTATCCAGGTTCCATCCGCAGGGAGTCCGGCCGAGGTTTCCACATACGGCCCCGAACGATGTGAACAGGGTTCCCGAGACACCAAACGGGTGACTCGGTACACCGTGCCACAGTGTATCTACCGCAACATAGCCCACCCCTAGGGTCAGCGCTATGCACGCCGCCAACACATAACCTACAAACACCAGAAACTAATTGCAACTCCTGGACAGAGTACTAGGGTGATTAAGAAGCCGAGAGGGTCCATTGGTTTCGGGCCCAATGTATGGTAGTAGCTGATTCTTAAATCACACATACAGATCTCAGTTCTTAGGGACGGCCTCAATGAAACAACCCACCATGTACTCCTACATGGCCTCTCATCGATACCTTTACCAAATCATGTTCAACACATTCCTCACATTACCGACATAATCATTTCACTCTAGCCCATCACCCAGGTGAACCAGACCTGACACAACTCTAAGCATAGCGGGCATAGCAAGGTAGGAAACACATACATGGCTCAATCAACTCCTACACATGCTAGTGGGTTTCATCTAGTTACTGTGGCAATGACAGGTAATGCAGAGGATAAGGGTTCAACTACCGCAGCACACATCAGTTTGAAACGTTGTTGTCTTAATGCAGTAAATGAGAGTAGAGGCGAGAACATGGGATTGTATCGATATGATCAATGGGGTTGCTTGCCTGATGGAGTAGTAGTAGGGTACTGCCCTTCAGTTGGATACTCGGAGATATCCTTGGAGGCAGAACCTACCACGAGAGACACCACAGAAGATAATCAACACATGACAATATGCAACAATATGATGCATGCTATGACATGGCAAAATGATGTGTCCTGCCTAATGCAATGTGAAACAAGTTGAAATGGGTCCATTTGAATCAAAGATTCAAATGGAAGTTTAAGTTCTTATGCATAATAAGTGTATTAGCTTGTTTCACCTAAACAGCAAGGTTAAAGTGTTTTGTCATGCATGAAACCATTATAGATGGATAGATTGAATTTTTCTAATCATTTTTCATATATAATTTGTTGGATTTGGAGCTATGGTTAATTTTCTATGATTTTTAGAAGTTTTGGCTATTTTCTGGAATTTCCTATATAAGAATAAATCCAGAAAATGAATAATTGCGTCAGCACTGCGTCACTGTGACGTCAGCGGGTCAAAGGCGCAAGCCCAGGTCAAACCTGACTGGTGGGGCCCACTGGTCAGTGACTCTGTGCACTAACTACGTTTAGTTGGCCTAATTAACTGGGCAGGGCCCACTAGTCAGTGACTATACTAATTAAACTAACCTAGTTAGTTAGCACTAACAGAGTAATTAGTCGGGCGGGGCCCACATGTCAGTGAGAGAGAGGGGGAGGTCAACCCATGTCAGCAAAGTCAACCTCGCCGGTTAACGGGTCAAAGCCTGCCGGCGTTTAGCCGCCGTCGAGGCCAGACGCAGCGGCGCGCTGCGGGAATCGCCCACAGGGCACCATTTGATGCGCGGAGAGCAGCTACGGGTAGCTGCTGCTCGCCCGCATCCAACCACGGTGACGGCGTGGCCGGGGAGTAGCCGGAGCATCGCCAGCGACGAGCTCGGCGGAGGCCGAGGCTCAGGTGTGCTCATGCTCGTGGTTGCGGTGGCCTAGGCGATGCGGCGAAAGCGCCTACAACATCTACGCAGCGCGGGGAGTGTGACGGGCACAAACCCGTGACCAAATGGTCACCGGAGCATCGCCGGCGACGTGGTCAGGCGGCGACGCGTTCGGGCACAAGAGGCGCGGCGTCTATGGTGTTCTAGGGGCGAAACGAAAGATACGGGGAGGTTCAGCAGCTCAAGGGGAAGCTGCGGAGGCGGTCAGCGTGCTCGGGGAAGCGACGATTCAGGGGCTCCGGCGTCGTGCAGCTTGGCTGGTCGACGCAGTCGACGACGGCGAACCGTCCGGACACGGTGAGAGGGCGTGGGGACGGCGTTAGACGCGGTTGCGGCGAGCGGCGGCGACGGTGATGGCTCGGGCGTCGTCGGGGAGGGCGAGAGAGAGGGTCTGGGGAGGAGAGCGAGTGTGTCTGGGAGCTCGGGAGAGAGGTGGGGGTGCGTCCCAGGGCGACAGCTCGACGAGGGGAGTGGCGAGGCGGCGGGCAGCTGCGTGGCACGCATGCTGTGCTTGCCGTCGAGCACCTGCTCGCCTCGCTGGCTAGGCGAAGCAGCTGCGTGGAGCGGCTGCTGGGCCGGGCCAGCTAGGTGGGCCGGCTGGTGGGCTTCCAGGTAAGTCTCTGGTCCTTTTTGTTTTCTCTTTTATTTATTTTCTGCTCTATGTATTGAAATAGAATAAATACTATTTCATTTCCAAAAACTCTAGAAATATTCAGGGGCACATTTGAGAATATTCTCAACTGCCTAAAAATGCTTCCAAGATTATTTGAGCACTTTAAAATATTTATAGCATTTAAAATTCCCAAATTCAAATACTTATGGCTTGTTCAAAAATCCAGAATGGCTCCATAAATTGCAAGACCATTTTTGGCAGAGGTTTTAATCAAGACCAAAAATGGTGGGCTTTTATGAAGGGCATTTTGGGTTCATTGAAATTCCAATTATTGGAAATTAGCATTTTCAGGGGGGTGTTGGGGTTGATTAGCCCCCATTTCAAGTGTAAAAGAAATTTAAACATGATGCACAAGTTCAACCAACCCTAATGCATAACAGGAAAGCAGGGATGTGACAACTCACCCCCACTCAAAAGAATCGCGTCCCGAGATTCAGGACTCGTCGGGAAGAAGGAGGGGTACTCAAGTCAAAGACGATCCTCCCTTTCCCAAGTGGCTTCCTTTTTGGAATGGTGTGACCATTGAACCTTGAGAAACTTGATGTTATGGCATCGAGTGGTACGCTCGGCTTGATCAAGGATACGAACGGGATATTCCCGATATGAGAGGTTATCTTGTAGATCAAGCGTTTCATGGTCCACTCCACGGATAGGATCCGCGAAGCAACGCCTGAGTTGAGAAACGTGGAAGACATCGTGAACTCTAGAAAGATGCGAAGGTAGTTCCAATTGGTAGGCAACTTCTCCTTGTTTGGCAAGAATGCGAAAGGGTCCAATGTAACGAGGAGCCAATTTGCCTTTGATACGGAAACGATGGGTTCCCTTTAATGGAGTAACCCGAAGGTAAGCCTTCTCACCGACTTCATAAGTCATGAGCTTATGTTTACGATCATATTGGCTCTTTTGACGAGATTGGGCTGTTTTCAATTTCTCACGAATAACGCGAACCTGCTCTTCTACTTCCTGAATCATATCCGGGCCAAAGAGTTGTCTTTCCCCGGTTTCTGGCCAGTTAAGAGGTGTTCGACATTTTTGTCCATAGAGAACTTCGAAAGGAGCTTTGCCCAAGCTAGCTTGATAACTATTGTTATAAGCAAACTCCGCGAATGGAAGGCACTTCTCCCAACCCATTCCGGATGAGATGACAGAAGCTCAGAGCATATCTTCCAGAATTTGATTGACTCGCTCTACTTGACCACTTGATTGAGGGTGGAAGGCGGTGCTAAAAGAGAGACGAGTTCCCATAGCATTTTGGAAACTTTCCCAAAATTGAGAGGTGAAGAGACTACCATGGTATGAGTTAATTTCCAATGGGACACCATGAAGAGACACTATTCGGGAAATGTATAGGTCAGCTAGCTGGCTAGCGGTGATACTCTCATGAACAGGTAGGAAATGGGCTACTTTGGAAAGACGGTCGATCACGACGAAGATAGCATTATTCCCTCTCTTGGTCCTGGGAAACCCAGTAATGAAATCCATACTGATTTTATCCCATTTCCACTCAGGAATAGCCAAAGGTTGAAGGGTGCCAGCAGGCCGTTGGTGCTCTACTTTAACACGACGACATACGTCGCAACTAGCAATGTATTGAGCAATTTCTCTCTTCATCCTAGTCCACCAAAACCTCTGGCGTAGGTCTTGATACATCTTAGTACTACCGGGATGAATGGTGAGAGGGGATTCATGAGCTTCCTTAAGGATCAGACGCCTCAGGTTTCGTGCCTTGGGAACCACTAAGCGGTTTCCAAAGTATACGACACCTTGATCATCAACGGAGAAACAATTCGTGACTCCTTTCTTAATGTTTCTCTTAATACGGGAGATTCCCGGATCTACCTTCTGTGCCTTGATGATCTGATCCGTAAGGGTAGGTTTCGCCACCAGGGTGGATAGGAATCCCTGAGGAACAATGTGAATATTAAGCTTACGAAATTCCTTGTGGAGAAGTGGTTGACTCTGTTGTAACATCAGGTTGTTACAATAAGATTTATGACTTAGCGCATCAGCCATGACATTGGCTTTGCCCAGGGTGTAAGTTATTCCTAGGTCATAATCCGAGATCAACTCGACCCAACGTCTTTGCCTGAGATTCAAATCCAGTTGGGTGAAGATATATTTCAAACTTTGGTGATCGGTGAAAATCTTGCAACGATTACCCAGAAGGTAATGTCACCAAGTTTTGAGTGCGTGGACTACAGCTGCAAGCTCTAGATCATGTGTGGGATAATTTTCCTCATGGGGGTGTAATTTCTGTGAAGCATAGGCAATTACCTGACGATCTTGCATGAGTATGCAACCCAGTCCTTGTCGCGAGGCGTCGCAATAGATAATAAAGTCCTTGGAGAAATCTGGTGGTACCAGTACGGGAGCAGATGTCAGGCGTATTTTCAGTTCCTGAAAGCTGAACTTGCACTGTGGGGTCCACTCGAACTTTTTATCTTTCTTGAGGAGTTCAGTTAGAGGTTTAGCAACCTTGGAGAAATTCTCGACGAAGCGGCGGCAATAGCTCGCTAAGCCAAGGAAGCTCCGAACTTGCTTGACCGTCTCACGTAGAGTCCAATCAAGGATGGCTTGAACTCGCTCGGGGTTGACAGCAATACCCTTACCAGAGATTACAGGGCCTAGATAGGTCACTTCTGGCAACCAAAATTCACACTTGGAGAATTTGGCATAAAGGCGATGCTCTCGAAGTTTCGTCAATACCAGCCTTAGATGTTCGGCATGTTCCTCTTCATTCTTGGAGTAGATGAGTATATCATCGAGGTATACTACGACGAACTTATCCAAATACTCCATGAAGACCGAGTTCATTAACCAGGAGAAGGTGGCTGGGGCATTGGTTAAACCGAAGGACATGACGGTGTACTCGTATTGGCCATAACGAGTAACAAAGGCCGTTTTGGGAATGTCCCCGTTTCTGATTTTGCTTTGATGGTAACCCAACCTCAAATCCATCTTGGTAAAGAATGAGGATCCAGTGAGCTGATCATACAGATCGTTGATCCTGGGAAGCGGATACTTGTTCTTGATAGTGACCAAGTTGACAGGTCGGTAATCTACAACCATCTGATCCGTTCCATCCTTCTTCTTGACGAAGAGGACGGGGCAAGCCCAAGGAGAGGAACTAGGACGGATGAAACCCTTTTTCAAGGACTCATCGAGTTGGTTCTTAAGCTCGGCTAGTTCTAAGGGTGCCATCTTATAGGGTCTTCTAGAAATCGGAACGGTTCCTGGAACAAGGTCTATCACGAACTCGACATCCCTGTCAGGTGGAACACCTGGCAGTTCTTCTGGAAAGACATCCGGAAAGTCTCAGACTACCGGAATATCCTCAAAGTCTGGAAGGGGGTTGGAATTTAGGGAGTAAAGCTGGCGCTTGGCCATTCAAGTTAAGACATTGACTGTCTTTCCCGATGGGTGAGTAAGTTGAACGGTTCTAGTGGCACAATCAATCTTAGCATAATGAGCCGACATCCAGTCCATACCCAAGATGATGTTTATGTCCGAGGACTTGAGAGCTATTAAAGATGCAAGGAAGACAAGTCTATCTACAAGAATTTCATTCCAATGGCTTACTCTAGAAGTTTGCCATTTGGAACCTGGAGTTTGAATTACCATGGAAGTGGGCATGTCACAGAATGTTGTGTTATGCAATCGAGCATAGTTCTCAGATATGAATGAATGAGATGCTCTAGTATCGAAAAGAACAGATACCGGATGACAATTAACAAGGAGCGTACCAAGGACAACGTTAGGATCCTCATGAGCCTCCTCAGCTGAGACATAGTTGACATGGCCACGTGCAATGGTGACCGGCTTGGCGTAGAATGTCTTTCCCGCTGGCTTACCACGACCAACGGATATTCCAGACTGATTGGGGTTGTTGTTCTGGGGACACTCTCGACTATAGTGACCCGGCTCTCCACACTTGAAACATGTCACAACATTGGGGCGTGGAGCAGCATTAGCAGCGGGGCCACCATAGGGTTTGGACGGTGCAAACTGCTGGTTGGGGCGAGGCGCCTCAAAGGATGGCATCGGAATGAACCTAGGTGGCAGTGCCGTGCTTGGAATCCACACCCGGCGCTTCTGAGATCCAGAGCCGGATGAAGAGCCAAAATCACGAGAGTGCTTGCGTGAAGCGTCATAGTCAGACTGGCCTGTCTCAGCATTGATGGCTTTATTGACCAACTTCTGAAAGGAGGTGCACTCGTGTAGACGAACATCGTGGCGAAGCTCAGGGCTAAGTCCCTTGCGGAACCTTGCCTGCTTCTTAGCTTCGGTAGATACCTCTTCAGGAGCATATCGTGCCAGATTCCCAAATTCACAACTATATGCATCCACAGTCAGTCTTCCTTGGGTGAAATTGCAGAACTCTTCCCTCTTGTGATCTATGAGACCTTCCAGGATGTGATGCTCACGGAAAGCCTCACTAAAATCAGCCCAAGTAGTGATTTGGCCGACCGGGCGCATAGCCTCAAAGTTTTCCCACCAAAGGCTAGCAGGGCCTTCGAGGTGATCTATCTACATAGGGCCCTCCATGGCCAGGATCACCACCTGGGTGGAAAGTCACTCATCGACATCGAGATCTACATAAAACCCATCGGAGGGGGCGGTGTTGTCGTCTGAAAACAGTAATTAAAGCAAACATGAGTACAAAGGTACTCAGCAAGTCTTACAAGAGAACCTACTATACATGCTCATTCTCAAGAAGGTGGTGGAGTTATTGCAGCAAGCCAGCTTTGACTCTTGGCTAAGCTATCCTACGAGACACCACTAGTAAAATAGTTTTCGCACACGGGTCCACTAATCACCAACACAATACTCTACCGGGGATCCTCCCTTGTCATCCTACGAGAGAGCCATCCTTGATACTCACACTTATCTTGAGTATTTTAGTAGTAACTATTAACTTGTCTATGAACTGTATAGGCAGCCAAGTAGTCCTTTACCGCGGACGCGGCTATTCGAATAGATGATGTTAACCCTGCAGGGGTGTACTTCTTCATACACGCTCTCACCACTTACCGTCGTTTACACGACATGTACTCGGCAACCTTCAAGCGGAAGCCCAACGAGGGTGTCGGCCATGGCCTACCTAAACACTCAAGTCTCTAGTCCAGGTTTATCGCCTATCCAGGTTCCATCCACAGGGAGTCTGGCCGAGGTTTCCACATACGGCCCCGAACGATGTGAACAGGGTTCCCGAGACACCAAACGGGTGACTCGGTACACCGTGCCACGGTGTATCTACCGCAACATAGCCCACCCCTAGGGTCAGCGCTACGCATGGCCGCCAACACATAACCTACAAACACCAGAAACTAATTGCAACTCTTGGACAGAGTACTAGGGTGATTAAGAAGCCGAGAGGGTCCATTGGTTTCGGGCCCAATGTATGGTAGTAGCTGATTCTTAAATCACACATACAGATCTCAGTTCTTAGGGACGGCCTCAATGAAACAACCCACCATGTACTCCTACATGGCCTCTCATCGATACCTTTACCAAATCATGTTCAACACATTCCTCACATTACCGACATAATCATTTCACTCTAGCCCATCACCCAGATGAACCAGACCTGACACAACTCTAAGCATAGCAGGCATAGCAAGGTAGGAAACACATACATGGCTCAATCAACTCCTACACATGCTAGTGGGTTTCATCTAGTTACTGTGGCAATGACAGGTCATGCAGAGGATAAGGGTTCAACTACCACAGCACACAGCAGTTTGAAATGTTGTTGTCTTAATGTAGTAAATGAGAGTAGAGGCGAGAACATGGGATTGTATCGATATGATGAATGGGGCTGCTTGCCTGATGGAGTAGTAGTAGGGTACTGCCCTTCAGTTGGATACTCGGAGATATCCTTGGAGGCAGAACCTACCATGAGAGACACCATAGAAGATAATCAACACATGGCAATATGCAACAATATGATGCATGCTATGACATGGCAAAATGATGTGTCCTGCCTAATGCAATGTGAAACAAGTTGAAATGGGTCCATTTGAATCAAAGATTCAAATGGAAGTTTAAGTTCTTATGCATAATAAGTGTATTAGCTTGTTTCACCTAAGCAGCAAGGTTAAAGTGTTTTGTCATGCATGAAACCATTACAGATGGATAGATTGAATTTTTCTGATCATTTTTCACATATAATTTGTTGGATTTGGAGCTATGGTTGATTTTCTATGATTTTTAGAAGTTTTGGATATTTTCTGGAATTTCCTATATAAGAATAAATCCAGAAAATGAATAATTGCATCAGCACTGCGTCACTGTGACGTCAGCGGGTTAAAGGCGCCAGCCCAGGTCAAACCTGACTCGTGGGGCCCACTGGTCAGTGACTCTGTGCACTAACTACGTTTAGTTAGCCTAATTAACTGGGCAGGGCCCACTAGTCAGTGACTATACTAATTAAACTAACCTAGTTAGTTAGCACTAACAGAGTAATTAGCCGAGCGGGGCCCGCATGTCAGTGAGAGAGAGGGGGGGTCAACCCGTGTCAGCAGAGTCAACCTCGCCGGTCAGCGGGTCAAGGCCTGCCGGCGTTTAGCCGCCGGCGAGGCCAGACGCGGCGGCGCGCTGCGGGAATCGCCCACAGGGCACCATTTGATGCGCGGAGAGCAGCTACGGGTAGCTGCTGCTCGCCCGCATCCAACCACAGTGACGGCGTGGCCGGGGAGTAGCCGGAGCATCGCCGGCGACGAGCTCGGCGGAGGCTGAGGCTCAGGTGTGCTCGTGCTCGTGGCTGCGGTGGCCTAGGCAATGCGGCGAAAGCGCCTACAGCATCTACACGGCGCGGGGAGTGTGACGGGCACAAGCCCGTGACCAAATGGTCACCGGAGCATCGCCGGCGACGTGGTCAGGCGGCGACGCGTTCGAGCACAAGAGGCGCGGCGTCTACGGCGTTCTAGGGGCGAAACGAAAGGTACGGGGAGGTTCAGCAGCTCACGGGGAAGCTGCGGAGGCGGTCAGCATGCTCGGGGAAGCTCGGGTGCGGCGGATCGACGATGACGATCGACGGAGGCCGAAGGTTGAAGACGGCGGTGGCGGGGACGATGCAAGGGCTCCAGCGTCGTGCAGCTTGGCTGGTCGACATAGTCGACGACGGCGAACCATCCGGACACGGTGAGAGGGTGCGGGGACGGCGTTGGACGCGGCTGCAGCGAGCGGCGGCGACGGTGACGGCTCGGGCGTCGTCGGGGAGGGCGAGAGAGAGGGTCAGGGGAGGAGAGTGAGTGTGTCTAGGAGCTCGGGACAGAGGTGGGGGTGCGTCCCAAGGCGACAGCTCGACGAGGGGAGCAGCGAGGTGGCGGGCAGCTGTGTGGCACGCATGCTGTGCTCGCCGTCGAGCACCTGCTCGCCTCGCTGGCTAGGCGAAGTAGCTGCGTGGAGCGGCTGCTGGGCCGGGCCAGCTAGGTGGGCCGGCTGGTGGGCTTCCAGGTAAGTCTCTGGTCCTTTTTGTTTTTCTTTTATTTATTTCCTGCTCTGTGTATTGAAATAGAATAAATACTATTTCATTTCCAAAAACTCTGGAAATATTCAGAGGCACATTTGAGAATATTCTCAAGTGCCTAAAAATGCTTCCAAGATTATTTGAGCACTTTAAAATATTTATAGAATTTAAAATGCCCAAATTCAAATACTTATGGCTTGTTCAAAAATCCAGAATGGCTCCATAAATTGCAAGACCATTTTTGGCAGAGGTTTTAATCAAGACCAAAAATGGTGGGCTTTTATGAAGGGCATTTTGGGTTCATTGAAATTCCAATTATTGGAAATTAGCATTTTCAAGGGGGTGTTGGGGTTGATTAGCCCCCATTTCAAGTTTAAAAGAAATTTAAACATGATGCACAAGTTCAACCAACCCTAATGCATAACAGGAAAGCAGGGATGTGACAGATCTTGAACAGGAACCCTAGGAAAGAGGGCATTGCCTTTGTGAGGAAACTCAATGCTGATGTGAAAGTGCTAGTGATCGACTAGAGGGGGTGAATAGGCGATTTTTATGAAAGTCTTCAAAACATGGAAGTTTCAAAGACAAACGATAGAAATTAACCTATTACCATGTAGCGGAAGGCAGACTACACTAGGCAAGCCATAGTCAAGTATTCAAAGAAGTGAAAGCACAAAGACTAATAGTAGCTAGGCAGTATGGATCAAGATGGAAGATAGTATCAAGCCAATCAGAACAAGAAGTCACTCAGTGAAGACAAAAGGATAATGCAAACAGGCAATGACTTCGCAAGGACCAACTGCAAATAAAGAGATGGGAAGGATAGAACCAGTAGCTCGTTGAAGACAATGATTTGTTGGACCAGTTCCAGTTGTTGTGACAACTGTACGTCTGGTTAGGGAGGCTGCGATTTAACTCAGAAGACCACGTCTTCACCTTATTCCCCTTGAGCTAAGGACACCCAGTCCTCGCCCAATCACTCTGGTAAGTCTTCAAGGTAGACTCCCAAACCTTCACAGACTTCGTTCACCGGTGATCCACAATGACTCTTGGATGCTTAGAACGCGACGCCTAACTGGCTAGAGGATTCATAGTCCTCAAGTGTAATAAGTCTTCAGATCACACAGACAGGAGTACTTCAGTGACGCCTAACACTCTTTGGCTCTGGGTGTTTAGGGCTTTGTCCTCGCAAGGATTTCTCTCTCAAAGGATTCGAGGTGGGTTGCTCTCAAACGACAAAAGCCGTGCACTAACTCTGAGCAGCCAACCAATTTATGGTGTAAGGGGTGGGCTATTTATAGCCACTAGGCAACCCGACCTGATTTGTCCGAAATGACCCCGGGTCACTAAGGAACTGACACGTGTTCCAATGGTCATATTTCAAACACACACGGCAACTTTACTTGGGCTACAAGCAAAGCTGACTTATCCAACTCTAGATAAGATTTGCTCTCATTGTCTTCGCTTGAAGACATAGGATTTTGGTTAAGCATCACTTCAGTCATTCTGACTGGTTCACTTGGAACCCACTTAATAGTACGGTGGTTCCAATGACTTAACAAGAAGAAAAGGAAATGACGAAACAACTAAGTCTTCGCGCTCCATAGTCTTCACGTGATGTCTTCTCTTGTCATAGTCTTCAATGTGAGTGTCTTCACATACCACCTTTGTCTTCAATGTCTTCATACATTTTTAGGGGTCATCTCCGGTAGGAAAACCGAATCAATGAGGGACTTCTACCTGTGTTATCCTGCAATTCTCACAAACACATTAGTCCCTCAACCAAGTTGGTCGTCAATACTCCAAAACCAACTAGGGGTGGCACTAGATGCACTTACAATCTCCCCCTTTTTGGTGATTGATGACAAACTGGTTGAAGTTTTCAACAGGGATAAAAGTATGCGAAATTGTAAAGGATTTAAGTATTGTCTTCGTAAGTAGCAGAAAAGGCTCCCCCTGAAGATGTGCATATAAGTATTTTGCTTTTGAATGCAAATGCACATGGCAGGTTGTACTTGCGGAGCTCCTCCTCTACTTATGAAGGCAATTCATCATGCATGAAAGGATATATCAAAGATAATGACATGCATAATGAAGAATGGATGTATGCAAAATGACTTTGTGCGGAATTTATCGTCGCACATGCGGAATTTATCATCGCATCACATAGTGTTGAAAAGGTAGCAGACGACCATCAAGTTTAAGTGTTACAACTCAAAAACGAACCAAATGTATCAAAAGTGAGAGTTGTAAGCACTTGGCAAAAGTAGCAAAAGTAAAGCAACCACCCATATGGACCCACTTGAAGACTATCAACTCATATGCTTCTCCCCCTTTTGTCAGTAATGACCAAAAAGGTTTGAAGACATAGAGCTTCTACTCATTCCCATGAGGAGTAGGTGAAGCAGCAGGGTCGTCATTGAGGTCCGGTGGTGCAGAAGAACTTGGTGCAGTGTCGACACACGCTGAAGGTGGAGGTGGTGAAGTGGCATCATCTTGATCATCTATGACTCTGGCATTCACCGTTGCAGGTGAGGAAGAATAGTCAGAGTCTTTAAGTGAGGGAGTCTAACGCAAGTGAGCATTCCTTGGAGGAGTGGAGTCAAACTTGAATCTTTCTGTGAAGCCATCGTCTTGAAGATCTGCTTCAGTAGTGAGCAATGTCAAACTCTTCCAGGACCTCCGATAGGTTTCATGTGTAACAAAGGCATTCTTGGTGGCAAGATTGCGAATGCGATTAACGTCCACCAAGAGGCTTTGCATCTGACGCTTAAGCCAGTCATGATGCTTATCCTGTTTCTGATGTAGAGTGACTAGAAGCTCTCGGTCATTGAGAACACGAGATCGCTTCCGAGGCCTTTGGGCAATGGTGCTTCCAGTGGCTTCAGTTTGGGTGCGAGGGGCACGTGTGTTGCCAGCCAAGGGATAAACACGAGAGACGGCCTGAACTCCTTCAATGGGCTGGGTGAAGCTTTGACGATCAACATTGTGAAGATAAACTGGATCCTTTGAAGGCTCTGGGTAAATGGCTTGAACAGACAGATCAACCTCTGGCAAGAATACGAGATGATTGCGCGCAGACGGCTGATAGTTGAAGGCAGAGTGAAGCTTGATAAGGCACATTACCCATGGAGCATAAAACATCAGACCAAAGATGTCGGAGCCAGATGCAGCCAACTTCCTGATGAAGAAGTCTTAAGCATTGAAGCTGATGCCATTGAAGATATAGAAAACCAAAGTCTTCATTGCTCCTTCAAGCTTTGCTGCAGATGAATGTCCTTTGACAGGCCATAGAGTTTTTCTGATGATATGGTAAATGGTGTGGGGCAGATACTCTAGGTCTTCGACAAAGAATTCCGTTGGGTATTCAGCGTCGCGTGGCAGAGGCTTCATCATGCTCAGCATTTGGCTCATGTTAGGCTCAGGCTTCTGGAAAATGCTCTCCAAGGCATTCTGGTGTTGTTGACAACCTGGTTCATAATATTCGCCAAGAGTGGGCAGGGCTGTAAGCTCAATGATGTCTTGGGCTTTAGCTTCATGATGGACATCGCCCGTCATCCACTCAAGGATCCAAGTCTTCGGATACCTGTTGTACCCATGAATGTGGAGGTTAGCATAGAATTGAAGCAGAAGCTCTTCATTCCAGTGTTCCTTGGCAGTCACAAATATGAGCAGACCCGCATCACGGAAGCAGTCAAGGGCTTCTTCAAGGCATGTCAGTCCAGCAATGGCTTCACAATCAAGACGCATATGTGGGAAGATGCGCCCCTGATTGTACAAGATGCAAGAATATTAGCTTCGCTGCTGATAACTCCAGAATCGATCTGAGGAGATTCTTGGCCTTGTGTAGGGATTCTTGTCACTGTCAAAGAATGTGTTGTGTGCCTTGAATCCATTCAGATTAAACGACCCTGGTGACATTGCAGTACCTGGGATCCGTGGTAGCCTTGGCTTTGGCTTCTGGACCTGAGGCCTGTGCCCCACATGATAGGAAAATTGAGGTCCGGGAGCAGGCGGAGGAACCAGAGTTGGCCAGCAGACTGTAACAAGCTGACCACGATCATATGCTTGCTCAATGGTGTGTGGCCTGGGAGGTGGTACAGGAGCAGAGGCATTTGCTTCAAGCTACAGATTTGTATCAGGTGCAGCAGTAGCTTCAGGTGCAGCAACATCTAGCACCACATTAGCTTCAGGCACCACATTAGCTTCAGTCATGACAACATCATTGGCTTCAGTGTTGGTGGTAGCCTCAGTATTGGTAACCTCCACTTCAGGAGCTGGAGGGTCAGACACGTTCTCCTTGAGAACAACTTCAGGGTTGGACGGAGGTGTAGCAACACGTTCTTCTTCTCTTGGTTCTTCTTCTTGGTCATCGGCTGATGCAGCCGGAATATCTTCAGCCATTTTGGCTTCAGATTCAGGGATGTTCGCAGTAGGAGAGGCTTCAGGAAAGACTTCACGTGAAACGGATTGGCGCTCTTCTCCTTCTGGAACACTTGACAATGTGACCTGTGGCCTTGGTCCTTTGCGAAGCCTGCGAAACGCTGGCGACGCCTGTGGAGATGGAGTTGGTTGGTCCTCAAAGTCTTCACTGTCAATCACCGGAGTGGTGACCTGTGGCGGGGGAGTAACTGGTGTTTCTTCATCACGAGGGGATTCTTGAGTGTGATCAGCCCATGAGTCATCCTGAGCAATTGGCGTCAACGGACGACCAATGCTGATGAGTTCGATGTTCGTGAGAACAGGCGATGACACCAAATTGTGCTCGATATGAGGAAGGACTTCATCATCTTCAACATTGTCTTGATGACCAATGTCTTCAGCTGCTGTTGGGTCAACAGCTGGATTATCTTCAGCTTCAGGAGCCTCTGTGGAAGCAGGCTCATGAACTACCAAACGACGTTCTTGATGTGCAGAGGAAGGACGAGCAACAGAAATTGGCTCGACAACAAGGGGCTCTGTGGAAGCAGCCCGATCTCTCTTCTTTGTTTTTATTTTCTTGGTTGGTGGAGCATCACCAGTGGTGGCTTTGGTCTTGTGCTTTCTGGCTTCGGCTTCAGCTGCTCTAGTTTTCTTAAACTCTGAATCCATTCTGGGGACCTTAGGCTTCGAGCCTGTCATACTGGCCGGAAAGACAATGTGAGGTTCTTCCTGCCTTGATGCTTCTGGTTCGGCCACAGCCGGCTTCTTCTTCTTGGCAGCCATTCTGGGGTCGATGCCTGGTCACCCCAAAGCCTTGCGCTTTTCAGCTTCATTGTAGCCTTGAACACATTTGGTAGCAAGATTCTTAATGCGCTCATGAGAACCTTTTGCTTCTTCTCTTTTCTTGTGGAATGCCTCCTTGAGATCATGCATCATGACCTTGAAGTTTTGAATGTCTTCAACATTGAGCTTGGCCATGTGCTTCTTGAACTGAGCCTTTTCATAGTCAATCTTGTGCTTCAGCTCAACAATCTTCTGGGCAAGAGCCAGCTCAGGAGCAATGGCTCTGTGGAAGGAGACACTGAGGCCAATCGGGAGCTGAAGATCATCAAAACTGAGGTCTGGGCTGTCAAACCACTCATCAATAAACTTGTACAGAATCTCCAAATCAAAGAGGGGAAGATCATTGAAGATTTCCGCCTCTTGCTTGCTCTTTATTAATTGCTCAAGAGCGTCACCACCAAGATCGTCGTCGCTAGACAGATCAATGGCGTCATTCTCGTTTCTCAAAATAGCAGCAGGAGTCAATGCTTGACCAGTTGGTTGCATGGGCTTTTTCAACTTGTCAGACTTGGAGATGCGAGAGAGATCTTCAGACTGCACACTGGCTTCAGGAGGTGCAGTAGCCAGAGGATTCGCCCGTGAGACCTTTGGTGCAGAGGAGGGCTTTGAAGCCTTTGGTTTCTTTTGCTTCACTGGCTTCGGTGGTGCAGGCGCTTCGTCAGAATCAGCGTCATCTGCAGAGAGGTCCACGGCTGCCCCTTGAACCTGAATGTGAGTGATGAGACCTTCTAAGTTGTAGAAGGGCCCAACAAGATTGGGTTCAGCTTCGCGTGTGTCGTCAGCACGTGGCGTAGAGGGGCCTGGGTTGAGGTCTAATCCCAATGACTTCTTGTTTTCCTTGGCCGAGTTCTTCGCATCCTGATAGTTGCGCTTGAACAGATTGTCATCTCGACACCATAGCAATGACGATGGGTCGGCATCAGTAGGCTGTGGCCCTCGGACCATGCAAGGGTAAAATCCTTGAGCAATGGCTTCACTTCTGGTCTTGGGTTGAAGATTTTTATAGAGAATATCTCCCCAAGGACGCGAGAGAGAGCATTCTTTTCAGCATACTCCTTGGTGACAAATCTGTACTTGAACCATTGCTCGGCCCAGTATCTTCGAATCCATTGGATTCGTGTCTTGCGCTGACCATAGCTTTCTTCGGGGTCAGCTTTATACAGTTCATAGAGATCTTCGGGAAGGTCCATTGATGTACCCCCACGGCGCTGTCTGCCACCCTTCCTTGCCGATTTCTCTTTTTCCATGAAGTTTAGACTGAAAGGCTTCAACACTGTCAAAGTCTTCCGTCTACTGGTCAGACAGGAACTGGCTTCAGGAGAATTTATGTGATGCTGTAAGAACTCTACAAATGAATGCAGACTATGAGAACCAAGGGATTCTCCCACGGACATGTACCTGTGACAACATTAGAGATGCGAGGGAAGGGGAAGAGGTCATATGCATTCTTAGAAGATTTTGAAGATAAATCAGTTTAGAAGACATTGACCTCATAGTGCGAAGACGTTCACTCATATGTAGAGAGTTGGTTCCAGATTTGTATGAATCCATGAATAAGTACAAGTGAGGAATCTAACTAATTTTTGAAGCATAAGTGAACATACTAGGCATGCTATGAGATGCAGAATAGGATAGATCCAACTTCGTAGCAACAGAAACCACTTGTGGTTGAAAAGGATGAATCTATCAGATCAAAAGACTGTAAAAAGAGTTTTTATTTAGCACTCAAGGAACTGCTAGACGGAGTAGGAGAGGAGGCCGAGCAGTTCAATCTTCTGTGCCCTAACTTGGTGACGGAGGACACCTACGGCGACGGCGGAGAAGACGATGTCCGCGGCCGGCGTGAGGACGGCGTCGGTGAGGTCGCGGCAACTAAGTGCTTCGTCACCGGCGTCGTCGAGGGCTAGCGGTGGCGCTAGGGTTTGTGCAAGAGAGAGAAGTGGAAGAAGAGATAATGACTAGGGTGAGGCTTGTATTTATATTGACAGGGACGGCACATTGTTATTACGTAGGTGCCCCTGGCGGTTCACATCTGAAAGACACATGGCGATCACGCAACACATCGGAGGTTGTTCCACGTTCCCACGTACGCCTGGATTGTCGAGTGGTCGTTCCCACTTCTCCGGGTTTCAGGTAAAAAGGATTGAGCATTGAAAACGGATTAATGTTTGTCTCTATATCTTCTGTTGATAAGGACGCAGAGAAGACATTCGACAGTTTCAATAGAATGCATATGATTTGGATAGATAGATTTGAGACGGGAGCATAGAGAGGTTAGGGTCCGATCACATTCACTTAGTTCAAAAGATTCAACTAGAAGGCATAGCTATAAGTGAATGCTGTAGAGGACAGAAACTAAATCAATATAGTGAAGATAAACATGAAGCCATGTTAACATTGAAGACAAACAAAATGCGAAGACTTTGCAAATGTAACGCCAACAGAAAGTATTCCAAACAAAAGTTTGGTGGTGGCGTTACCCACCATATAGGAAGTATTAGACCCAGACATGGCGCACAATTATCGTGGCGCTCCGAAGTCAAATTCCGCGTTAATGTATTCACAATTAGAGTGTAAGTCTTCATTAGTTGAAGATATACGTTACTTCGTGTGTTCGCACATCTAAGTCATCAACATGCATAAGTGTTAGGATGTGTGCATGATCATAGGACATTTGAGGATTCCAAGATATTTAGCTCACACCGCAACTTGCAAAACCTTTTCTCATCCAAGGGCTTTGTGAAGATATCTGCCAGTTGCTCTTCAGTGCTGACGTGAATGATATCAATATCTTCGTTCATGACATGATCTCTGAGAAAGTGATGACGGATCTGAATGTGCTTTGTCTTCGAGTGCTGGACTGGGTTGTCGGCGATCTTGATGGCGCTTTCATTGTCGCAGTAGAGTGGCACTTGCTTCAGATGAATGCCATAATCTACAAGTGTTTGCTTCATCCATAGAAGCTGAGCGGAGCAAGATCCAGCAGCAATGTATTCAGATTCAGCAGTGGAGAGAGATACACAGTTATGCTTCTTTGAAGACCAACACACAAGTGATCATCCCAGAAAGTGACATGTGCCTGATGTAGACTTGCGATCCACCTTGTCACCAGCATAATCAGCATCCGAGAATCCAACTAGATCAAACTCTGAGCCCTTTGGATACCATAATCCTAGTGTTGGGGTGTAAGCCAAATATTGAAGAATTCGCTTCACAGCTAAGTGATGCGATTCCTTTGGTGCCGCTTGGAATCAGGCACACATGCAAACACTAAGCATGATATCTGGCGTAGATGCACATAAATAAAGCAAAGAACCAATCATGGAGTGGTATACCTTTTGATCGAACTCTTTACCATTGGCGTCAGAATCCAGATGACTCTTGGTAGGCATTGGCGTCGTATAACCCTTGCAGTCTTGCATTCCAAACTTCTTCAGGCAATCTTTGAGGTATTTCTCTTGAGATATGAATATGCCGTTGCGTTGCTGCCGTATTTGAAGACCAAGGAAGAACTTCAGCTCACCCATCATGGACATCTGATATTGCTCTTGCATCATGTATCCAAACTCATCACTATATTTCTGATTAGTGCAGCCGAAGATAATGTCATCCACATATATTTTGCACACAAACAGTTCACCATCATATGTCTTCATGAAGAGAGTGGGATCCAGGGAACCAGGTTTGAAGCCTTTGCTCTTCAAGAAGTCTTTGAGTGTGTCATACCAAGCACGAGGGGCTTGTTTGAGGCCATACAGTGCCTTGTTGAGCTTGTAAACCATATCAGGATGGTTTGGATCTTCAAAGCCAGGCAGTTGTGCAACATACACTTCTTCTTCAATCTTGCCATTGAGAAAAACACTCTTCACATCCATTTGATACAGAAGGATGTTATGATTATTTGCATAGGCTAGCAGTATGCGTATGGCTTCAAGCCTAGCCACTGGAGCAAATGTTTCATCGAAGTCAATTCCTTCAACTTGAGTGTATCCTTGAGCAACGAGACGAGCCTTGTTTCTGACAACTTGACCATGCTCATCTTGCTTGTTTTGATATATCCATTTAGTGCCTATGATATTGTGTTTACAAGGATTAGGACGCTTGACCAGTGCACATACATTATTCAGCTCAAACTGTTGAAGCTCTTCTTGCATAGCTTGAATCCATTCAGGTTCCATGAAGGCTTCATCAACTTTCTTGGGTTCAGATATTGAGACGAATGCAAAGTTCCCACAAAAATTTGCTAGTTGTGTTGCCCTTGAACGAGTGAGTGGACCAGGTGCATTGATGCTATCGATTATCTTCTCAATCTGTACTTCATTTGCAACACGAGGATGAACTAGACAAAGATTTTGCTCTTGCTGATCATTGTCATCATTTGAGGGACTGTCTTAAAGTTGAGCATTGTCTTCAGGTTGATCAGGTGCAGAGATGATAAGTTCCTCTTCAAGCTGCACTTCAGATGGTATGATTTCTCAGTTCCCATAAGCTTGATGGATTCACAGGGTGGAATTTCATCTAGCACATTTGGCAGGTGCTCTCTTTGCGAGCCGTTAGTCTCATCGAACCGCACATCCACAGTTTCAACCACTTTATAGTGAAAGAGGTTGAAGACTCTGTAGGAGTGTGAATCCTTTCTGTAACCAAGCATAAAACCTTCATGTGCTTTCGGTGCAAATTTTGAAGTGTGACGTGGATCCTTGATCCAGCACCTGGCACCAAATACTCTGAAGTAACTGACGTTTGGCTTCTTACCAGTGAGGAGTTCATAGGATGTTTTCTTCAGAAGCTTGTGAAGATAAACACGGTTGATGACATGACATGCAGTATCAATAGCTTCAGGCCAGAACTTCCTTGGAGTCTTGTATTCATCGAGCATCGTCCGAGCCATCTCAATGAGTGTTCTGTTCTTGCGTTCCACGATGCCATTTTGCTGCGGCGTGTACGGAGCTGAGAACTCATGAGTGATGCCCAATGTATCAAGATAGGTGTTGAGGCTGGTGTTCTTGAATTCAATGCCATTGTCACTTCGGATGTGCTTGATGTTGACGCCATAGTTGTTCATGGCTCGATTGGCGAAGCGTCTGGATACATCCTGCACTTCAGTCTTGTAGAGGATTATATGCACCCATGTATATCTTGAATAATCATCAACAATGACGAAGCCATAGAGACAAGCAGTAGTAGTAAGGGTTGAGTAGTGAGTAGGGCCAAAGAGGTCCATGTGTAGCAGTTCGAAGGGTTGAGTCATTGTCATGATTGTCTTCGAGGGATGCTTGGCCCTCATCATCTTTCCAGCTTCGCAGGCACCGCATAAGTGATCCTTCTTGAACTTGACGCCCTCGATGCCTATGACATGCTTCTTCTTTGCAAGAGTATGCAAGTTCCTCATGCCAGCATGCCCTAGCCTCCGATGCTAGAGCCAGCATTCTGAAACTTCTGTAAGAAGACATACATCAAGCTGTGGTCCTGCTGAGAAATCTACCATATACAAATCATCTTTCCAATACCCTTCAAAGACTAGAGACTTGTCAGATTCCATTAGAACTAGGCAATGATATTTTCCAAATATCACAATCATGTTCAAATCGCAAAGCATTGAGACGGACATTAAGTTGAAACCAAGGGATTCATCAAGCATCACTTTATCCATGTGCTGATCCTTTGAGATTGCAACTCTACCTAGACCCAATACCTTGCTTTTACCAGTATCAGCAAATGTGATGTGAATTTTGTCAGATGGACGTAAGGTTAAGTCCATGAGAAGACTTCGCTTGCCAGTCATGTGATTAGTACATCCACTATCAATAATCCATTCTGAAGCAGCTGGTGTCATACCCTACAGTGTAGTTAGGGGGATAGGCTTCACGAAGAGCATTGTGAAGCATAAACATTTGACGAGCAAGAGGATTATTAAAGCTTAGATCGAGGTTAGGACTGATAGGGCAAGTAGCAAGTGACTCAGGAACAAAATACATAATAAGACCATTTGGACATTTGATCTTGCGCCCTACAAGATGTTTAAGGTCCCCAGCAATAGCTTCAGCCGCATTTGATTTTCGGCTGGAGACCTTTCCCTGCAAAAGAGAGTTAAGCTTTCTTAGCCACCCACATCTTCAAGGGTGGCTTCGAAGCAATGAGTCTAAGTGCAGCATCTGAGAACTTTGGCTTTGGAGCCCTAGCAAATAGTCTTGCAGGGGGAGAATAGTACTCATAAGAATAAGCAGAGTAGTTCTGGGTCTTATGAACATGGCGGTTTGATGAAACACGCTCATATTCATAGGCCATAGTACGGTTTCCCTGCAAAACATTTGCGTTAGTGCGACTCAGGTGAGCCCTCTGTCTGTATGAAGCCTTTGGACCATATGAAGCATGTGGTCTGGGGTTTGTCTTCTTCACTTGTGGTGTCATGACGACATTCACAGGAAGATTCTCCAGACACTTTTTCGGCACCCAGACTTTCTTCATAGGTGGCCCATTCCTGCAGTTAGTACCAATATACCTGGCAAACACTTCACCATTCTGATTTTTAAACAGTCTATAGTTTGCATCAAAGGATTCATCAATGATGATAGGATTAGCACAAGTGAAGCCAGATAGGGTGGATGGATCCACTGAAGATTCCTTTGCAGCAACCCATGTGGTTTTGGGGTACTGCTCAGGTTTTCAGTAAGAGCCATCAGCATTCATTTTCCTTTCGAACCCAACGCCCTCTTTCCTAGGGTTTCGGTTCAGGATCTGCCTTTTGAGGACATCACACAGTGTCTGATGCCCTTTGAGACTTTTGTACATCCCTGTTTCAAGCAATGTCTTCAACCTAGCATTTTCATCAGCAATAGCAGTGGCACCCTCAGCAGAGGGTTTAGTTACCACATCAACAATTGAAGATATTGCAACAGTAGCAGCAATAGAACATCCAGCAACAGAAGTAGCGTTGTCACGCTCAATGCATTTAAGACATGGTCGTTCAAATCCTTCCTGAGCGGAACTGATCTGTTTGGCATGAAGTGACTCGTTTTCCTTTTGAAGATCTTCATGAGCCGCTCTCAATTTCTCAAGATCTTGCTTCCTTTGAAGATAATCATAGGAAATCTTTTCATGAGTTATTGAGAGTGTTTCATGACAACTTTCAAGGTCCTCATACTTAACATGAAGATTTTTTATGTCTTAAATTAAGGACTAAGATCGAGTCATTTCAGCGTCCAACAGGTCATCGCTTTGGTCTAACAGTTTTTGAATATGTTCCATAGCTTTATGTTGTTCAGTTGCAATTTTAGCAAGTGTTTTGTAGCTGGGTTTGGAACCACAATCAGAGTCATCTTCACTGGATGTTTGATAGTGAGTAGTGCGTGAGTTAACGTTGGCACCGCGTGCCATGAAGCAGTAGGTGGGAGCGGAGTTGTCCTTGTCATTAGCATCGGCGTCGGTGACGAAGTCATTGTCTTCAGTGTTGAAGATGGACTTGGCAACGTAGGTTGTAGCCAGACTCGCCACGCCAGAATCGGGCTCCTCCTCAGACTCCACCTCCGCCTCCTCAGAAGCAGACTCCTCCTCTGAATCCATTTCCTTGCCAACAAACGCATGATCCTTGCCAGATGAGCTCTTCTTGTGTGATGAAGACTTTGAGGAAGACTTGGAAGAAGATTTTGAGTATTTCTTCTTCTTGTTGTCGTCAGAATCATATTCGTTGCTCTTCTTCTTGTTGTTGTTCTCATTGTCCCACTGCGGACACTCAGAGATGTAGTGACCAGGTTTCTTGCACTTGTGGCATGTTCTCTTCTTGTAGTCATGAGCAGAAGCTTCATCATTCCTTGAGCTGGATCGTGAAGACTTTCTGAAGCCTTTCTTCTTGGTGAATTTTTGGAACTTCTTCACAAGCATAGCAAGCTCCTTTCCAATGTCTTCAGGATCATCAGAACTGCAGTCAGATTCTTCTTCAGATGAGGAAACAACTTTTGCCTTCAAGGCACGAGTCCGGCCATAGTTGGGACCGTAGATATCTCGTTTCTCACAAAGCTGAAACTCATGTGTGTTGAGCCTTTCAAGTATGTCAGACGGATCGAGTCTCTTGAAGTCAGGGCGTTCTTGAATCATTAGGGCTAGGGTGTCAAACGAGCTGTCAAGTGATCTCAGGAGTGTCTTGACGATTTCATGCTTGGTGATCTCAGTAGCGCCGAGAGCTTGAAGCTCATTTGTGATGTCAGTGAGGTGATCAAACGTGAGCTGAACATTCTCATTGTCGTTTCTCTTGAAGCGGTCGAAGAGGTTGCGAAGGACACTAATCCTTTGATCTCTCTAGGTTGAGACGCCTTCGTTGACCTTGGAGAGCCAGTCCCAGACTAGCTTAGATGTTTCCAGAGCACTCACACGGCCATACTGCCCTTTGGTCAGATGACCACAGATGATGTTCTTGGCAGTGGAATCCAGTTGAACGAACTTCTTGACATCAGCAACGGTGACACCTTCACCAGCCTTGGGAACGCCATTTGACGACATACCAGAGGTCGACATCAATGGCTTCAAGATGCATGCGCATCTTATTCTTCCAGTAGGGATATTCAGTACCATCGAAGACGGGGCACGCAGCGGAGACTTTGGTTATCCCTGCAGTCGACATAGCTAAAACTCTAGGTGGTTAAACCGAATCACACAGAACAAGGGAGTACCTTGCTTTGATACCAATTGAAAGTGCTAGTGATCGACTAGAGGGGGGTGAATAGGCGATTTTTATGGAAGTCTTCAAAACATGGAAGTTTCGAAGACAAACGATAGAAATAAACCTATTACCATGCAGCGCAAGGTAGACTACACTAGGCAAGCCATAGTCAAGTATTCAAAGAAGTGAAAGCACAAAGACTAATAGCAGCTAGGCAGTATGGATCAAGATGGAAGATAGTATGAAGCCAATCAGAACAAGCAGGCACTCAGTTAAGACAAAAGGATAATGCAAACAGGCAATGACTTCACAAGGACCAACTGCAAATAAAGAGATGGGAAGGAAAGAACCAGTAGCTCGTTGAAGACAATGATTTGTTGGACCAATTCCAGTTGCTGTGAAAACTGTACGTCTGGTTAGGGAGGCTGAGATTTAACTCGGAAGACCGCGTCTTCACCTTATTACCCTTGAGCTAAGGACACCCAGTCCTCGCCCAATCACTCTGGTATGTCTTCAAGGTAGACTCACAAACCTTCACAGACTTCGTTCACCGGCGATCCACAATGACTCTTGGATGCTCAGAACATGATGCCTAACCGTCTAGAGGATTCACAATCCTCAAGTGTAATAAGTCTTTAGATCACACAGGCAGGAAGACTTCAGTGATGCCTAACACTCTTTGGCTCTGGGTGTTTGGGCTTTGTCCTCGCAAGGATTCCTCTCTCAAAGGGGTTCGAGGTGGGTTGCTCTCAAACGACAAAAGTTGTGCACTAAATCTGAGCAGCCAACCAATTTATGGTGCAAGGGGTGGGCTATTTATAGCCACTAGGCAACCCGACCTGATTTGTCCGAAATGACCCTGGGTCACTAAGGAACTGACACGTGTTCCAATGGTCAGATTTCAAACACACACGGCAACTTTACTTGGGCTACAAGCAAAGCTGACTTATCCAACTCTGGATAAGATTTGCTCTCATTGTCTTCGCTCGAAGACATAGGATTTTGGCTAAGCATCACTTCAGTCATTCTGACTGGTTCACTTGGACCCCACTTAACAGTACGGTGGTTCCTATGACTTAACAAAGAAGAAAAGGAAACGACGAAACAACTAAGTCTTCGCGCTGCATAGTCTTCACGCGATGTCTTCTCTTGTCATAGTCTTCAATGTGAGTGTCTTCACATACCACCTTTGTCTTCAATGTCTTCATACATTTTTAGGGGTCATCTCTGGTAGGAAAAATGAATCAATGAGGGACTTCTACCTGTGTTATCCTGCAATTCTCACAAACACATTAGTCCCTCAACCAAGTTGGTCGTCAATACTCCAAAACCAACTAGGGGTGGCACTAGATGCACTTACATGATGGGACCTACTGGAAACCTGAGCAGTATCCCAAAACCTCTGGGTTGCTACGAAAGGACCTCCCGTAGATCCATATACTTTATCTGGCTTTACATGTGAATCTTCATATTCATGTGATGAGTCATTTGACTCCGACTATAAGCTGTTCAAACATAAGAATTGTTAAGTATTTGCTAGATATGTTGGAACTAACTGCAGGAAGGGTCCCCCTATGAAGAAAATATGGGTTCCAAAAGGTCCCCTGAAAGTCTTCAGGTGAATGTCCTCATGACATCACCTATGAAGATTAGGAACCCCAATCAAACTCTTCATATGGACCAAAGTCTTCATACGGAGCAAATTCCTCATATGGATCCAAGTCATCATATGGACCAAATTCCTCATATGATCATCATCGTGCTAATGCATCTGTTTCGTAGGGATAGTCTAAGAGTAATGAATATGTCCATTATTCTTCAAATCATTATGTTAATAAGTCCTCGAAGAATTTCACTACTTACTCATATGCACACGCTAACCCCTCTTCTGTGAAACAAAATGCACTGGCTTCAATGCCACCTTTCTCTTACGGAGCTCGCAGAATGATGAACTCTTTGCAACCCCTCCAAATGTGGATGGTGAAGAAAAAGAACTAATCTCTTATGCAAGGTCAGGTCTCCAGAAGAACTTGAACTTCTGAAGAATTTACTGGAGACCTAAGAGTGCTTGAAAGGACGCAAGCTAATCATGAAGAAATGAATTACTCATTTCTCACGTCCTTATATTACTGTATCTATTGCACTATTTGATGAAATTCTATCTGATGAATTTGATGTCATATTCTTCACTATGAAGTATATGAGTTCGTATGAGTCGGTGTACAAAAGTAGGGACTCTCCTTTTGACCCCTTTACTTGTGCACGGGCAGTCAGAGCCACGCGCCGCGGCCACACTTAGCAGGGCAGAGGAGGGAAGCCGGAGAGAAGCCGAAGCACAAGACAACCAAGGCAACACCAAGACCAGCAGCGCAGGAGGGCAAGAGGGCGAGGTGGACTCTCTTGACAAGATCCTTGCCAAGGCGACCCCCCGCAGCCCCGGCAAGGTTGCCCAACACCAGCAGAGCGAGCCACCCTTGAGCCCACGGGCTCCAACCCAACCAACTATGTTGGAGCCAAGGCTCGAGAGGCGCCTCTGTGGTGGCATGCATATCTTCGTCAAGATCAGAAACATATGAGATCATATGAAGACCAGAAGACGGCGACCGTCGACAGGATCCTAGCCGAGGAAATCCACAAGACCCCCAGCAAGACTCTTGACGGGGACGACCGCAACCCCCCGGAAAGACCCTTGCCGGGGCATTGGCAGGGCCACTGCCGGGCCCGCGCTAGCCAAGACTCCACCGCCATCCCCATGCAGCTGCCAGCTCAACCAGTTGAGCAGGTGCCTGCGTGGCGACGTGCGGCCTATACACCAACCCAGCAAGCTCCTGCGTGGTGGCATGAAAGTCTTCTTGAAGGCTCCACCACCACGTCATCCTAGCAGCCAACCAACATGGCACCATGATGCCTCGTCAGCTCGGACGCGTGTCAAGGCCAGGCAAAGCGGCGACAGCTGGGACGTGCTTCCCTGGTGTCCCCGATAAAGCAAGGGGGGCACGTCCGCAGCGCCTTAAATGCGTTCGTCCAACGGTCCCAGAGGATAGGCTCAATGACTGTAGACCTTTCCGCCTCCTGTGTGCCACTGTGGCGACCCCTTTTTGCCTATAAAAGTAGGCCCGAGGCGACCAGGAGAGGGATTCGGCTCTTTTGGGCAAGTTGCACCCCGTAGCTAGCTCAAGAACACAAGAACACACTCAAACCAAAGCAAGACTAGGGTATTACGCATCTTCGCGGCCCAAACCTGGGTAAACGATCCGTGTGCTTCCTCTCAGACCCGCTCTTCTCACAACCTCGCGCCCGCCTACCATAGGTGGGATCCCTATGACCCCATAGGTGTCGTCCCCACCGACATCTTTGGCGCGCCAGGTAGGGGGCGCGGCTGTGAAAATCTGGTCTGATCGGGGCAGCGGCTTCGTCGTGGCCGTCGTTCCAAGGAAGAAGACGACCGAGCTTGGCGGCGCCATCTACGGATGTGGTGGATGCCCGTGCACCAACAGAAAAGCTAAGTCATGCGAAACTTTAAGCAATTTCTTTTTATATATATGGTTATTATCCTCGAAGGTTCTGCCCTATGTATGGAAAACTTGCACGCAAAGGGGCCCTTCCGCATTTGGCAACACCCTTGTTCTGTTTCGAGTCCGCTCAACAGCTCAAGCGGCCGCGTCGAGAATGGTGGGGTAGCCTTCCAAAATTGGCAACACTCTCGATTCTGACTCGAGTCAAGCTCCACAGTTCGAGCGGCCGCGTTGAGAGCGGTAAGGTGGTTCTCCCGGCAGCAAGCACACCCGGCAGGCTATTGGGGATCCGTCCCCAAGGTGCCGCCCTAGGTTTACACGCCGGCGAGCCTACCGGGTTAACATAGGGCAGACATACAAGGGAAGATCAGACAGGAAAATAACGTGCATTGTATCAAAAGTACTACAGAGTTATATTACATCAATTATTGATGCGGTTCTAACTAAAGATATAAATTGTCTTGGCCGTGAACCCGCAGCAGCAACGAGAAACGGGGTGCCTAATCCCGGCGCAGGCCCTCCACCCTCTCGATTCTGCCGATGAGGCTGATGATGGGCTTGATACGCTCCTTGAGCGTCACGAGGTCTACATCCTCCGGCAAGCTCTCCAACGCAGCGTCGAAGTCGAGGTTGGGGTTCCAGTGCGCCACCTTGGTGAGAACCTTGGTCATGGGACCCCGACAAAGCCTCCAGGACTCATCGGCCAGGGAGGCCGCCCGGTTGGAGTGGAGCTGCTCCAGGGCCCCAAGGACGCCCTCGAAGAAGATGGTCAGCTTAGCATTGGGACTCGCGTTGCGCTCCGGGGTATACCTCACATTTGGCATCCCCATGGTAGCCAGCTGCGTGGTGATCCTGACGGTGACGCCCTCGAGCTGGCCGATCCAGCGGTTCTCGCCTTCCACAAAATCCTTGTGGTTGGCGGCTTCATTCTTCCGCAACTGCTTCTCGGTCTCCAGGTCCTTGGCTAGGGCCTCCTCCTAGGCCTTGCCCTCCGATAGCATCCCCTCGAGACCCTCCAGCTTCAGCTTGAGGTCTTTGATGGAGTTGCTGGCTTCGGAGAGCTGCCCGGCCTTGTCGAGGACTGCGCCCTACACCTCAACCAAGGCACCGTTGAGCGTGTCCTTCTCCTTGGACAGCTTTAGGACCTGATCCTTCATCTCGTCCCGCTCCACCTCCAGCTCCTTCACCTTGTCGGCATGAACTAGAGCCTGGGAATCGAGCGCCTCCTTGTGCCTCTGCTCCAGATCCTGGGTCCGCTGCACGACAAGCTTTTCCACCTCCTCGTCCTTGCCGCGGAGTGTTGTGACGAACTTCTCCTCATGCGCGGCAAGATCTTCCTCCTGGGAGTTCAGCACGGCCTAATGCTGGGCTCGATTAGCCTCGGCTGCGACGGCCAGGTTCTTCACCGTCTCCTGGGCCTTCTCGATGTCGGCCCGCTCCATGGTGAGCTCCACCTCGCACCTGGCCAGCTTGCCCTGGGCGGCCTTCGGCTCCTCACAGGCTTGGCGGTACCAAGTCTGCGCCTTGGCGACGCGTCCCTTGAGGTCCGCCTCCGCCTTGTCCACCGTTGCCATCCTGGACTTGGCCTTGTCCAGGCGGGCGCGATGGAGAGCCTGGAGCTTCGGAAAGCTGGCGCCCATGGCCTGGAGAAGCCGCTCCTCCTGAGAACCATCACCACCGGTGCTTGGCTCATCAACGACCTCGAGCCCGGCGGCGGCAAGCACCTCCTCGTCGAACACCTCCCCCTCGATGGGCGCCCTGGAGCTCGACACCCCTAGAAGGTGGAAGAAAAGGTCGTCGATCACCCTCAGATACCTGCCGAAGCTAGAGGAAGCAGAGGAGGAAGGCTGGTCATCAGCCACCTCCCCCTCGGCAGCGGGCTTGCCGGCCTCCCCGGCAGGCCCCTTGCCGGCCTCCTCGGTAGTAGCCTTGCCGGGCTCCTGGGTGGCCTCCTCAGTGGTGATCTTCTCGGCCTCCACCTCGGCAGCCTTGGCAACATCCTGGATGACGGTGTCCAGGTCCTCCCGGTCCGCCGGGAGAGGATCTAGATATCGGAAGGGGGGGTGAAGTGAAGCCAAGACCAATATTCAAGAAGAAGAAAAAGGATGGAGGGCGAATGGCTTGCCCATGCCGGGCTGGGAAGAAGAGGCCCCCTCCCCGCCAACATCAGGCGCCGAGGTGTGGCCACCAGTGCCCAAGCTTGCCTCCTCCTCCGTGTGCATCGGCTCGGTGCTTGGCGCCCTTGCTGGGGACGCCCCTCAGGGCGGCGTGGTCGATGGGGGCGGCACGTCGGCGGTGGCCCTCAGTGGCTCCTCCTGATGTTGTCCTGCTCCTGCGATCTCGGCAAGGTTAGCACCAATGGACCATACCCTCGACACACATCGACGAGGGGTGACTGGTGAACTTACGCTGGGGGCTGCTCCGGGGGGTGCTGTCCGGGCTGCTCACCACCACCAGTGGCGCCCTTGAGGTGCCCGCCGAGGGCTGGCCGCCCGCCGAGGACCTGGCACTCTTCGCCCTCTGGGCCAGCGTCTCCGCATCCCTGCTGAGATGAAAACAAGTCAAGATAAGAAGCACAGTTAGAGGAGCCGGAGATGACGAAAGGAAACGACACTTACTCGTCCTCCACCTCCTCTTCTGCTGCCTTCCTCTTCCTCCTCGGGCTGAGAGACCCGAGGTCAAAGAAGACCTCTATGTCGTCGCCTGCAGGAGGAGGGGAAGCAGGTGGAGGAGGGGAAGCAGGCGGAGTTGGGGAACGCTTGGACGAACAAGAGGCAGATGCTTTCTTCTTCGCCACCGTGGCCTTCAGCAACTTCTTCGCTGTTGTGGCCCTCATTTGGCGCACGGACGTCTCCCAGGCATGTCGGGGTTGCGCAGCCCTGCCGGGCCGAACCGGCTCACCAGAGTTGGCTCGCCGCAGGACTTGCCCTTTCCCCGTGGCTGGGGGCTCGACAGCTTCAGCTTCCTCCTTGAACGACTCGTCGTCGTCGTCCTCGACAAGAGGGGTCCCAGTGCGGGCGCTGCTGGCATCCCTAGCGGACTCCGCCCACTCGGCGAGTTCCTTCTCCTCTATGGCTGCCGCGGCCTTATCCTCCACGCCGCCGGTGCTGCCGGCCTCCTTGGCGAGGTCCACCTCTGCCACCCTAGTGGCGATGTAGTCCAGCTCTGCCTGGGTGGTGTCTTGGACGAGCCGCGGCTCGTCGCAGATGTACTTCTCCTCCAGACTGTCAAAGAACTCCTACACCTGCTCCTCCGGCAGCTCTGCCCAATTTGGGACGGGGCCATGCGCGTTACAGTCCGGCATCATGGCGATGATGTCGTTCCGGCATGAGTTATTACTCAGCGGGACCACCCCCACCGGCAACCCAAACAAGGGCCCCTTGGCGACCTTGCCGGCCTTCGTAGCCTTGCCGGACCTCTCGGCCTTGCCGTCGCGGTCCACGTCAAGCTGGAAGAGCCGCTGGCAGAAGTGAGTGTGCGCTGGCACCGTGAAGTTGTGGTCGAGGCCGGGGCGAAGCCTCATGATATCGGCCGTATTCGTGAAGAGCCAGGCCGGCCTCCCCTTGTTATGCAGTGGAGCGATTCGGCGGCGGATGAAATCCACCCCAATCATCTCAAGGGTGAGCCTGGCCTCGGTGAGGCGAAGAATCCGGGTGATGGTGATCTTAAGCTTGTCGTCCTGGGCGTCGATGTCGCCCCAGTCAGGCCTGCGGACCGGCAGCGCCTGGCGAACCTGGCAAAACTCCTGTGGGTCGTCCTTGATCCAGCACCACCGGCCCCGCCATTTTTCCCACCCCTCCTTCTGGGCACCCTCTGGGTACGTCCCTTTGGACCTCAGGATCTAGGTGACGCAACCAGAGATGGAGCCTCCCCCGGGATGCGAGGGTAAAAGTAATGGCGGAAGAGCGCCGTGTTGGGGACGACTCCGGCGAAGCCCTCACAAAGGTGGGCAAAAAGAGCCATGCATGACACAACATTTGGAGTAAAATCCAGAAGGTGGAAGCCAAATGTGTGCATGACATCATTAAAGAAATCGGAGAACGGGGGGCAGAGGCCGCAAGAGAAGTAGTCGACGAAAAATGGGTACCGATTTGGGGCGGCCTCGGCGCAGTTGGCGGGGACGACCCGCGTGGCTGGATGCCCCGTCGTCTCACCCCCGTCTTGCAGCCCCATAGGGGCTTGAAGCTGTCTTGGAGCTCGAACACATCGACCGTCGAGGGGAAGTAGGCGAGCTTCATCCGCCGCGCCGCCAACTCACTCTCCGGTGGCTCCGTCGCTCCGTCGTCCTTGGCCATCCCTTTGCCCTTGTTGGTTTTGGGGGCCATGGCGGCTGCGAGAGGTGAGGGGCGGAGGACAGTGAAGACGCAGCAGCGGCAAGAAGGGGCAGAAGCTTGAGAAGGAAGGAGAAAGGGATGGTGGTTCCAAGATTGGAAAAGGCGCAGGGGGTAAAGTGAGCAGCGCGCCCGCGGTTATTCCTCTTTTTATGGGGAAGGCGTGGGCCACCTCCTCTCCCATTAACCACGATGTGACGCATGCATGCGGGAACCGCTCCACACATGACCCCCCACATCACGCATGACCCTCCACGTCGCGTGTTCAACGCATGTCGTGGGGAAGCGTAGCGGACAAGAAGTTACTGCGGTAAAATCCGCCCCACCTGCCCTCACACGGTTTTGGGCCTAGCCCAACAACGTGTCGCGCTTATGTGTGGCCCAGGCCCGGGGGCTCCTGTCGGTGTACAACAGTAGGGGCTCTCCTTTTAACCCCTTTACTTAGCAGGGCAGAGGAGGGAAGCCAGAGAGAAGCCGAAGCATAATACAACCAAGGCAACGCCAAGACTAGAAGCGCAGGAGGGCAAGAGGGCGAGGTGGACTCCCTCGGCAAGATCCTTGCCAAGGCGGCCCCCCGCAGCCCCGGCAAGAGCCTTGCCAGGGCAACTTTCCCAACACCAGCAGAGCGAGCCACCCTGGAGCCCACAGGCTCCAACCCAACCAAGTACGTTGGAGCAAAGGCTCGGGAGGTGCCTCTGTGGTGGCATGCAAATCTTCGTCAAGATCAGAAACATATGAGATCAGATGAAGACCAGAAGACGGTGACCCTTGGCAGGATCCTAGCCGAGGAAATCCACAAGACCCCCGGCAAGACTCCTACCAGGGATGACCGCAATGCCCCAGCAAGACCCTTGTCGGGCCCCCGGCAAGACCCTTGCCGAGGGCATCGGCAGGGCCACTGCCAGGCCCGCGCCAGCCAAGACTCCACCACCTGCCCATGCAGCTGCCAGCTCAACCAGTTGAGCAGGCACCTGCGTGGCGACGTGCGGCCTCTACACCAACCCAGCAAGCTCCTGCATGGTGGCATGCAAGTCTTCTTGAAGGCTCCACCACCACGTCAGCCTAGCAGCCAGCCAACGAGGCACCATGACGCCTCGTCAGCTCGGACGTGTGTCAAGGCCGGTGAAGCAGCGACAGCTGGGACGTGCTTCCCTGGCATCCTCGATAAAGCAAGGGGGCACGTCGGCGACGCATTAAATGCGTTTGTCGAACGGTCCTAGAGGATAGGCTCAACAACTATAGACCTTTCCACCTCCTGTGTGCCACTATGGCGACCCCTTTTTGCCAATAAAGGGAGGCCCGAGGCGACTAGGAGAGGGATTCGGCTCTCTTGGGAAAGTTGCACCCCGTAGCTAGCTCAAGAACACAAGAACACACTCAAATACATCCACCCAAGCATGACTAGGTTATTACGCATCTTCGCGGCCCAAACCTGGGTAAATGATCCGTGTGCTTCCTGTCAGACCTGCTCTTCTCACAACCCCGCGCCCGCCTACCATAGAAGGGATCCCAGTGACCCCATAGGTGTCGTCCCCACCGACAGTATGATACACTACTTCATCTTCAGGATGAATCTCTCAAAGCTACTGAGTGGGTCCTCGAAAGTGGATGTACAAATCACATGACCGGTGACAAGAACTTATTGATGGACTCTGCTTTATCTCCATCACATCTGAAGCATATCACCTACACTGACAAATGAAAAAGCAAGGTATTGTGTCTAGGTAGGGTTGCAATCTCAAAGGATTGACACATGGACAAAGTTATGCTTGTCGATGTTGGGAACGTAGCATACAATTTCAAAAAAATTCCTATGATCACGCAAGATCTATCTAGGAGATGCATAGAAATGAGAGGGGGAGAGTGTTTCCATGTACCCTCCTAGACTGAAAGTAGAAGCGTTAGGTTAATGCGGTTGATGTAGTCGAACGTCTTCACGATCCAACCAATCTAGTACTGAACGTATGGCACCTCCGAGTTCAGCACACATTCAGCTCGACGGCGTCCCTCGGACTCTTGATCCAGCAGAGGGTCGAGGGAGAGTTTCGTCAGCACGACGGTGTGGTGACGGTGATGGTGATGTTATCCGCGCAGGGCTTCGCCTAAGCACTATGACACTATGACCGGAGGAGTAAACTGTGGAGGGGGGCACTGCACACGGCTAAGAGAATAACTATTGTTCTATGGGGTGCCCCCTGCTCCCGTATATAAAGGAGGAGGGGAGGAGCTCGGCCACAAGGGGTGCGCCATAGGGGGGAAACCGACTAGGACTCCCAATCCTAGTTGGCCCCCCTTTTCCTTTCTATCGGAGCAGAAAAGGGAATGAGAGGGAGAGGGAGAGGGAAAGAGGAAAGGGCGTCGTGCCCCCTTCCCCCTTGTCCAATTAGGACTCCCTTGGGGGGGCACCCTTGCGGGCTCCCCTCTCTCTCCCCTATGGCCCACGAAGGCCCATTACTTCCCCGGGGGTTCCGGTAACCCCTCGGTACTCCGATAAATATTCAAAATGTCCTAAAACCATTTTGGTGTCCGAATACCTTCGTCGAATATATCAATCTTTACCTCTCGACTATTTTGAGACTCCTCGTCATGTCCGTGATCTTATCCAGGACTCTGAACAATCTTCGGTCACCAAAACATATAATACAAATCGTCATCGAACGTTAAGCGTGCGGACCCTACGGGTTCGAGAACTATGTAGACATGACCGAGACACATCTCCGGTCAATAACCAATAGTGGAACCTAGATGCTCATATTGGTTCCTACATATTATACGAAGATCATTATCAGTAAAACCGCAATGACAACATACGTTATTCCCTTTGTCATCGGCATGTTACTTGCCCGAGATTCGATCGTCGGTATCATCATACCCAGTTCAATCTCATTACCGGCAGGTCTCTTTACTCGTTCTTTAATGCATCATCCCGCAACTAACTCATTAGTCACACTGCTTGCAAGGCTTATAGTGATGTGCATTAGTGAGAGGGCCCAGAGATACCTATCTGATACTCAAAGTGACAAATCCTAATCTTGATCTATGCCAACCGAAAAAACACCTTCGGAGACACGTGTAGAGCATCTTTATAATCACCCGGTTACGTTGTGACATTTGATAGAACACAAGGTGTTCCTCCGATATTCGGGAGTTGCATAATCTCATAGTCAGAGGAATATGTATAAGTCATGAAGAAAGCAATACCAATAAAACTTAACGATCATTATGCTAAGCTAACGGATGGGTCTTGTCCATCACATCATTCTCTAATGATGTGATCTCGTTCATCAAATGACAACACATGTCTATGGTTAGGAAAGTTAACCATCTTTGATTGACGAGCTAGTCAAGTAGAGGCATACCAGGGACACTTTGTTTTGTCTATGTATTCACACATGTATCAAGTTTCCAGTTAATACAATTCGAGCATGAATAATAAACATTTATCATGATATAAGGAAATATAAATAACAACTTCATTATTGCCTCTAGGGCATATTTCCTTCAGTCGAGTCCCTCAGATTCAACCTCTGAGTCAATAATATAGTTCACATCTTTATGTGATTAACACCCGTAGTTCACATCTCCATGTGATGAACACTCAAAGGGTTTACTAGATTTAATAATCTAGTTCACATCGCTATGTGATTAACACCCAAAGAGTACTAAGGTGTGATCATGTTTTGCTTGTGTTGGAAGTTTTGGTCAACGGGTCTGCCACATTTAGATCCGTATGTATTTTACAAATTTCTATGTCTATAATGCTTTGCATGGAGCTACTCTAGCTAATTGCTCCAACTTTCAATATGTATCCAAATCTAGACTCAGAGTCATCCGGATTGATGTCAAAGCTTGCATTGACGTAACTCTTTACGACGAACTCTTTATCACCCCCATAATCGAGAAACATTTCCTCATTACTTTAAGGATAATTTTTACCGTTGTTCAGTGATTCACTCCTGGATCACTCTTGTACCTCCTTGCCAAAACCATGGCAAGGTACACAATAGGTCTGGTACACAACATGGCATATCGTATAGAACCTATGGATGAGGCATAAGGAATGACTTTCATTATCTCTCTATCTTTTGCCGTGGTCGGGCTTTGAGTCTTACTCAACTTCACACCTTGCCACACAGGCAAGAACCCTTTCATTGACTGATTCATTTTGAACTTCTTCAAAATTTTGTCAGGGTATGTGCTTTTGAAAGTCCTATTATGTGTCTCAATATATCTCTATAGATCTTGATACCCAAAATATAAGTAGCTTCACCGAGGTCTTTCATTGAAAAATTCTTATTCAAGTATCCTTTTATGTTATCCAGAAATTATGTATTATTCCCAATCAACAATATGTTATCCACATATAATATTAGAAATGCTACAGAGATCCCACTCACTTTCTTGTAAATACAGGCTTCTCCAAAAGTCTATATAAAACCATATGCTTTGATCACACTATCAAAGCGTATATTCCAACTCTGAGATGCTTGTACTAGTCTATAAATGAATCGTTGGAGCTTGCACACTTTGTTAGCACCTTTATGATCGACAAAACCTTCTGGTTGCATCATATATAACTCTTCTTTAAGAAATCCATTGAGGAATGCAGTTTTGACATCCATTTCCCAAATTTCATAATCATAAAATGCGGCAATTGCTAACATGATTCAGACAGACTTATGCATCTCTACGGGTGAGAAGGTCTCATCATAGTCAACTCCTTGAACTTGTCGAAAACCTTTCGCAACAAGTCGAGCTTTGTAGACAGTAACATTACCGTCAGCGTCAGTCTTCTTCTTGAAGATCCATTTATTCTCTATGGCTTGTCGATCATCGGGCAAGTCAACCAAAGTCCACACTTTGTACTCATACATGGATCCCATCTCAGATTTCATGGCCTCAAGCCATTTCACGGAATCTGGGCTCATCATCGGTCTAGTAACATGACTTCCAGAACAGGATTACCGTACCACTCTGGTGCAGAACGTACTCCGGTTGACCTACGAGGTTTGGTAGTAACTTGATCTGAAGTTCCATGATCATCATCATTAACTTCCTCACTAATTGGTGTAGGCATCACTGGAACTGACTTCTGTGATGAACTACTTTCCAATTCGAGAGAAGGTACAACTACCTCATCAAGTTCTACTTTCCTCCCACTCACTTCTTTCAAGAGAAACTCCTTTTCTAGAAAGGATCCATTCTTAGCAACAAATATCTTGCCTTCGGATATGTGATAGAAGGTGTACCCAACTGTTTCTTTTGGGTATCCTATGAAGAACTTCTCCGATTTGGGTTCGAGCTTATCAGGATGAAGCTTTTTCACATAAGCATCGTAACTGAAAGCGCGTTATATCGACTAGAGGGGGGGTGAATAGGCGATTTTATGAAAGTCTTCAAAACGTGGAAGTTATGAAGACAAACGATAGAAATAAACCTATTACCCTGCAGCGAAAGGTAGACTACGCTAGGCAAGCCATAGTCATGTATTCAATAGAGTGAAAGCACAAGGACTAATAGCAGCAATGTAGTAAGGATCAGGTAGGAAGATATTGTGAAGCCACACAGAACACGCAGTCACTCAGTGAAGACAAAAGATAGTGCGAACATACAATGACTTCACAAGGAGTAACAGTAAGTAAAGGGAAGGGAAGATGAAACCAGTGACTCACTGAAGACAATGATTTGTTGGACCAGTTCCAGTTGCTGTGACAACTGTACGTCTGGTTAGGGCGGCTAGGTATTTAAACCTTAGGACACACAGTCCCGGACACCCAGTCCTGAACACGCAGCTCAGGACACCCAGTCCTCACCGTATTCCCCTTGAGCTAAGGTCACACAGACCTCGCCCAATCACTCTGGTAAGTCTTCAAGGTAGACTCCCAACCCTTCACAGACTTCGTTCACCGGCAATCCACAATGTCTCTTGGATGCTCAGAACGCGACACCTAACCGGCTGGAGGATGCACAGTCCTCAAGTGTAATAAGTCTTCAGATCACACAGACAAGAAGACTTAAGTGATGCCTAATTCTCTTTGGCTCTGGGTGGTTAGGGCTTTATCCTCGCAAGGAATTCTCTCTCAAAGGCTTCGAGGTGGGTTGCTCTCAAACGACAAAAGCCGTACTCTGAATCTGAGCAGCCAACCGTTTATGGTTGTAGGGGGTGGGCTATTTATAGCCACTAGGCAACCCGACCTGATTTGTCCGAAATGACCCTGGGTCACTAAGGAACTGACACGTGTTCCAACGGTCAGATTTCAAACTCACACGGCAACTTTACTTGGGCTTCAAGCAAAGCTGACTTGCCCGACTCTGGACAAGATTCGCTCTCAAAGTCTTCACTCGAAGACATAGGTTTTGTTTAAGCATCACTTCAGTCATTCTGACTGGTTCTCTTGGACCCCACTTAACAGTACGGTGGTTCCTATGACTCAACACAGAAGAAAGAGAACTACGAAAGATCTAAGTCTTCGAGCTCCATAGGCTTCATGTGGTGTCTTCTCTTGTCATAGTCTTCAATGTGAATATCTTCATATACCACCTTTGACTTCAATTTCTTCAAACATTTTTAGGGGTCATCTCTGGTAGGAAAACCGAATCAATGAGGGACTTCTACCTGTGTTATCCTGCAATTCTCACAAACACATTAGTCCCTCAACTAGGTTTGTCATCAATACTCCAAAACCAACTAGGGGTGGCACTAGATGCACTTACAATCTCCCCCTTTTTGGTGATTGATGACAAACTAGTTGAAGTTTTCAATGGGGAATATAATCTGTGAAATTGTAAAGGATAAGGAATTGTCTTCATAAGTTGCAAGGGCTCCCCCTGAAGATGTGCATATAAGTAATTTTCTTTTGGAATGCAAATGCACATGGCAGGTTGTACTTGTGGAGATCCACTTCAACTTATGATGACAATCCACTATGCATGTGAAAGTATATGAAGATAATGACATGCATAATGTAAAATGGACGTCTGCAGAATGATCTAAGTGCGGAATTTATCGTCGCACATGCGGAATTTATCATCGCAACACAAGGTAGCAGATAAGTAGTAGACGACCATCGAGTTTAAGTGTTACAACTCAAAGAAACCAAATGTAGCAAAACAAGAGTTGTAAGCACGAAGCAAAATATAAAGCACCCTCCCATATGGACCCGCTTGAAGACTATCAACCTCATATGCTTCTCCCCCTTTTGTCAGTAAGGACCGAAAAGGTTTGAAGACATAGAGCATCTACTCGTTCCCATGAGGAGTAGGTGAAGCAGCAGGGTCGTTGGTGGTGTTTGGCGGTGCTAAAGAGTTTGGAGCAGAGTCGAAGCGTGCTGAAGGAGGTGGCGGTGAAGTAGCATCGTCTTCATCCTCGATCACTCTGGCATTCACAGTTGCAGCAGAGGAAGAGAACTCAGAGTCTTCAAGGGATGGAATTCGTCACAGCACTGCCCTTCGAGGAGGTGTGGAGTCAAACTTGAATCGCTCAGTGAAGCCATCCTCTTAAAGATCATCTTCAGAACACATCAGCGTTAGCCCTTTCCATGTGCGGTGAGAGGTTTCATGGGCAACAAAAGCATTCTTGGTGGCAAGATTGCAAATGCGATTAACATCCACCAAGAGGCTTTGCATCTGATGCTTCAGCCAGTCATGATGCCTATCCTGTTTCTGATGAAGAGCCACAAGAAGCTCTCGGTCGTTGAGAACACGAGTGCGCTTCTTGGGTCGTGGAGCAGTTGTACTGTCAGTGGCTTCAGTGAGAGCAGGATGCGGTGCATGTGTAGTGCCAGCCAAAGGATACACACGAGTTACGGCTTCCACGCCTTCAACGTTCTGAGTGAAACTTTGATGCTCTGCATTCTGAAGACTGAGAGGTTCCTTGGCAGGCTCAGGATAGATGGCTTCAATAGACATATCCACATCAGGCAAAAAGATCCGATGGTTGCGGGCCGAGGGCTGATATGAGATAGCGGAGTGAAGTTTGATTAGCCGCATCACCCAAGGGGCATAGAACTTTAAACCAAACAGATCAGAGCCAGATGCAGCAAGTTGGCGAATGAAGAAATCCTGTGTATTGAAGCATTTTCCATGAAGAATGTAGAAGACCAAAGTCTTCATTGCACCTTCCAGCTTGGCATGGGGAGAATGTCCTTTGATTGGCCAGAGAGTTCGCCTTATGATGTGATAAATGGTTCTTGGCAGATACTCAAGGTCTTCAACGAAGAACTCTGTGGGATAAGCAGCATCTTGGGGCAATGGCTTCATCATACTGAGCATCTGACTCATATTAGGTTCAGTCTTCTGAAAGATGCTCTCAATAGCTTCACTATGAAGCTGACAGCCATGCTCGTAGAGATCGCCAGGAGTGGGCAAACCAGTGAGCTCAATGATGTCAAAGGCTTTGGCTTCATGATGAACGTTTCCTGTCATCCACTCCAGGACCCAAGTCTTCGGATCTCTGCTATACCAGCGGATGTGAAGTGTGGCATAGAATTGGAGCAGCAACTCTTCATTCCAATGCTCTTGGTCAGTGACGAACGGCAGCAGTCCAACCTCTTTGAAGCAATCCAGAGCTTCTTCCAGACAGGGCAGACCAGCTATTGCTTCAATGTCAAGCCACTTGTGTGGGAAGATGCGACCTTGGTTGTAAAGAACGCATGAGTAATAGCTTCGCTGCGATAACTCCAGAACCGATCAGATGACATTCTTTCCCTGGAGTAGGGGTTCCTGGAGCTGTTGAAGAATGTGTTGTCTGCTCTGAAGCCATTGATATTGAAGGAGCCAGGTGCTGATGCAGGACCTGGGAACCTTGGCAATCTTGGGATTGGATTCTGTACCTGAGGCCTGTGCTCAACATGATAGTCGAACTGGGGACCGGCAGCAGACTCAGGAACAGAAGTGGCGGGATCAGTGGCTTTGCTGACTTCTGGTGCTTTTGTTGGTGAGGGCTCCACATTAGCTTCAGCCATGACAGCGTCAGTGGCTTCAGTGGTGTTGGTGGTGGCAGCCTCAAGATGTTCAACCTCCACTTGACGAGCAGGAGGATCGGTCATGATCACGTTCTCCTCGAGAATTGCTTCTTGGTGGGACAGGGGAGTGGCAACTTGTGGGACTTCTTCTTCCGCGGCTGATGCAGCCGGATTGTCTTCAGCAGAGACTTGAGGCCTTGGACCTTTGTGAAGCCTGCGCAATGCGGGTGACGCATGTAGAGTTGCTGTTGGCTGGGCCTCAAGGTCTTCATTCTCTTGTGGGTGATCCGCCCATGAAGCATCCTGTGCAATTGGCGTCAGTGGACGACCAATGCTGATGAGTTCGCTGTGCGTTAGCACAGGCGATGATACCTGTTGGTGTTCTAGCTGAGGAAGGGCTGCATCATCTTCAACATGGTCATGATGACCAATGTCTTCAGCAGCGATGGGATCAGCTGCTGGAAAGTCTTCAGCTTCATGAGCCTCTGTGAAAGCAGGCTCATGGACAGTCAGTTGACGTTCTTGTGGATCGGCGTCGGGGTGAACCATGGAAATGGGTTCAACAATCAAGGGCTCTGTGGGAGCAGCCCGTTCCTTCTTGGTCATTCTTTTCTTCTTGGCGGGGGCAGTAGCACAGGCTTCAGGATGTTTTCTCTTCCTTGCTTCAGCCTCAGCAGTCCTGGTCTTCTTCAGTTCTGAAGCGGTTGACCTGACCTTTGGCTTCGGGCCAGTCATGCTAGTTGGGAAGACAAGGGGATCTGCCTCCTGCCTTGGTGCTTCAGGTTCAGCCATAGCGGGCTTCTTCTGCTTCTTGGCAGCCATCCTGGGGTCGATGCCAGGACGCCCAAGGGCCTTGCGCTTCTCAGCCTCATTGTAGGCTTGCACACACCTATCAGCCAGGACCTTCATGCGCTCACGAGAACCCTGAGCTTCTGCATGTTTCTTTAGAAAGGCTTCCTTGAGCTCGTGCAGCATAATCTTGAAATTCTTCACGTCTTGCAAGCTGAGCTTTGCCATATGCTTCTTGAACTGAGATTTCTCAAAGTCAATCTTCTGCTTCAGTTCAACAACGCGCTGGGCGATAGCTAACTCTGAAGCAATGGCGCCATGGAAGGCGACACTGAGGCCAATGGGTAGTTGGAGATCTTCGAAGCTGATGTTTGGCGTGTCAAACCATTCATCAATGAAGTTGTGGATGATTGTTACATCAAAGAGAGGCAGATCATTGAAGATTTCTGCTTCTTCTTTGCTCTTGATGAGTTGCTCAAGAGCGTCATCTGCAAGATCTTCATCACTTGACAGATCAATGGCATCATTGCGCAGAATGGCAGCAGCTGTTAGCTCTTGGCCGGTGTGTGGCAGAGGCATCTTGACCTTCTGGGGCTTGGAGATGCGTGATAAATCTTCGGACTACACACTGTTTTCAAGAGGTGCAGTTGCCAGTGGCTTCACCCATGAGATTTTTGGTGAAGGAGCAGGCTTTGAAGCTTTAGGCTTCTTCAACTTCTTTGGCTTCGGCGCTGCAGGCACTTCATCTGACTCAGCGTCAACTGCAGGCTCATTCACTGCAGTCCCTTGAACCAAGATATGGGTGATGAGGCCTTCAAGGTTGTAGAAAGGACCGACGACATTGGGTTCTGCATCTCGTGTGCCATCAGCCCTTGGAGCTGAGGGACCAGGGTTGAAGTCTAGTCCCAATGTCTTCTTGTTTTGCTTCGCTGAGTTCTGGGCAAACTGGAAGTTGCACTTGAACAGAATGTCATCACGACACCATAGTAGTGACGATGGGTGTGCATCAACAGGCTGTGGCCCACGAACCATGCAGGGATAGAAGCCTTGTTCAATGGCTTCATCTCTGGACCTGGGTTGAAGATTCTTGTATAGGATGTCTCCCCACGGTCTCTTGATGGCATTTTTCTCAGCATATTCCTGGGTTACAAATCGGTATTTGAACCATTGTTCTGCCCAATATCTTTGGATCCATTGGATTCGGGTCTTGCGCTGATTGTAATCCTCTTCAGGATCTGTCTTGTACAGTTCTGAGAGGTCATCTGGCATATCTCTAGATGTTTCTCCATGAGGCTTTCTACCACCCTTCCTTGCTGATTTCTCTGAAGCCATGAACTTTAAAATGAAAGGCTTCAACACGTTCAAAGGCTTCAAAGATTTTCGCTTGCTGGACAAATAGGAACTTGCTTCAGGAAAATTTATATGATGCTGTAAGAATTCTGCAAATGAATGCAGACTATGAGAACCAAGGGATTCTCCCACGGACATGTACCTGTGACAGCATTAAGGTGCGAGGGAAGGGGAAGAGGTCATATGCATTCTCAGAAGATTTTGAATATAAATCAGTTTAGAAGACATTGACCTCATCGTGCGAAGACATTCACTCATAGATAAGGAGTTGGTTCTAGATTTGTACGAATCCAGAGATCAGTACAAGTGAGGAATCTAACTACTTTGTGAAGCATAAGTGAATATACTAGGCATGTTATGAGATGCAGTATGAGAGAGATCTAACTTGTGTGAATAGAAACTGCTTGTGGTAGAAAGTGACAAAGCCATAGGATCAACGGTGCCGTAAAAAGGAAGTTTTATTTACCACACTGAGAACTGCTAGACGGAGTGGAAGATGAGGCCGAGCAGTTCGATCTTCCGTGCCCTAACTTGGCGACGGAGGACACCTACGGCAATGGCGGAGAGGACGATGTCCGCGGTCGGCGTGAAGATGGCGTCGGAGAGGTTGCGACAGCGAAGCGCTTCGTCACCGGCATCGTCAAGGGCTAGCGGTGGCGCTAGGGTTCGTGCGAGAGTGGAAGAAGAGATAATGACCGCCATGAAGTGTGTATTTATAGGTACAGGGGCGGCACTGTGTTATTACACAGGTGCCCCTGGCGATTCGCATCTGAGGAACACATGGCCATTATGCAGAATTTTGGGGTTTGTTCCACGTCCCACGCACGCCTGGATTGTCGGGTGGTCGTTCCTACTTCTCCGGGTTTCATGTGGAGGAATGAGCATTGAAGGTGGACTTAAGGTTTGTCTTTGTATCTTCTGCTGACAAGGACGCAGAGAAGACATTCGACAGTTTCAATAGAATGCATATGATTTGGAGAGATAGAGTTTGAGATAGATAGCATAGAGAGGTTAGGGTCTGATCACATTCACTTAGTTCAAAAGATTCAACAAGAAGACATAGCTATAAGTGAATGCTGTAGAGGACAGAACACTAGTATATATATAATCAACATAGTGAAGATAATCATGAATACATGTTGAGATTGAAGCCAAACCAAATGTGAAGACATGGCAAGGTAACGCCATGAGTGAAACACTTCAAAATAGAACATTTGGTGGTGGCGTTACCCACCGTATAGGAAGTATTAGACCCAGACACGGCGCACAATTATCGTGGCGCTCCGAAGTCAAATTCCACATTAATGTATTCACACTTAGAATGTATGTCTTCATTGATTGAAGATATACTTTACTTCGTGTGTTGCACATCTAAGTCATCAATATGCATAAGGGTTAGGATGTGTGCCTGATCACATGACATTTGAGGATTCTAGGATATTTAGCTCACACCATAACTTGCAAAATCTCTTCTCATCCAAGGGCTTGGTGAAGATATCTGCCAATTGCTCTTCAGTGTTGACGTGTATGATATCAATATCTTCCTTCACAACATGATCTCTGAGAAAGTGATGACGAATTTCAATGTGCTTTGTCTTTGAGTGCTGAACTGGGTTGTTGGCAATCTTGATGGCGCTTTTGTTGTCGCAGTAGAGTGGCACTTGCTTCAGATGAATGCCATAGTCTTTGAGCGTTTGCTTCATCCACAGAAGCTGAGCGCAGCAAGATCCAGCAGCAATGTATTCAGATTCAGAAGTGGAGAGAGATACACAGTTCTGCTTCTTTGAAGACCAACATACAAGTGATCGTCCCAGAAAGTGACATGTGCCTGATGTAGACTTGTGATCAACTTTGTCACCAGCATAATCAGCATCCGAGAATCCAACCAGATCAAACTCTGAGCCCTTTGGATACCATAATCCTAGAGTTGGGGTGTGAGCCAAATATCGAAGAATTCGCTTCACAGCTAAGTGATGCGACTCCTTTGGTGCCGCTTGAAATCGAGCACACATGCAAACACTAAGCATAATATCTGGCCTAGATGCACATAGATAAAGTAAAGAACCAATCATGGAGCGGTATACCTTTTGATCGAACTCTTTACCATTATCGTCAGGACCCAGATGATGCTTGGCTGGCATTGGCGTCGTGAAGCCTTTGTAGTCTTGCATACCGAACTTCTTCAGGCAATCTTTGAGATACTTTTCTTGAGATATGAAGATGCCGTTGCATTGCTGTCGTATTTGAAGACCGAGAAAGAACTTCATCTCTCCCATCATAGACATTTGATATTGCTCTTGCATCATATATCCAAACTCTTCACTGTACTTCTGATTGGTGCAGCCGAAGATAATGTCATCCACATATATTTGGCACACAAACAGTTCACCATCATATGTCTTCGTGAAGAGAGTGGGGTTGAGAGAACCAAGTATGAAGCCTTTGCTCTTCAGGAAGTATTTGAGTGTGTCATACCAGGCCCGAGGGGCTTGTTTGAGGCCATACAATGCCTTGTTGAGCTTGTATACCATGTCAGGATGTTTTGGATCTTCAAAGCCAGGAGGTTGTGCAACATACACTTCTTCTTCAATCTTGCCATTGAGGAAGGCGCTCTTCACATCCATTTGATAAAGAAGTATGTTGTGATGATTTGCATAGGCCAGCAGTATGCGTATGGCTTCAAGTCTAGCCATAGGAGCAAATGTTTCATCAAAGTCAATGCCTTCCACTTGAGTATATCCTTGAGCAACGAGACGAGCTTTGTTTCTGACAACTAGACCATGCTCATCTTGCTTGTTGCGGTATATCCATTTGGTGCCTATTATGTTGTGCTTCTGAGGATCGGGACGCTTGACCAGTTCCCATACATTATTCAGCTCAAATTGTTGAAGCTCGTCTTGCATAGCTTGAATCCATTCAGGTTCCATGAAGGCTTCTTCAACTTTCTTGGGTTCTGTTATTGAGACGAATGCGAAGTACCCACAGAAATTTTCTAGCTGAGTTGCCCTTGAACGAGTGAGTGGACCGGGTGCATTGATGCTATCAATTATTCTTTCAATCTGCACTTCATTGGCAACGCGAGGATGTACAGGGCGAAGATTTTGCTCTTGCTGATCATTGTCGTTGTTAGAAGGAATGTCTTCAGGCTGAGCATTGTCTTCATGTTGATCAGGTGCTGAGATGATAAGTTCTTCTTCAGGATGAGCTTCAGAAGGTATAATTTCTCCAGTTCCCATTAGCTTGATTGATTCACTGGATGGAACTTCATCTACCACATTTGGCAGTTGCTCTCTTTGTGAACCGTTGGTCTCATCGAACCGCACATCCACTGTTTCAACCACTTTGTAATGAAAGAGATTGAAGACTCTGTAGGAGTGCGAATCCTTTCCATATCCAAGCATAAAACCCTCATGTGCTTTTGGTGCAAACTTTGAGGTGTGATGTGGGTCCTTGATCTAGCACCTGGCGCCAAATACTCTGAAGTAACTGACATTTGGCTTCTTGCCAGTAAGGAGCTCATAAGATGTCTTGTTCAGAAGCTTGTGAAGATAAACACGATTGATTGTATGGCATGCAGTGTCAATGGCTTCAGGCCAGAATTTTCTTGGAGTCTTGTATTCATCTAGCATCGTTCTGGCCATCTCAATGAGTGTTCTGTTCTTGCGTTCGATGACCCCATTCTGCTGTGGCATGTACGGGGCTGAGAATTCATGTGTGATGCCCAAGGTATCAAGATATGTATCAAGGCCAGTGTTCTTGAATTCAGTGCCATTGTCACTTCTGATATGCTTTATCTTGGCGCCATAGTTGTTCATTGCTCGATTGGCGAAGCGTCTGAAGACATCCTGCACTTCAGTCTTGTAAAGGATTATGTGCACCCAAGTATATCTAGAATAATCATCAACAATGACAAAGCCATAGAGACAAGCAGTAGTAGTAAGAGTTGAGTAATGAGTGGGACCGAAAAGATCCATGTGAAGCAGTTCGAAGGGTCGAGTAGTGTTCATGATTGTCTTCGAGGGATGTTTGGCCCTCGTCATCTTTCCTGCCTCACAGGCACCGCATAAGTGATCTTTCTTGAACTTAACGCCCTCGATGCCTATGACATGCTTCTTCTTTGCCAGGGTGTGGAGGTTCCTCATGCCAGCATGCCCAAGCCTCCGATGCCAGAGCCAGCATTCTGAAGCTTTTGCTAGAAGACATACGGCAAGCTGTGGTCCTGCTGAGAAATCTACCATGTACAAATCATCTTTTCGATACCCTTCAAATACTAGAGACTTGTCAGATTCCATTAGAACAAGGAAACGATATTTTCCAAATATTATGATCATGTTTAAATCGCAAAGCATTGAGACAGACATTAAGTTGAAGCCAAGGGATTCAACAAGCATGACTTTATCCATGTGTTGATCCCTTGAGATTGCAACTCTACCTAGACCCAATACCTTACTTTTACCAGTGTCAGCAAATGTGATGTGACTCTTGTCGGATAGACATAAGGTTGAGTCCATAAGAAGGCTTCTTTTGCCAGTCATGTGATTTGTACACCCACTATCAATAATCCATTCTGAAGACGCTAGTGTCGTACCCTACAGTGCAGTTAGGGGGATAGGCTTCACGAAGAGCATTGTGAAGCAAAAACATTTGACGAACCAATGGGTTATGAAAGCTTAGATCCAGATTAGGACTAATAGGGAGAGTAGCAAGCGATTCAGGAACGAAGTACATAGTAAGACCATTCAGGCATTTGATCTTGCGCCCTACAAGATGTTTAAGGTCCCCAGCAATAGCGTCAGATGATTTTGGTTTTCTGCTGGAGACCTTTCCCTGCAAAAGAGAGTTAAGCTTTCTTAGCCACCCACATCTTCAAGGGTGGCTTAGAAGCAATAAGTCTAAGTGCAGCATCTGAGAACTTTGGCTTCGGAGCCCTAGCAAAACTTTGGCTTCGGAGCCCTAGCAAACAGTCTTGCAGGCAGACAATAGTACTCATAAGCAGAATAGTTATTGGTCTTATGAACATGGCGATTTGATGAACCGCTCTCATATTCATATGCCTGAGTATGGTTTCCCTGCAAACCATTTGCGTTAGTGCGACTCAGGTGAGTCCTCTGTCTGTATGAAGCCTTTGGACCGTATGAAGCCTTTGGTCTGAGGTTTATCTTCTTCACGTGAGGTGTCATGATGACATTCACAGGAAGATTCTCCAGACACCTTTTTGGAACCCAGATCTTCTTCATAGGCGGTCCATTCCTGCAGTTAGTACCAATGTACCTGGCAAACACTTCACCATTCTGATTCTTAAACAGTTTATAGTTTGCATCAAGGGATTCATCAATGATAATGGGGTTAGCACAAGTGAAGCCAGATAGATTGGATGGATCTGCTGAAGGTTCCTTTGCAGCAACCCACGTGGTTTTGGGGTACTGCTCAGGTTTCCAGTAAGAGCCATTAGCATTCATTTTCCTTACGAACCCAACACCCTCTTTCCTCGGGTTTCGATTCAGAATCTGCTTTTTGAGGACATCACATAGTGTCTGATGCCCTTTAAGACTTTTGTACATCCCTGTTTCAAGCAATGTCTTCAATCTGGCATTCTCATCAGCAATAGCAGTGGTATCCTCAGCAGAGGGGTTAGTTACCACATCAACAGTTGAAGATATTGCAACAGTAGTAGCAGTAGAACATTCAGCAACAGAAGTAGCATTATCACGCTCAATGCATTTAAGACATGGTGGTTCAAATCCTTCCTGAGCGGAACTGATCTGTTTGGCGCGAAGTGACTCGTTTTCCTTTTGAAGATCTTCATGAGCCGCTCTCAATTTCACAAGATCTTGCTTCCTTTGAAGATAATCATAGGAAAGCTTTTCATGAGTTGTTGAGAGAGTTTCATGACGACTTTCAAGTTCCTCATACTTAACGTGAAGATTTTTTATGTCTTCAATTAAGGATTCAGATCGAGTCATTTCAGCACCTAACAGATCATCGCTTCTGTCTAACAGTTTTTGAATATGTTCCATAGCTTTCTGTTGTTCAGTTGCAATTTTAGCAAGTGTTTTGTAGCTGGGTTTTGAACCACAATCAGAGTCATCGTCACTACATGTTTGATAGTGAGTAGTGCATGTGTTTACCTTGGCACCGCGTGCCATGAAGCAGTAGGTAGAAGCGGAGTAGTCCTTGTCATTTGCATCGGTGTCGGTGATGAAGTCATTGTCTTCAATGTTGAAGATGGACTTGGCAACGTATGATGTAGCCAGACTTGCGACGCCTGAATCGGACTCCTCCTCAGACTCCACCTCCGCCTCCTCAGAAGCGGACTCCTCCACTGAATCCATTTCCTTGCCAACAAACGCACGTGCCTTGCCAGATGAGCTCTTCTTGTGTGATGAAGACTTTGAGGAAGACTTGGAAGAAGACTTTGAGTATTTCTTCTTCTTCTTCTTGTCGTTAGAGTCATATTCCTTGCTCTTCTTCTTCTTTTTGTTCTCATTGTCCCACTGTGGACACTCAGAGATGAAGTGGCCAGGTTTCTTGCACTTGTGACATGTTTTCTTCTTGTAGTCATGAGCAGAAGCTTCATCATTCCTTGAGCTTGATCGGGAAGACTTTCTGAAACCTTTCTTCTTGGTGAATTTTTGGAACTTCTTCACAAGCATAGCAAGTTCCCTTCCAATGTCTTCAGGATCATCCGAACTGCTGTCAGATTCTTCTTCAGATGAGGAGACAGCTTTTTCCTTCAAGGCACGAGTTCGCCCATAGTTTGGACCGTAGATATCTCTTTTCTCAAAAAGCTGAAACTCATGTGTGTTGAGCCTCTCAAGTATGTCAGACGGATCGAGTGTCTTGAAGTCAGGACATTCTTGAATCATCAGGGCTAGGGTGTCAAACGAACTATCAAGTGATCTCAGTAGTGTCTTGACGACTTCATGTTTGGTGATCTCAGTAGCGCCGAGGGCTTGAAGCTCATTTGTGATGTCAGTGAGTCAGTCAAATGTGAGCTGGACATTTTCATTGTCATTTCGCTTGAAGCGGTTGAAGAGGTTGCGAAGGACACTGATTCTCTGATCTCTTTGGGTTGAGATGCCTTCATTGACCTTGGAGAGCCAGTCCCAGACCAGCTTAGATGTTTCCAAAGCACTCACACGGCCATACTGTCCTTTGGTCTGATGACCACAGATGATATTCTTGGCAGTAGAGTCCAGTTGAACGAACTTCTTGACATTAGCAGCAGTGACACCTTCTCCAGCCTTGGGAACGCCGTTCTTGAGGACATACCATAAGTCGACGTCAATGGCTTCAAGATGCATGCGCATCTTATTCTTCAAGTAGGGATATTCAGTTCCATCGAAGACGGGGCACGCAGCAGAGACTTTAATTATCCCTGCAGTCGACATAGCTAAAACTCCAGGTGGTTAAACCGAATCACATAGAACAAGGGAGCACCTTGCTCTGATACCAATTGAAAGTGCGTTATATCGACTAGAGGGGGGGTGAATAGGCGATTTTTATGAAAGTCTTCAAAACGTGGAAGTTATGAAGACAAATGATAGAAATAAACCTATTACCCTCCAGCGGAAGGTAGACTACACTAGGCAAGCCATAGTCAAGTATTCAATAGAGTGAAAGCACAATGACTAATAGCAGCAATGTAGTAAGGATCAGGTAGGAAGATATTGTGAAGCCACACAGAACACGCAGTCACTCAGTGAAGACAAAAGATAGTGCGAACATACAATGACTTCACAAGGAGTAACAGTAAGTAAAGGGAAGGGAAGATGAAACCAGTGACTCACTGAAGACAATGATTTGTTGGACCAGTTCCAGTTGCTGTGACAACTGTACGTCTGGTTAGGGCGGCTAGGTATTTAAACCTTAGGACACACAGTCCCGGACACCCAGTCCTGAACACGCAGCTCAGGACACCCAGTCCTCACCGTATTCCCCTTGAGCTAAGGTCACACAGACCTCGCCCAATCACTCTGGTAAGTCTTCAAGGTAGACTCCCAACCCTTCACAGACTTCGTTCACCGGCAATCCACAATGTCTCTTGGATGCTCAGAACGCGACACCTAACCGGCTGGAGGATGCACAGTCCTCAAGTGTAATAAGTCTTCAGATCACACAGACAAGAAGACTTAAGTGATGCCTAATTCTCTTTGGCTCTGGGTGGTTAGGGCTTTATCCTCGCAAGGAATTCTCTCTCAAAGGCTTCGAGGTGGGTTGCTCTCAAACGACAAAAGCCGTACTCTGAATCTGAGCAGCCAACCGTTTATGGTTGTAGGGGGTGGGCTATTTATAGCCACTTGGCAACCCGACCTGATTTGTCCGAAATGACCCTGGGTCACTAAGGAACTGACACGTGTTCCAACGGTCAGATTTCAAACTCACACGGCAACTTTACTTGGGCTTCAAGCAAAGCTGACTTGCCCGACTCTGGACAAGATTCGCTCTCAAAGTCTTCACTCGAAGACATAGGTTTTGTTTAAGCATCACTTCAGTCATTCTGACTGGTTCTCTTGGACCCCACTTAACAGTACGGTGGTTCCTATGACTCAACACAGAAGAAAGAGAACTACGAAAGATCTAAGTCTTCGAGCTCCATAGGCTTCATGTGGTGTCTTCTCTTGTCATAGTCTTCAATGTGAATATCTTCATATACCACCTTTGACTTCAATGTCTTCATACATTTTTAGGGGTCATCTCTGGTAGGAAAACCTAATCAATGAGGGACTTCTACCTGTGTTATCCTGCAATTCTCACAAACACATTAGTCCCTCAACTAGGTTTGTCGTCAATACTCCAAAACCAACTAGGGGTGGCACTAGATGCACTTACAGTAACCCCAAACTTTAAGAAACGACAACTTAGCTTTCTTGCCAAACCACAGTTCATACTGTGTCGTCTCAATGGATTTAGATGGTGCCCTACTTAACGTGAATACAACTTTCTCTAATGCATAACCCCAAAATGATAGTGGTAAATCGGTAAGACACATCATAGATCACACCATATCTAATAAAGTACAGTTACGACATTCAGACACAGCATTACGCTGTGGTGTTCTAGGTGGCGTGAGTTGTGAAACTATTCCACATTGTTTTAAATGAAGGCCACACTTGTAACTCAAATATTCGCCTTCACGATCAGATCATAGAAACTTTATTTTCTTGTTATGATGATTCTCCACTTCACTCTAAAATTCTTTGAACTTTTTGAAATGTTTCAGACTTGTGTTTCATTAAGTAGATATACCCATATCTTCTCAAATCATCTGCGAAGGTTAGAAAACAACGATACCCGCCGCGAGCCTCAACACTCATCAGACAACATACATCGGTATGTATTATTTCCAATAAGTCAGTGGCTCGCTCCATTGTTCCGGAGAATGGAGTCTTAGTCATCTTGCCCATGAGGAATGGTGTGCAAGCATCAAATGATTCATAATCAAGTGATTCCAAAAGTCCATCCGCATGGAGTTTCTTCATGTGCTTTACACCAATATGACCTAAACGGCAGTGCCACAAGTATGTTGCACTATCATTGTCAACTTTGCATCTTTTGGCATCAATATGTGTATCACTATGATCTTATGAACATGTGTATCACTACGATCGAGATTTAATAAACCATTTATATTAAGTGTATGACCATAGAAGGTTTTATTCATGTAAATAGAACAACAATTATTCTTTGACTTAAATGAACAACTGTATTTGCAATAAACATGATACAATCATATTCATGCTCAACGCAAACACCAAATAACATTTATTTTGGGTTCAACACTAATCCCGAAGGTAAAAGGAGTGTGTGATGGTGATCTTATCAACCTTGGAATCATTTCCAACACACGTCATCACCTTGCCCTTAACTAGTCTCTGTTCATTTTGTAACTCCTGTTTCGAGTTACTAATCTTAGCATACGTCTCCAACGTATCTATAATTTATGAAGTATTCATGCTATTATATTATCAACCTTGGATGTTTTCTATGCATTTATATGCTATTTTATATGGTTTTTGGGACTAACCTATTAACCTAGAGCCCAGTGCCAGTTTCTATTTTTCCTTATTTTTGAGTTCTACAGAAAAGGAATATCAAACGGAGTCCAATTGACGTGCCAATTTTTGATGATTTTTATGGACCAAAAGAAGACCCCGGAGTAAAAGAGTTGGGCCAGAAGAGTCTCGGGGCGTCCACAAGGGTGGGGGGAGCACCCACCCCCCAGACGCGTGGGCCTGCCACGTGGACGACTCGGGCATCTCCTTGACGTGAGACCGACGCCAAAAATTCCTATAAATATAGAAACCTCCGAAAATTAACCTAGATCGGGAGTTCCGCTGCCAGAAGCCTCCGTAGCCACTGAAAACCAATCTAGGCCCTCTCTGGCACCCTACCGGAGGGGCCATCATCACCGGAGGGCATGGAGGTGGATCCCAGAGGGGCCATTATCGTCATGAAGGCCAAGGACTAGAGGGAGAACCTCTCCCCATCCAGGGGGGAGGCCATGGAGGAGGAAGCACAAGGCGGAGAACCTCTCCTCCTCTCTCTCCGTGGCATCAGAGTGCCATCGGGAGGGGAATCATCGCCGTAGTGATCGTCTTCATCAACATCACCATCCTCATCTCTTTTACACGGTCCACTCTCCCGCACCCCGCTATAATCCCTACTTGAACATGGTGCTTTATGCCACATATTATGATCCAATGATGTGTTGCCATCCTATGATGTTTTGAGTAGATATCCTTTGTCTTTGGTTTGATTGATGATCTAGATTGGTATGAGTTGTATGTTTTACTTTGGTGCTGTCCTATGGTGCCCTCCGTGTCGCGCAAGCGTGAGGGATTCCTGCTGTAGGTTGTTGCAATACGTTCATGATTCGCTTATAGTGGGTTGGTTAGTGACTGAAACACAAACCCGAGTAAGGGGGTTGTTGCGTATGGGAATAAAGAGGACTTGATGGTTTAATGCTATGGTTGGGTTTTACCTTAATGATCTTTAGTAGTTGCGGATGCTTGCTAGAGTTCCAATCATAAGTGCATATGATCCAAGTAGAGAAAGTATGTTAGCTTATGCCTCTCCCTCATATGAAGCTGCAATAGTGATTACCGGTCTTGTTAACAATTGCCTAGGACACTTCCGCACACGATCCACCATTATTCCGCACTCGCTATTTATAATATTTAGTAATATATTCTAACTTTATGATAACAGCACCTACTTTCATATTTTAGCTCTCCGATATCATACAAAGTTATCCTCTTCATACCCACAACGTAGTTTTATTTCTCGTTTCTAGTTGGAAGCAAACATTCGGTGTACGTAGAGACGTATCAGTGGCAGATAGGGCTTCAGAGAATATTGATCTTCCTTTAGCTCCTTGTGGGTTCGACACTCCATACTTATCACTTCCACCTTTGGAAATTGCTACGATGATTCCCTGCACTTGGGGATTATCAAGCTCTTTTCTGGCGCCGTTGCCGGGGAGCAATAGCGTGGGGTTAATATTCTCGTGTGTGCTTGTTTGCTTTCTTCACTAAGTATATTTTGTTTTTCCTTTTTTGTTTCTGTTTAGTTGTGGGTGAAATATACAAAAAAATTAAAGAATGAAAATACCAAAAAAATTACTTGCCTCTCATGCCTAAAATGTTTTTCAAAAAGAGAAGTGATTGGAAAGTTATCCATTGAAGAAGTGAGGGTCGACCTTGAGCACTCGTGTTCGTGCTCACGGAAACAATGTAGAATTTTTCATGGAAGTTTCTCTGTAAATAATTAACCCCTTATATATATCCATTGTATTATGAAAATAATGTGCCAAGCTTTGGTTTTAGGATCATTAGATTGCTTGTTTACTATGTGCAGAACAAAAACAGAAACTTTGGCTGTAGCGCGTGATTTTACATTTTTTACTGGAAAGTCAAAAGGGTCTGAAACTTATTGCACATTACTTCTGTACAAATTTTTCAAATTTTCAAATTTATTTCATAATTTTTAGAGTTGAGAAGTTTACTAAACCTCCAGATTACTACAGACTGTCCTGTTTTAGACAGATTCTGTTTTTCGTGTGTTGTTTGCTTATTTTGATGCATCTATGGCTAGTATCGGAGGGTATGAACCATAGAGAAGTTGGAATACAGTATACATAGTTCTAATAGGGAAGTGGAATGAGTTTGAAACAGTACCTAAAGGTAGTGATTTGCTTTATTATACTAACGGATCTCACAAAGTTTTTGTCAATGTTTTGTGTGGATGAAGTGTTCGAAGATCGAGGAGCTATCAATATGAGAAGAATAAAGAGAGGCAATAGTTCAAGCTTGGGGATGCCCAAGGCACCCCAAGTAAATATTTTAGAGGATACTCAAGCATCTCAGCTTGGGGATGCCCCGGTTGGCATCCCATCTTTCTTCTTCAAGAATTATCGGTATACCTCGGTTTTTGTTTTGCTCACATGATTTGTGTCCTTTGTGTTTTTATTTTTCTTTAATAACCATGCTAGTATGAGATGTACCTTCATAAATTTATAGAATACTTCATGTGCTTCACTTATATCTTCTAAGTATGATCTTGTAGAATTGCTCTTTGAGCTTCACTTATATCTTTTGAGTATGGTTTTATAGAATGCTTCGTGTGCTTCACTTATATATTTTGAGCTTGGATATTGGTTAGTCTATATTAACTGTAGAATTCTCCATGAACTTCACTTATATCTTTTTGAGTATTAATAATACTATTATCTAAAGCGGGTTTGGAACAGTGTCAACTTTAGGAACTAGTGATCCCGCTATTCCGAATGAGGAGAATTTTCCTTATGTGGAGAGTAGTAAAATTTCTATGCTCTTAGATCATGAAAAGAATGCTTTATGTGATGGTAATATTGTTTAACTCATTCATGATGATACTGAAAATTATTATGAGGGAGGAATACATGCTTGTAGGAGTGCAATAATATCAAGTTTTCCTCTCTATATGCTTAAAGTTTTGAAGTTATACTTGTTTTTCCTTGCTATGCTAGTTGATTCTTGTTCCTATAAATTTTGTGCTCACAAAATCCCTAGTCATAGGAATTGGGTTAGGTTTAAATGTGCTATTCATATTCTTCATGATGCTTTCTTTATGTTTCAATTCTTATCTTTTATGTGAGCATCATTGAAATCATCATGCCTAGCTAAAAAGGCATTAAAGAAAAGCGCTTGTTGGGAGACAACCCAATATTCACCCTTACTGTTTTTGTGTGTTATAATGATTAAGCTACTGTATTAATCATATATTATAGCTTTTGTTTCAATAAAGTGCCAAGTAAGACCTTTGGGAAGACTTGGGTGAAAGTTAATGTGATCTTGCTGTAAAAAACAGAAACTTTGCGCTCCCGATATTAGCTGCCATTTTTTACAGAAGAGTGCTTTGGTGCTTATTCTTTTTGCAGAAGATTAATAGAAAAATTCCTCACGTCCACCAATTTATTTCATAATTTTTTGAGTAGCAGAAGTATGGTTAGTATTCAGATCATTACAGACTGTTCTGTTTCTGACAGATTCTGTTTTCATTGCAAGTTTGCTTGTTTTCTAGTTTCTATGGCTTATATTCCTCAATATAAATTTTAGAAATGATATGGTACAGTAGGAATTGTGTGAGAACAATTATGATCCTTGTCTTTGACAGTACCAAAGTAAATGGTTTACTCCTTATCATACTAACCTATCTCACGAAGTTCCGTTAAGTTTTGTGTGATTGAAGTTTTCAAGGCTTGGGTGAGATATCGATATGAGGAGAATAAGGAGTGGAAAGACCCTAAGCTTGGGGATGCCCAAGGCACCCCAAGGTAATATTCAAGTAAGACTCAAGCGCCTAAGCTTGGGGATGCCCCAGAAGGCATCCCCTCTTTCGTCTTCAAAATTATCGGTATACCTTACTCGGAGTTATATTTTTATTCGTCACATGATATGTGTTTTGCTTGGAGCGTATTTTCAATTTTACTTGTTGTTTGAATAAAATCATTGGATCTGAAATCCTGAATGAAAAAGAATCCACCCATGGCTAGTTAATCATTTGATTACTCAGTGTCCTTCACTTATATCTTTTTGGAGTAGTTTGTCATCTATTCACGTGCTTCGCATATATCCTATGAGTAAATGGTTGAATGAATTGAATATCATAAATGTGAATAAATATATGTTTCATATGCTTATACCATGGGGAGTAATGACTTCACACAGAATAAGTATAGGTAGTGAACTTACTGAAAGTTAGCAAACGTGGAATTGGTCACTTGAACAATTCATGAAAGAATATTGAAGGAAGAGAGATTTCACATATAAATATACTATCTATTTTGTAATTGTGAGCACTCATTAAAATATGACATGCTAAAAGGTTGATGTCGGACAAGGAATACAATGTAATGGGTTACGTTTTCTCATATCCAAAATAAAGTATATTGTCTTGGATCATCCAACATGTTGAGCTTTCTTTTCCCCCTCATGCTAGCCAAATTCTTTGCACCAAGTAGAGATACTACTTGTGCTTCCAAACATTCCTTAAACCAGTTTTGCCATGAGAGTCCACCATACCTACCTATGGATTGAGTAAGATCCTTCAAGTAAGTTGTCATCGGTGCATGCAATAAAAATTTCCCTCTAAATATGTATGATCTATTAATGTGGAGAAAATAAGATTTATACGATCTTGTGATGTGGAAGAAATAAAAGCGACGGACTGCATAATAAAGGTCCATATCACAAGTGGCAATATAAAGTGACGTTCTTTTGCATTAAGATTTTGTGCATCCAACCATAAAAGCGCATGAGAACCTCTACTTCCCTCTGCGAATGGCCTATCTTTTACTTTTATCTTCTACCCTTATGCAAGAGCCATGGTGATCCTCACCTTTCCTTTTTTACATTTTATCCTTTGGCAAGCACATTGTGTTGGAAAGATCCTGATATATATATCCAATTGGATGTAAGTTATCATGAACTATTATTGTTGACATTACCCTTGAGGTAAAAGGTTGGGAGGCGAATCTATAAGACCCTATCTTTCTCTATGACCGATTAAAACTTTGAACCCATAAATATCACGTGAGTGTTAGCAATTGCGAAAGATTAAATGATAGTTGAGTATGTGGAGTTTGCTAAATCAAAGCTCTCACATAGACCCTTCCTGAAAATAAGATGAATTGCAATTGTTTGATGACTGAGAATATAGTTTGTTAGTTTCAAGAAACTTTATGATCTATACTTTAAAATGTGAATAGCTTGTTACTTGATCATGAAAAGCTTTATGAAAATGAGCTACTGTTATGATATATAATGATGCTAGAAAAAGTGATTGGAACAATCATTGATGAAATTTATGCACTCGCTAGCATTCACACTTCATAAATTATTTCTTTTACCATTTACCTACTCGAGGACGAGCAGGAATTAAGCTTGGAGATGCTGATACGTCTCCAACGTATCTGTAATTTATGAAGTATTCACGCTATTATATTATCGACCTTGGATGTTTTATATGCTATTTTATATGGTTTTTGGGACTAACCTAGAGCCCAGTGCCAGTTTCTGTCTTTTCCTTGTTTTTGAGTTTTACAGAAAAGGAATATCAAACGGAGTCCAATTGACGTGCCAATTTTTGATGATTTTTTATGGACCAAAAGAAGACCCCGGAGTAAAAGAGTTGGGCCAGAAGAGTCCCGGGGCGTCCACGAGGGTGGGGGCGCGCCCACCCCCTAGGCGCGTGGGCCTGCCTCGTGGACGACTCGGGCATCTCCTTGACATGAGACCGATGCCAAAAATTCCTATAAATACAGAAACCTCCAAAAATTAACCTAGATCGGGAGTTCCGCCGCCAGAAGCCTCCGTAGCCACTGAAAACCAATCTAGGCCCTCTCTGGCAGCCTGCTGGAGGGGGCCATCATCACCGGCGGGCATGGAGGAGGATCCCATAGGGGCCATTATCGTAATGAAGGCCAAGGACCAGAGGTAGAACCTCTCCCCATCCAGGGGGAGGCCATCGAGGAGGAAGCACAAGGGGGAGAACCTCTCCTCCTCTCTCTCTTTCTCTCTCTCGGTGGCATCGGGGTGCCATCGGGAGGGGAATCATCACCGCGGTGATCGTCTTCATCAACATCACCATCATCATCATCATCATCATCATCATCCTCATCTCTTTTACACGGTCCACTCTCCCGCACCCCGCTGTAATCCCTACTTGAACATGGTGCTTTATGCCACATATTATGATCCAATGATGTGTTGCCATCCTATGATGTTTTGAGTAGATATCCTTTGTCTTTGGGTTGATTGATGATCTAGATTGGTATGAGTTGTATGTTTTACTTTGGTGCTGTCCTATGGTGCCCTCCGTGTCGCGAAAGCGTGAGGGATTCCCGCTGTAGGGTGTTGCAATACGTTCACGATTCGCTTATAGTGGGTTGGTGAGTGACTGAAACACAAACCCGAGTAAGGGGGTTGTTGTGTATGGGAATATAGAGGACTTGATGGTTTAATGCTATGGTTGGGTTTTACCTTAATGATCTTTAGTAGTTGCGGATGCTTGCTAGAGTTCCAATCATAAGTGCATATGATCCAAGTAGAGAAAGTATGTTAGCTTATGCCTCTCCCTCATATGAAACTGCAATAGTGATTACCGGTCTTGTTAACAATTGCCTAGGACAATTCTGCACATCGATCCACCATTATTCCACACTCGCTATTTATAATATTTAGTAATATATTCTAAATTTATGATAACAGCACCTACTTTCATATTTTAGCTCTCCGATATCATACAAAGTTATCCTCTTCATACCCACAATGTAGTTTTATTTCTCGTTTCTAGTTGGAAGCAAGCGTTCGGTGTACGTAGAGTCGTATCAGTGGCAGATAGGGCTTCAGAGAATATTGATCTTACCTTTAGCTCCTTGTGGGTTCGACACTCCATAATTATCACTTCCACCTTTGGAAATTGCTACGATGATTCCCTGCACTTGGGGATTATCAGTATCATATACCCAGGGGCTACTATGAACACTAGTAAAGTACACATCAATAGCATGTATATCAAATATACCTTTGTTCACTTTGCCATCCTTCTTATTGGCCAAACATTTGGGGCAGTTCCGTTTCTAGCGAGCATTCCCTTTGTAGTAGAAGCACTCAGCTTCAGGCTTAGGTCCAGCTTTCGGCTTCTTCATGGGAGTGGCAACTTGCGTGCCATTCTTCTTGAAGTTCCCTATCTTTCCCTTTCCCTCTTTTCTTGAAACTAGTGGTCTTATTAACCATCAACATTTGATGCTCTTTCTTGATTTCTACCTTCGTTGATTTCAGCATCGCAAAGAGCTTGGGAATCGTTTTCGTCATCCCTTGCATATTATAGTTCATAACGAAGTTCTACTAACTTGGTGATAGTGACTAGATAACTCTATCAATCACTATCTTATCTGGAACATTAACTCTCACTTGATTCAAGTGATTTTAGTACTCAAACATTCTAAGCACATGCTCACTAGCTAAGCTATTCTCCTCCATCTTGCAGGAAAAGTACTTGTCAGAGGTCTCATACCTCCTAACATGGGCATGAGTCTGAAATACCAATTTCAGCTCTTGGAACATCTCATATGCTCCGTGGTGTTCAAAACATTTTTGAAGTCCCGGTTCTAAGCCGTAAAGTATGGCTCACTAAACTATCAAGTAGTCATCATACCGAGCTTGTCAAACATTCATAACATCTGCATTAGCTCCTGCAACAAGTCTGTCACCTAGCGGTGCATCAAGGGACATAATTCTTCTGTGCAGCATGAGGATAATCCTGAGATCACGGACCTAGTCCGCATCATTGCTACTATCATCTCTCAACTTAGTTTTCTCTAGGAACATATCAAAATTAAAATAGGGGAGCTATACACGAGCTGTTGATCTACAAAATAGATATGCAAATACTATGAGGACTAAGTTCATGATAAATTAAGTTCAATAAATCATATTACTTAAGAACTCCCACTTAGATAGACATCCCTCGGGTCATCTAAATGATTACGTGATCCAAATCAACTAAACCATGTCTGATCATCACGTGAGATGGAGTAGTTTTCAATGGTGAACATCTCTATGTTCATCATATCTACTATGTAATTCATGTTTGACCTTTCGGTCTCAGTGTTCCGAGGCCATATCTGTATATGCTAGGCTTGTCAAGTTTAACCTGAGTATTTTGCATGTGCAAAACTGTCTTACACCTGTTGTATGTGAACGTAGAGCTTATCACACCTGATCATCACGTGGTGTCTCGGCACGATGAACTGTAGTAACGGTGCATACTTAGGGAGAACACTTATACCTTGAAATTTACTGAGGGATCATCTTATAATGCTAGCACCGTACTAAGCAAAATAAGATGCATAAAAGATAAACATCACATGCAATCAAAATATGTGACAAGATATGGCCATCATCATCTTGTGCCTTTGATCTCCATCTCCAAAGCACCATCATGATCACTATCGTCACCAGCTTGGCACCTTGATCTCCATCGTAGCATCGTTGTTGTCTCGCCAACTATTCCTTCTACAACTATCGCTATTGCATAGTGATAAAGTAAAGCAATTACATGGCGATTGCATTTCATACAATAAAGCGACAACCATAAGGCTCCTGCTAGTTGCCGATAACTTCTACAAAACATGATCATCTCATACAATAACTTATATCACATCATGTCTTGACCATATCACATCACAACATGCCCTGCAAAAACAAGTTAGACGTCCTCTACTTTGTTGTTGCAAGTTTTACATGGCTGCTATGGGCTTCTAGCAAGAACCGTTCTTACCTACGCATCAAAACCACAATAATTTTTCATCAAGTGTGCTATTTTAACCTTCAACAAGGATCGGCCGTAGTCAAATTCTATTAAACTAAAGTTTGAGAAACAAACACCCGCCAGCCACATTTATGCAAAACAAGTTGCATGTATGTCGGTGGAACCGGTCTCATCAACATGGCCACTTCATCCAACAATACCGCCGAATGAAAATAAGACATTGGTGGTAAGTAGTATGACTATCATCGCCCACAACTCTTTGTGTGCTACTCGTGCATATCATCTACGCATAGACCTGGCTCGGATACCATTGTTGGGGAACGTAGCATGCAATTTCAAAAAAGTCCTATGATCATGCAAGATCTATCTACGAGATGCATAACAACGAGAGGGGGAGTGTGTTTCCACGTACCCTCGTAAACCAAAAGAGCAAGCGTTAGGTTAACGCGGTTGATGTAGTCGAACGTCTTCACGATCCAACCGATCTAGTACCGAACGTACGGCACCTCTAAGTTCAACACAGGTTTAGATCGATGACGTCCCTCGAACTCTCGATCCAACAGAGGGTCGAGGGAGAGTTTCATCAGCATGACGGCATGGTGATGGTGATGTGATCCGCGCAGGTTCGCCTAAGCACTATGACGCTATGACCGGAGGAGTAAACTGTGGAGGGGGGCACTGCACATGGCTAAGAGAATAACTGTTGTGCTATGGGTGCCCCCTGCCCCCATATATAAAGGAGGAGGGGAGGAGGCTGGCCACAAGGGGCACGCCATAGGGGGGAAACCGACTAGGACTCCCAATCCTAGTCAGCCCCCCCTTTCCTTTCTGTCGGAGGGGAAAGGGGAAGGAGAGGGAGAGGGAAAGAGGAAAGGGGGCCACGCCCCCCTTCCCACTTGTCCAATTCAGACTCCCTTGGGGGGCGCCACCCTTGCGGGCTCCCCTCTCTCTCCCCTATGGCCCATGAAGGCCCATTACTTCCCCGAGGGAGTTCCAGTAACCCCTTGGTACCCCAATTGATATCTGAAACATCTCGAAACCATTCTGACGTCCGAATACCTTCGTCCAATATATCAATCTTTACCTCTCGACTATTTCGAGACTCCTCGTCGTGTCCGTGATCTTATCCAGGACTTCGAACAATCTTCGGTCACCAAAACATATAACTCATAATACAAATCGTCATCAACCATTAAGCGTGTGAACCCTACGGGTTCGAGAACTATGTAGACATGACCGAGACACATCTTCGGTCAATAACCAATAGCGGAACCAGGATGCTCATATCGGGTCCTACATATTCTACGAAGATCTTTATCATTAAAACCGCAATGACAACATATGTTATTCCCTTAGTCATCGGCATGTTACTTTCCCAAGATTCGATCGTCGGTATCATCATACCTAGTTCAATCTCGTTACGGGCAAGTCTCTTTACTCGTTCCGTAATGCATCATCCCACAACTAACTCATTAGTCACATTGCTTGCAAGGCTTATAGTAAATGTGCATTACCGAGAGGGCCCAGAGATACCTCTCCGATACTCGGAGTGACAAATCCTAATATCGATCTATGCCAACCCAACAAACACCTTCGGAGACACCTGTAGAGCATTTTTATAATCGCCCAGTTACGTTGTGACGTTTGATAGCACACAAGGTGTTCCTGCGGCATTCGGGAGTTGCATAATCTCATAGTCATAGGAATATGTATAAGTCATGAAGAAAGCAATAGCAATAAAAATTAACGATCATTATGCTAAGCTAACGGATGGGTCATGTACATCACATCATTCTCTAATGATGTGATCCCGTTCATCAAATGACAACACATGTCTATGGTTAGGAAAGTTAACCATCTTTGATTAATGAGCTAGTCAAGTAGACGCATACTAGGGACACTTTGTTTTGTCTATGTATTCACACATGTATCAAGTTTCCGGTTAATACAATTCTAGCAAGAATAATAAACATGTCGGGGGTTGGGTGAGACATATGCCAAAGGATGGCTTATCATGGTGGGAGCGAGTAGAATGCCGCCGGTGCTCGGAAGTGGGATTAGGCGTAGACACGGACGCCGGCATACTTTACCCAGGTTCGGGGCTCTCCTAAGAGATAATACCCCTAGTCCTGCTCTGCGGGGTCTCCGCATGATCACTAAGGCAAAGTGAGTACAAGGGTGCTGCTCGAACTGTATGCTGGAGGTAGGAGAAGGCAAGGCTAGCTTTCTCCTTCCTATATCTCTGGTCTAGTTCTAATGGGTCCGAACCCATTGCATGGGTGCCCTGGGGGGTTTATATACGCCTACCCCCCAGGGGTACAAGGGTAATATGACTGGGCGCAGGCCCAGCCGTCAGTCTCTTCGGCCGCCGACTTCTCCACCGACTGCTGGGGCCCGCCGATTGGGGGGCCCTGCCGACTGGTCTGGTACGGAGCCGACAGGCCGTACCCGCCGCTTAGGGGTCTTGCCGGCTGCTGATCACTGTAGCCGCACTTCTAATGACGCAGGCTTGGTCGAAGGATCATGGCTACAACACCGCCGTCATGGCGGGCGACTATAGTAGCTACTCCCCGTCTTGTCTGGTTAATGGCGTGTGGGGCCCGTGGGATGAGCAGGCCGACTCCTAGGGGCCGACTCCCATCGGGTCCGATTGGTAGGGCTCTTCGCCGTCTTCTGGACTCTCGCTGACTGGTGGGGCCCATCGTCCTTGGGCCGTACAGACAGGCCATCGTGGGAGCAGGACTCCACCTACCTGTGATGATGTCAGGGCTAGAATGGCAACAGTGCCGCTCCGGGCGAGGCTCCTCGTTGGCATAGCGCACTGTGGCCGTGCCAGCCCCTAGGAAGGGGAGGGGATGGGCTGCACTATAGCCATCCCCTGTCCCGTCCCCCTCGGTGTGGGTACGGGCTTTCGAAGGGGCCGCAGGCCGACTCCTCGGAGCCGGCTTCTCTGGAAGCCGCCTGGCAGGAGTCGGCTTGTCTTGACCTCGCCTTCTGGACTCGGCCTTCTACGGGCAGCCGGCTATTTCTCCAGCCGGCTTCCAGAAGGCGGCTCTTTACCTTGGCATCCTGAGGGGCGCGGTCAGCCCCGATGTCTTGAAAGGTTATGGGCATCGGGTTAGCCTACCCGTGGCCCATTACTCTGATAGTAGTCCCCGAAGCTGGTGAGGCGCCGCGGGCGACTGGTCGGGGAGCCTCAGCGGTTTCCTTTCTCCGAGTGCTTGAGGCGAAGCTTCGTTCGACTTCTGCCGGGCCGACTAGCACGAGTCGAACTCGCCCAATCTGACTTGTCCAAAATTTTTGAACACCTTGGTGGGATCCAAGTGGCGTGCTACCTAAGCTTCTGGGCCGCCGCCCATTTCGGGCCTGTCACGTGGCGACGAGCGGACGGGCTAGTCTGACCACCCACGCGCGCGACGGGACACGCCTACAGGCGGGGCCCACCACTACCATGCCACGGCACGCAAGCGGATCCGCTGCGGCTGGGGTGGACGGTTGAGATTCCCGCGGAGTTACTGCGCGCAGTAACTTTGCACGATAAACGTGGGGGGCATGGGATAGTGGGCGCGGTAAATCCCACACTCGCCCCTTGGCTTCGCAGCCCACTAGTCTATAAGTAGGGGGAGGAGAGGGAGCGGCAGAGCATGCGCGCCCCTCCTCCTCACAGCTTCCTCCTCTTCTTCCTCTCGCCGCCGCGCCCCAAGCCACACCGAGCGCCATGGTCATCCGTTCTCGATGAGCTCTTCTTCCGCCGCCACGCCCCCCGTGGTGCACTCCGGCACCTGGGACGGTTCGGAGGTCCATGATGATCACATAGATTTCCTCCGCATGACACGATGGCTGCCTGGCAAGGACTTCGTGAGGGTCCGCCTCGCACCAAAGAAGGAAATCTCGCCGGCTCCGGAGGAGGGCGAGCGGGTCGTCTTCCGTTCGCACTGCCTACGCGGCCTTCGCCTTCTGGCGAGCGGCTTCTTCCGCGCCTTTCTCGAATTCTACGGTCTCCAGCCGCACCACCTCACCCCAACACGGTGGTGCTGCTGTCCGCCTTCGTCGCCTTGTGCGAAGGCTTCCTCAGTGTTCTCCCCACCATCGAGCTTTGGGGGGAGTTCTTCTACTCCAAGCTCGGTACCCAAGCCGCAGGCGTGCCGGCTCAGTGCGGTGCGTTCATCGCCGTGCGGAGGTCGGGGGCCGACAACCCGTTTCCCCCCATCTGGCTGATAAAGTCGGTGAAGATGTGGCAGCGGTCGTACTTCTACATGAAGAGAGTCTTCGCGGAGGGCGACTGGGTCAACCTGCCGGCCTACGTGGCCGGCCCGCCGGCCGGGAGGCAGCCCAACTGGTTGTATCGGGACAGGACGCTCACGCCCGTAGGAGCCGGCGACATCGCATGACTCCGGGTGCTGACACAGTGGGAGGGTCTGACCGGGCTGGATTTGCTGGCCGCCTTTGTGGCGCGCCGAGTGCTCCCACTTCAAAGTCGCCCCCACATGATTTGCCAAATGAGCGGGCATCGGGACCCGAGTCATCTATGCACCAAGGAGATGCCTCATGTGGAGGTAGCCCACATGGTGAACTACCTTGTGAACTGCGAGCTCACGGGAGAGTGGCAGTTCGGCAAGGAGTCATATTCACGCGCCAACCCTCCGCCCATGGTGAGTTGTTTCTTTTCCTTTTTCTTTGACTCCTTTGCCGCCGAGTCCGTCTTGTCCAATCTAACCAATCGGCTTTGGTCAGAACCCCCTCCTCCATTCGGCAGCTGGCACCGTGGGGCCGGCCCGTGAATTCCTCCTCGACCAGGCGGAGAGCGACGTCGACGACCACGACTTGGGGGCGGCGGCCTTGGAGGACGACGCCGAGGGAGGAAGCGGTGAAGTGGGCGGCCCGAGGCTCGGGGCCAGTTTCGAGGACTGGCCTGACGATGACGCGGAGGAGGTCGCCCCACGCCACCAGCCAGGAGCCGGCCAGCTCGGCGCGAGCTCTTCTGCTGCGCCGGACGCCCAAGGCGGCGCGAAGAAGCACAGGGCCACGCCGAGCATGTTTGGCAGCCGGCCGAAGAAGCCCAAGGGCCCGACCGCAGCGACCAAGCGGGACAAGGCGGCCGCAAAGGCCCACCGCTTCCGCAAGGAAGTGAAGAAGCCGTTGCTGGTCTCCGCGTAAGTGCTACCTTTCTTGCGCTTTAATTTTTTCTTTCGTTGATCTTGTCTGAGTTTGCTTGCTTGTCGCCCTTGGGTCCAGGGCTCCCCTCTCTCTTGACAAGGTCGCTGCCGCCTCCATCATGGGGTCGGCGGAGACTTCCGCCACCACTCGGCAGATTAACCCTGCCGCCAACCTCCGGGAGGCGACAAAGCGGAACGCACGAGAGGTGTGTGAAGAGAAAGAAGCCGCCCGCCTGAAGAAGGTGGAGGCCGCCGCCAAGAAAAGACTGGCGGAGGCCGAGGCCGCCGATGAAGTGAAGAAGCGAGCTGAAGAAGCCGCGCACCACCAGTCGGCGGTTTTTGTTATTCCTCTAAACTCCGCACCGCCACCCCCGGAGTTCACGGCGCAGACTGGGGCGGCCGGCGGTGAGAACCCGGTCATGGAGAGGGATGGCGGCGACACCGCCATGCCAGACGTGATCGTGCCGCCACCGCTGCCATCCGGGAGCGCGCAAGGCGAGTAGCCAGCGGACCCGCCGGTGCCGCCGACTGAAGACGAGGTAGTGGCGGGCCTAGTTCTCCAGGTCGGCGCGCCGACGCATCACCGTCTCGCGAAGGCGGCTTCGGCGCCGCGCCCTCTGGAGACCGGTGCCGCGAGCTCCACGATCCCGGACACCGAGGCGACATGCGCCACGCCCATTGGGTGGGTGCGGGGAGGCGGGACGGGCCCATTGAACCGGGCGCTTCTGGACGTCCAAGCCAAGATCTGAGCCGAGGGCGATGCCATCAAGAACTGCACCAAGGCGTATCTGGCATCGCGAGAAGCCATCCGGGTACATTCCCTTCTTCTTTGTCTTTGTTTTTTGTTCTTCTCGGTGGGTGCGCGCCAGCGCACCCACTGGGTGTAGTCCCCGAGTTTCGGGCCGGCCGCTGAGTATGTGGCTCGGAACTCTGGTCGGCGAGTTCCAAGTACTAACACTTGTCTGAAATTTTGTCACGGGACTACCACAATCTTCGCGTCACCACCTTCAACGCCAATGTCGAGGAGCTGGCCAAGCGGACCGCCGACTTGTCGGAAAGCCGGAGTGAGTCCTCTTCCTTCTATGCGGGGGCGCGTTGGCACACCCGCAGGTTGCAGTCCCCGAGATTCGGGCCGACTGCCGAGTAGTCGGGTCGGATCTCCCCGGCGACTATTCTTTTTTCTGTTGGTGACTCTTTCTTCACGGGGGCGCGCTGGCGCGCCCGCGAGCTGTAGTCTTCGCGATTCGGGCCGACTGCTGAGCAGTCGGGCCGGATCTCCTCGGCGACTTTTCTTCCTTGTTGGTAACTAACACCTTGTTCTCCTCTTTCTTCTGTAGAGGCCAACGCCGCCCTGCAACAGCAGCTGGGCGAGGCCGACACTGCCCTGCACACCAAGGAGGAGGAGAGCGACCAGCTGGCTGAGGAGCGCGACCGGCTGGTCACGCAGCTGGCGGAGCAGAAGGAGCTGCTCAAGAAGGCCCAGAAAGAGGCGGAGGACAAGGAGACCGCCCTCCTTGCTGAATTCGCGTCCGGCCGCTCCTCCTGGACCGACAAGGAGGCGATGCTGTCCTCCGACTTCCATGAGATTGAGGATCTCGTCGATGGTGAGCCTCTCCTCACTTTTCTTCTTTGAGCTGCCGGCTATTGGTCGAGCCGGCTTCTAATCTCTAATTTTAGCTCTTTGCCTTCCTGTCCTGGCAGACTTCTTCCCTGGCCACTCGGACACCGCCAACCAGGCCAGCAAGGCTGATCGTGAAGGGCGGAGGACGGATGGCGCGAAGATCGCTGCTGACTCCCCCAAACCCTTAACGAGCAGATCCTGAGCATTGAGGCTCGTCTTCGTGCGGCTCACCAGATGCTGCGCCAGCTTCAACGTGTCGGCACCCAGGAGATCGCCGCCCTGTGGCCGGACATGCAGGCACCGCGCACCCCAAGTCAGACTGCCGACTGGCTGGAGGTAGCGGCTGGCTGCCTTGAGGCCTGGAAGGGCTCTTCGGCCCGGGCTGGAGCACGCCGAGCCTTAGAGTTCGTCAAGGCGTGGTATCCTGGGCTGAGTCTAGCCCAGCTAGCCACGTTCCGGCTAGAAGCTCAGGCGGAGTTGGCGGTCGTGGAAGATGACCTCGTCAAGCGTGCGGCATCGATCGCCGAGTACACCGACACCAGCGTCTTCGTCCCGGAGCGAGCTGAGAATGGCGACAAGGCGCCGGCGGAATGGTTCAGGATGAATCCGGCTGACGGCAAGGATTCAGCGGAGGTGATCGACTCCAGTGGCAAGGAAGAAGGCGGGGCGCAGGAGGAAGGCGAAGGGGAGGCGCCGGAGGTCGGAGCGGATGGCTAGCCTCAGCTCGACCGCGCCTCCAACAATGAGCCACGCCCAACCGAGCCGGCTACCACTGGAGGCGACCAAGCAGAGACTTCCCAGCCCGCCGCTCCACCAGCCGGCGCTGCCGATTCTGCCATTCCACCAAGCCTGCCAGCTGCTTCCTAGGCTGCCACTTTACCTTTGTTTATACCTTCTTATCGGTCTCGATGAACTTTGTTAATTTTGCACAATTCCACCCGTGGGGTGTATCTTGAACTGCTGTTTGAAGATTGGCCAAAGGCCTTTGCTATGTAAATACATCCCGAGTTCTATCTCTTCTTGCCTGTTGCTCTTTGGCTTTTTTCCGTTGCTGCCTTCCCTTGGTTGCCGTCTTGCCAGTCAGACAGCCGCTCTACGGACTATTGCTGGATCAAGTACTTAGCTTCTTTGGGGAAGGCAAGTACTTAGCCGTTTAGAGTTCTTTGGCAAGTTAAGTAGAACATGGCAAGCCGGCTGCTCAACAGTCGGTCGTAAGAGGCGGGAAGCCGGCTTAGACTATGCCCATGCTTGTGTCCTTAGCCATTTTTCATATGGGCACCCTTTCTACCTTACTCCTGCCCACCATCCAGTCGCTCTGCGAGCTGCGACTTCTGGCAGGAGATGGCTTAGGTGCCACACATTACTTGTCCGGCTGCAGGAAGCATTTCATAGTGCAAGGTGGCAAGTCCCCAGGCCGACTAGTCGGACCCGGTGCCAAGCGGCATAAAAATAACATACTTATGGGCATGATTATTATCATATAGATAAAAGAGGGCAGTCTCCGAGCTCGTCTCGGGGGACCCGGAGTCTTTGTACTTAATACAAAAGGTAGCATGGTACATACTGCATTTAACTATAAAATCATCGGAGGAGGTTTGCGTTCCACGACCGTTCCGTCTCCTTGCCAGAGTCGTCCCTCTTGTGTGCTCGAGGCTTCTGAGCGTCGATCAGGTAGTAGGAGTCGTTGCCTAGCACTTTGCTGATGACGAAAGGGCCTTCCCAAGGCGCTGAGAGCTTGTGCTGACCGGTTGTTCGCTGGATCAGCCAAAGCACAAGGTCTCCCTCTTGGAAAGATATCGGCTTGACCTTCCAGTTATAATATTAGCGCAGGCTCTGCTAGTAGATGCTGGACCGACTGAGTGCCAACAGCCGGCCCTCTTCCAGCAGATCAACGCCGTCTTGACGTGCTTCTTCTGCCTCCTCTTCGGTGTACATGGTGACTCGAGGGGAGTCGAACTCTATGTCCGTTGGGATGACGGCTTCGGCACCGTCGACGAGGAAGAAGGGCGTGAAGCCGGTTGACTTGTTTGGAGTTGTGCGCAGGCTCTAGAGGACGGCCAGCAGCTCGTCGAGCCAACAGCCGGCCGAACGCTCTAGAGGCTTGACCAGTCGAGGCTTGATGCCGGACAAGATGAGGCCGTTCTCTCGCTCTACTTGTCCGTTTAACTGCGGATGGGCAATGGATGCTAAGTCCAGTCTGATGCCCTTCGTCGCGCAGAAACGGGCCAAGGCACCTTTGGCAAAGTTTGTGCCGTTGTCGGTGATGATACTGTGTGGTATGCCATATCTGATGGTGATGTCGGAGATGAAAGTCACAGCAGTCGGACCGTTCAGCTTCTTGATTGGTTTGCCCTCTATCCACTTGGTGAACTTGTCCACCGCGCCAAGTAGATGGGTCATGCCGCCTCGCGCTATTTTGAATGGGCCCACCATATCCAGGCCCCAGACAGTAAAGGGCCAGGCAATGGGAATAGTCTTGAGTGCAGAAGCTGGCTGATGTGGCTTGGAACGAAACTTCTGGCACCCTTTGCATTTTTGGACCAATTCCTTGGCGTCTTCAAGAGCACTCGTCCAGAAGAAACCATGGCGGAAGGCTTTGGCGATGAATGCTCTTGAAGCTGTGTGGTGGCCACACTCACCTTGATGGATGTCTTTGAGAATCGCTTGGCCTTGCTCCGGCTCCACGCAGTGCTGGTAGACACCAGTGACACTGCGCCTCACGAGCTCTCTGTTGACAATGGTGTAGGTTCCTGCCCGACGTTGCACTTGCCGGGCCGAGATCTCATCAGTTGGTAGCTCTTTATTCACCAAAAAATTGAGGATGGGTTGGGCCCATGAAGGTGTTGCGACTTCTGCAACTGTCAGGAATGCAACTTGGACAAGGGCGGCTGGGCCGGGAGGCGGCAGGTTGGAGTCGGCAGCCGCTTGCTTTGTCGATGAAGTCCCCGGGCCGATTGGTGCAGTCCTCAGGCCGAGTTCTGAAGTCCCCGGGCTAGTCGCTGCAGTCCCCGGGCCGGGTTCTGAAGTCCCCGGGCCGGGTGCGACTGCTGCGACCCCTGGGCCGTCCGTCAGAACTCCCGTGCCGGCTGATTGAGCTCTCAAGCCGGATCCGACTGCTTCAGGAGGAGCCGGCATGAAGATAGAATCTGACTCTGGTGATGGCTTGACAGACAGTTTGAGAAGGCGCTGAAGGGCGACGCCAGTTGGTATTGCTTGACGGGTGGAGCCGATTCGTGCCAGGGCGTCTGCATGGTCGTTGTCGTTTCTTGGCACATGGAGAAACTCGCATCCCTCAAAATATCCACTGAGTTACTGTACGAGGAAGCGGTAGCTCGCCATGTTTGCATCTTTGGCGTCCCAGTCGCCTGACGACTGCTGGACCACCAAGTCGGAGTCCCCATAGCACAGGATCCGGCGAATGCCGAGCTCTTTGGCAACCCGGGCCCGTGAATGAGTGCCTCGTATTCGGTGACGTTGTTGGAGGCGGCAAAGTGGATTTGCAGCACATATTTGAGCTTGTCGCCTTTGGGAGAGGTGAGGACGATGCCGGCTCCCAAGCCGGTGCGCATTTTGGAGCCGTCAAAATGCATCCGCCAATGGGTGGAGTCGGGCGCTGGCGGCAAGTACTGGGTCTCGTCCCAATCGACGAGGAAGTCGGCCAGCGCTTGTGACTTGATGGCGTTGCGAGGCTGGTAGTAGATGGCGTAGGGGGCTAGATCTATGGCCCATTTGGCCACTCGGCCCGAAGCATCTCGGCTTCCAATGATCTCGGCCAGTGGAGCTATGCAGACCACAGTGATTGGATGCTCTTGAAAGTACGGTTTCAATTTTTTGGCGGCAAAGTGCACGCCGTAGCACATCTTCTGGTAGGGGGGTAGTTTTGCTTGGAGGTCGACAATACTTCACTCAACTAATATACCGGTCTCTGGACTGCTAGGGTTTGCCTTCCTCCTTGCGCTCTACCACGATGACTGTGCTGACCACTCGACTGGTGGCGGCGATGTATAGGAGCATGGGCTCCTTAGGAGTCAGAGCCGCCAGGACAGGTGGAGTAGTCAACATCTTCTTCAACTGGAGAAAAGCTTCGTCAGCCTTGTGGTTCCACTCAAAAAAGTGGTCTTCTTCATGAGTTGGTATAGGGGGAGAGCCTTCTCGCCCAGACGACTGATGAATCAGCTGATGGATGCCAAACAGCCGGTGAGTTCCATTTTTCTAATTGTGATGCACGAGTACAATGTTCTTGTTGTGATGCGCGAGTACAATGTTGTTCTAGGATTCTTTTTGGTGAGTTCGATTTTTCTAAAAGTGTGCTCTACATGGACCATGTAGGTGCCTATTTTAACTGTCAATTCATAGTACAGTTTGCTTTATACTAATCACTTTTTTGTATTTGTGCAAATAGGGGTGCTCAGCTTGATTTCAATGGGAACTGCACAAAATGTTCATGAATACATCGAATCATTCATTTCCACCACAAGAAAGGAGGTTCCGAGCGAATTTGGTTGATTTTGGTGGAACTGCACAAGAAGAAGAACTGGTTTATTTAGCACAAGGTGCCATGTAAATGTCTGAACTGATGGGAAGCCCTGCCCATTCCACAATCGTAGGCATTTGATATTTTGGAATGGGACAACCTTGTCAAATTTTGCTTATTGATTTTAGCAAGAAGACATGCGTTTGATATTTTCGAATGGGACGCCCTTTGCTGTCAGCAGTGTCGATCCATTTTTTTCTTTATTCTTTAGTTGTGAAGTAAATATTGGCTCTGACATGTGAATCGTTGAGATGCATAATCATCGATTGTTTTGGATGTTCTCTATGAATTGCCAGGCTTGTGTGTTTGATTGTAATGTACATGAACACTAAAAAGCTGCTCAAACTCTTTGTACTCCTTCTGTTCCTTTTTTACTCTGCACATTGTGAAAGTGCATACTTTTTTCTATAAGATTGGTCAAAGTAGAGATACTTTGACTGCAGACAAAACTTGTATGCAGACTAGAAAGGACCAGAGGGAGTACATGTGAAACTACTGCAAACGAGGTGATCACGCCGGGAATAATGCTAGTACGTATTGTTTTGCATGTTCATCCAATGTCAGTGATGCAAGAATTCGATCTAATCGAAATAAATTCATTCATACACGGTCGTATTTCATATTAACATGCCGGATTTCATTACATTTCGTACATTCTTCAACTAAAAAGGGGGTGAGCTAGATGTATAATTAATTAACCAAAGCTACCCACCTGTGTTTGGTAGCATACAACTGAAGTGCTCAAGTTCTCTAGCAAATGACTATATCTCATGAGCTTGCTCAACCACGGAGCGGACTTCAATCATCCTGTAATCATAGACTTGCTCCATGATGTACAGCTCAGTGCCAACAACCGGAGGGTAGCAGCGGTGGCCTTACTTGGACCTGAGCGGCGGCGACCTACCATGTTCTACTCTTCCTCGTTTTTTGTGTGGCGCGGCCTCGTTGGCAGCAGGGCGGGGCCTCGGCGGAGCCGGCGATGTGCTCGGTCTCGTTGCCGGCAGGCACCGCCTCGGCGGAGCGGGGGAAATCCTCCCCCTTGTTGTTAGCAGGGTGGGGCCTCGACAGAGCCGGCGGTGTCCTCTGCCTTGTTGTTGCCGCCACGGGGCCTCGGCGGAGCCGGCGGTGTCCTCTGCCTCGTTGTTGGCCTCGGCGGAGCAGGGCCTCATCGACGCCAATGAAGCGGGGACTCGTCGGAGCCGGAATTGTCCTCTGCCTCGTCCTCGGTCTTGCCAAACATTGCCTCACCCGCTTCATCACCCTCTTTGTAGGCTGCCGCAGCCTCCGCAAACCGCATGCGGTACCGCCAGCGCTCGAGGCAGCCCTCGCGGGCGGAGCTGTACGAGTTGAGCAGCGCCTCCTGCTCCGCCCGCTCCGCGGTGATCTGCTCCTCCACCTGCATGTGCTCTTGGAGGAGATGGTGTTGTAGGCGGCGTCGGTCTGCGCCTCCCGAAACTGCTCCTCATGCTTCTGCCTCACCGTGTCCATATATTGGGCACGGGCCTCGCCGATGGTCATGGTGCAATGCACCGGTGAGGATGACGCGGAGGAGGGGGTTGGCGCCGGATCATCGACTACCATGTTCTCCATTGGGACATCATCGTCCTCCGGCTGCCTGCTGGCCAGCCAGTCGGCAGTAATGGCTGCCATCTCCTTGTGGTCCATCGTCCGCCCGTCCCGAAGAGCGTGGGAGCGTGAGGAAGCCATGGTGGGCAGTAGTGGTGTGGACATGAGAAAGGGAACGGATGCGGATGACTACAGATGTGGCCGGAGCAGCTGTTTATATAGCAATGGTGGGCGGGGGAGGGACAGACGTGTGGCGCCAGAGTAGCCGCCTCGGCAACCGTGTATCATTAATGTGGGCGGCGGAAGGACAGACGGACGGAACTTGTGACGTTTAAAGGCAGAGCAATCACCTGCACAGGGAAGCGGGGCGGGCGATGCTGACCATTTCAGGCAGAAAGCGCGCGCAAGTGAGGGAGGCGGTCTGGGTGGGCCAGGGCAGTCAGACTCGTGCTTGGCAGTGGGTCGGTCCAGCAGCCGGACATGCTGGCTCACCAGCTAGCTCGCCGAGCTGAGCAACGACAATTAGACGATGGACGTAGCTTCCGACCAGGAGCCAGCGCCACTGTCCAAGCCGGTTCATGCTGTGTTCACCATAGAGAAGGTGCGGCCACACTTCGAGGCCCTAATGGCGGAAGAGCTACCAGCACAGGAGGACCTGTGCTGTAACCTCCATCTCCTCAACGAGCACCGGTGAACAAGCGAATGACAATGCCATCGCGGACATTTGGCCCTATGATCCTGACTTCCTGAATGAGCAGCGGACGTTGTATCAGACCATCCGTAGGGCCCGCGAGGCCCTCTCCATCATCCTTCAAGTTGTTGCGCTTGCCGTGGTGCCGCAGTCTCGCGTTGTCAACATGGTCAACGGGCATGAGGATGAGGAGATGACTTTACTTGGAGAGGATGACAGTGGGGACCCACCAGGTCCATAGCCGCATGTACGCAAGTGCCTCCTTATTAGTATATAAAACTATAAATTTTTTTGCTTCCTCCTAGTTTCCTGACATCACGGTCCCACACCATTGTCAACCTATGTAGTCAATAAATGAGAGAATTGCACAAGAAGTGGCCGATAGCTGGGACCAAGCGGCTCGAGCAGTATTCGTGTTTTTGAGGTGTGAGCACTGCAGAGTTTTTCTTCAGCGATGTTTAGCCCAGATATTAATTTTTCTCCTCTAAACAACAACGAAAACATCGATGTAGGTATTAACTGGGCGGGCTGTGGCCCGTCTAGCCCAGGCCAGATATCCAGCCCAAATATTATTATTTTTTCAAGCTGAAAATGGCAAGCCCAACTATACTTTTTTTAGGAATACCCAGGCAAGGTCAAGTTGTTATTCTCCGCCCCGCTGGGCTGCAAATCTTTCCTAGGAGGGATGCATTAGGCTTAACAAGAAAAGGGACTTTAAGAAATAATAAATGGGATGTAATTATAAAAACTAGGCAGTGACTATAAAAAATGCACCAAACACGTAATTACCTTATAAAATATTATTTTTGGATATTAAAATTTTTAATTTCATTAATTGTTGCGAGCGTAATGTTTCATTGGATTTTTACGTAATATAAATTTATATTGAAATTGTATTTAATCTGACTAGAAATTTTGGGATAAAAATATTTCGGATCCCATCAAAATATGGGAAATTTTATTGAATTCTGTTTTGAACGGTTGGTTGAAATGGGCTACAATTCTAACAAACTGTAAATGGGCTGTAGTAAATTCCATTAGAATTCAAAAATTGGCTGCACATTCTTACAAATCTCAAATGGGCTATAAGTTCTCTGCCACACACTTGTGGCCTTACTAAGTTGATGCGTCCCTCAAAACAAAAGAGTTGACACGTATGAAAGGCTTTGTCAACTTATAGTCAACACACGGTTCTAGCAGTAGTGGCTGTTGGATGTCCATCCAATGGATGCCGTGCTTCTTCTTCAATCTCGGATATTCTAGCTTCACCCGCCCATAAAATGATTCCTCCCCCTGACATCTGGGGCGCACCGTTTCGGATGCTGACCTGTGGGCCTACTAAGTTGATGCGTACCAAGGGCTTTGTCAACTTAGTCAATATAAATGATTCTAGCTGCAGTGACCGTATGATGTCCATCCAACAATCGTCGCGCTTCTTCAACCTCTATTCTTCTTGCTCCAGCCACCCAAAGCAGCGTCGGTCGTGCCGCCTTCTCCTGCCTCCCCTACTACTCCCACCACTGGCCAGGCCATCCCTCCACTCACCCACACCCCCTGTTATTCTGCGGCGACGACAGCCTCACACCGCAGTCGAACCAGTGAACCCTCGTACTCCTCTCTGCGTGGGTATCCACTACCGCGTCTTCCCCGGCTCCGTGTTGTCCCCTTCCTAGGCCTCGCCGTCGTCCACCGCCGTGGTCAATGTGGTCAACGACCGACTTCCATTGGAAGAGTTTTGTACGTGGAGAGGCTGATAGCTAGGTCCATGGCAGCCGCAAGGAAGTGCCTCCTTATTACACGGAAAATAATGATTCCTCCACCTGACAGCGGGGACCCACCGGACGGGCCACCATATTTCGTGAAAAAAATATTTCCCCCCTGAGTGCTGGGACCCACCAGCTACATCTTCGCATGCAAGGAAGTGCGTCTGGGCAGAAAAAAATGATTCGCCCCCCTGGCTGCTGGGACCCACCAGCTATATCTTCGCACGCAAGGAAGTGCCTGACAGTCGGGACCCACCTGGTCGAAGCGTACGTAGCATTGTCATTCTGGTCGCAAAAGTGTGTGTACATACTGGTCCATGTAGAGGCGCGCACGTGTCGTAGTAGAGGCGCGCACGTAGCATGTACACGTACGTACAACGGCCAGTGTGCAAGAAAGAAAATATGGCCACGTACGTACATATGGGCGGGGTCTTGAATGCCTACTCGCGCATACGTACGGCTAGGGCTCATGTACATGGTTGGGTCGGAACGGAGAAACAACATTGTCGTCGTGTTCATGGGGAGCCAACCGGCTGGGTCGGAACGGAATGCGTCGTCGTGTTCATCGGGAGGGCTTGGACGGAACAACCGATGGAAACGAGGCCTGGCGTACCGTAGAACGGAGGAAACGGCCTTGTGTTCGACCAGCCACGGTCGAAACGGGATCCTGTTCGTCGAGAGGGGTCTGGCGTACCGCAAAACGAAGGAAACGGGCCTCCTACGGTCGAGATGGGGTTCCTGTTCATCGAGAGGGTGTGGCATACCACAAAATGGAGGAAACGGACTTGTGCTGGAGCGCTACGGTCGAAACGGGGGTCCTGTTCATCGGGAGGGGTGTGGCGTACCGCAAAACGGGACTCCATGGGATATTGTTCATCTCCACCGTCGACCCCCTCCAGCCTCCATGGGCTACTGTTCATCCACCGTCGACCTCCTGCAGCCTCCATCTACGACTGTTCATCCACTACTCCCACCGCTGGCCCCTTGAGTTTTAGGGGGAGGTATTTGATGGCATGAAGATCATGTTGCGTGCCATGTGAATATGGAGGATAAAGTCTTCAATCCATACCGCAGGATCTGTGGTTCCATCATATGATTAGATATTCATGGGTTTGAACCCTTCTGGGAATTCATGTTCCATTACTTCATCAGTGAAGCAGAGGGGGTGTGCGGCGCCTCTATATCGGGCCAGGTCACGACGTATTTCGGGTGGAGTCCGTCTGCGATTTTCGGCTCGGACGTAACTATGCTTGCCATGTTCGGCTCGATAGCCATCGTCGCGCGTCGGGGCACGCCCCCGTAATCCATAGATCGATCTGGCCGGAACTGCTTTATTCTTCAGGACCTGCCGGAGATCATATGTGTATCCCTGAGAAGTTTTGTCTCTGTCTTTATGGCGAGGTGGTACGGGCTGGTGTTCGGCTTGGGTTGCCGCTTTGTCCCGACCACGTGGTGGTCGGTCATCCGCATTGTGCACTGATGGCACGAACTCCAATGCCTTGTCATCGAATTGAGGTACTAATTTGTGCTTCGGGTAACTTTTGAGTGGTCGCTTGAGATCGTACTCCTTGACTTCTAGGACGTTAGTCCATCTATCATTGAGCAGATCGTGATCAGCTTGAAGCTGTTGCTGCTTCTTTTTCAGGCTCCTTGCAGTGGCTATCAGCCGGCGCTTGAAGTGCTCCTACTCGAGAGGTTCCTCGGGCACGATAAAATCCTCATTGCCGAGGCTCACCTCATCCTCGAAGAGTGGAAGATAATTGCTGTCCTCCGAGTCTTCATGCGCAAATTGTTCATCAGGGCTGACTCGCCCATCTTCCTGTTCATCTTGTTTGGAAGTTGCCTCAACGGGGTCTTCATTGTCTTTGGCACCGTCCAGAGTGTTATCTTCTCCTGTGCCGGTGTTGCTGTCTTTGCTGCGGCGTGATTTAGAGTGCCGCTGCTGACATCGGTGTTTTGGTTGTATCTCAGGAGGTTTATCCTCAATTGGATCTTCCTTGTCATTGCCACTATTCTCTTTTGGTGCATCAACCATGTATACATCATATTGTCGTCCATCGTCCGGTGAACGGTGGGTTTTTGGCCTGCTCCTCTCCAGCATCGTCGTCCATACCGTCGATGTCTTCGGAGCCATAATCGAGCATGTCAGTTAAGTCTTCGACAGTGGCTATTAAGTGGGTCAGGGGTGGGAAGTGGAATTCTCCGTCGTCAGCCCCCACTTCAAACCGGATATAATTCGGTTGAGAGTCCCCCGCTAAGGAGAGTGTTTTTAATGAGTTTAGCACGTCGCCTAAAGGTGAGTGCCGAAAGATGTCCGCGGAGCTGAATTCGACGATCAATGCCTAATCAAGCTCGTCGTGCACGGACGCACATGGTTCGGAACTTGTAGCCGGAAACGGGTCCAGGGTTCCGGTGACACAGATCCCACTCGAGGTTGGGTCGGTGTGCGGCTCTGACGCTGCTGAGTCTGCGATTTCCGTGGCGGGGTTGAGCCTCCCATCCTCGGATGGCACAATCTGCTCCGGATCCAGGGCCGGAGCAGTTACGGGCTCTATCCCTTGGGCATGGTCCGATGACAAATTTAAGTCATGTTCATCGTGGTGGCAGGGAGCGGCTGCCATGGTCTCGAATCCGTCGAAGATCAAGTCTCCACGGATATCCGCACATAGTTCAAGCTTCCAAATCTGACCCGACGGCCAGGGGCATAGCTATCGATCTGCTCTATATGGCCACGCAAGTTGGCCCACAGTGCGAAGCCGCCGAATACGAAGATCTATCCGGGAAGGAAGGTTTCTCCCTGGAAAACCTTGTTGTAGACGATTGACGGGGCCATCGAACCTCCTGACGACGACACAATAGAACTCTCAATCAAAGCACCAATGTCGGTGTCAAAACCGACGGATCTCGGGTAGGGGGTCCCGAACTGTGCGTCTGAGGTTGATGGTAACAGGACACAGGGAACACAATGTTTACCCAGGTTCAGGCCCTCTCGATGGAGGAAAAACCCTACGTCCTGCTAGATTAATATTCATGAGTATGGGGGTTACAAGAGTTGATCTACCATGAGATCGTAATGGCTAAAACTCTAGAAGTCTAGCCTATATGATTATGATTATCTCTACGGACTAAGCCCTCTGGTTTATATAGACACCGGAGGGGACTAGCACTACAAAAAAAAGACACATCTATGACATTTTGGGCCGAACGAAAAAAATTCTATCATATATATGACACTTCTATGACGATAATTGTGACAAAACCCGGTATCATCATAGATGTGGTGGGATCCTACTTCTATGACAAAAGTTCATGACAGAAAATGGGCTTTTCGTCTTGGGTGGGCCGGAGACGCAGCTGCATGACATTCTTTGGGTCGTCCATGACAGAAAAAAACCGTGGTAGAAGCGAGGGGGAGGAAAATTTCGGGGAGTTCCCGGTTATGGTGGGAGGTCAGGGGCCGAGCGATGCGCGTTTCTCTCATACACGTATGCGCGTGTGTGCGAGGTGTTGGCTCTAACTGAACCCGAGCGAGGCATTGGGCTCTAATTGAACCCGAGTGATTGCACTAGAGGCTACGCGTTACTGAACCCGAGCGATCGATCGATGCCTGTTAACTGAACCCGATCGAGCGATTCCTTCGCTACTGCTCCTAACTGAAGCCGATCGATGGTGCCTTTGGGATGAACAGTGAGCGTTGCGAGGGGGTTTGGATGAACAGTGAGCGGTGGCATTGCCTCTGGATGAACAGGACACCGTGGTGTGGTGGAGGGCTGGATGAACAGTAGACGGTGGAGGGGTGCCCGTGGAGGGGTGGTTGAACAGGACCCCGTGGTGTGGAGGGCTGGATGAACAGTAGACGGTGGAGGGGTGCCTGTGGAGGGGTGGTTGAACAGGACCCCGTGATGTGGAGGGCTGGATGAACAGTAGACGGTGGAGGGGTGCCCGTGGAGGGGTGGTTGAACAGTAGCCGGTGGGGTAGCGTGCGGTGGAGGCTGGATGAACAGGAGCCCGTGGAGGCTGGAGGAGGTCAACGGTAGCCCGTGGAGGCTGGAGGAGGTCGACGGTGGAGATGAACAGTATCACGTGGAGTCCCATTTTGCGGTATGCCACACCCCTCCCGATGAACAGGACCCCCGTTTCAACCGTAGGAGGTCCGTTTCGTCCGTTTTGCGGTACGCCACACCCCTCCCGATCAACAGGACCTCCGTTTCGACCGTAGGAGGTCCGTTTCATCCATTTTGCGGTATGCCACACCCCTCCTGATCAACAGGACCCCCGTTTCGACCGTAGGAGGTCCGTTTCGTCCGTTTTGCGGTACGCCACACCCCTCCCGATCAACAGGACCCTGTTCCGAGCGTAGGAGGTCCGTTTCCTCCATTTTGCGGTATGCCAGGCCTCGTTTCCATTGCCTGTTCCGTCCAAGCCCTCCCGATGAACACGACCACGCATTCTGTTCTGACCCAGCCGGTTGGCTCCCACGCGTTCCGTTGCCTCCTGATGAACACGACGCATTCCGTTGCCTCCCCATGAACACGACGCATTCCATTGCCTCCCCATGAACACGACACATTCTGTTGCCTCCCCATGAACACGACGACGATGATGTTTCTCCGTTCCGACCCAGCCATGTACACGAGCCCTGGTTGTACGTATGTGTGAGTAGGTGTTCGAGACCCCGCCCGTATGTACACATACGTGGCCGTATTTTCTTTCTTGCACCCTGGCCGCTGTACGTACGTGTACATGCTACGTGCGCGCCTCTACTACGACACGTACGCACCTCTACTACGACATGTGCGCGCCTCTACATCCACCAGTATATATGTACGTACACGTTCGCGACCAGAATGACAACGCTACGTACGCTTCGACCAGGTGAGTCCCGACTGTCAGGCTTCCTTGCGTGCGAAGATGTAGCTGGTGGGTCCCAGCAATCAGGGGGGTGAATCGTTTTTTTTGCCCGAACGCACTTCCTTGTGTGCGAAGATGTAGCTGGTGTGTCCCAGCAGTCAGGGGGGCAAATCATTTTCTTTTTGCCCGGACGCACTTCCTTGCGTGCGAAGATGTAGCTGGTGGGTCCCAGCAGTCAGGGGGAAACGTTTTTTTCACGAAATACGGTGGCCCATCCGGTGGGTCCCCGCTGTCAGGTGGAGGAATCATTATTTTGCGCGTAATAAGGAGGCACTTCCTTGCTGCGGCCGTGGACCCAGCTGTCAGCCTCTCCATGTATAGTCCACGTCTGATGGAAGTCGTTCCTTGACCACGTTGACCACGTCGCACCGAGAGCACCACGGCGGTGGACGACGGCGAGGACTAGGAAGGGGACGACTTGGAGCCGGGGAAGACGCAGCAGTGGATGCCCACGCGAAGAGGAGGACGAGGGTTCACTGGTTCGGCTGCGGTGTGAGGCTGCTGTCACCGCAGAATAACAGGGGGTGTGGGTGAGTAGAGGGATGGCCTGGCCAGCTGTGGGAGTAGTAGGGGGCGGTGAGGCCTCCGCGGCATCATAGCCGGCCACAGGAGGCAGGAGCACGCGGCACGACCGGCGCTGGTTTGGGCGGCTGGAGCAAGAAGACCAGAGGTTGAAGAAGCACTACGGCCGTTGGATGAACATCGTACGGTAACAGGAGCAAAGCCCTCCGTCCCCGTCAACTTGGTGGGCCCACAAGTCAGCCTCCCACTATGCTGGGTTCCAGCTGGCAGGGGGAATATTCATTTTTTTGTGCGTAATAAGGAGGCACTTCCTTGCGTGCGAAGATAGCTGGTGGGTCCGACATGTCAGCATGGGGCACGTTATTTTCGCGAAATACAGAGGCCCTTCCAGTGGGTCCCAGATGTCAGGTGGGGGAATCATTATTTTGCGCGTAATAAGGAGGCATTTCCTTGTGTGCGGCCGTGGACCCAGCTGTCAGCCTCTCCATGCACAGTCTACTTCCGATGGTGTCGTTCGTTGACCACGTTGACCACGCCGCGCCGAGCGCATCCAAGGTGGTGAACGACGGCGAGGCCCCGGATAGCAACGAGCCGGAGATGGGAAGATGCGGGAGTAGAGTCACAGACGGAGAGGTGTACGAGGGTTAACTGGTTATAGTGCGGTGTGGTTCGGCAGTCGGTGGAGAAGAACAAGAGGTGTGGAGGGGTGGAGGGATGGCCTGGCCAACGGTGGAGTAGCGCTTCATAGTGAAGCGTGCTAAGCAGAGCCGCTAGCAGTAGGAGGCGGGAGGTGGTCCCAGCGGCGCTGGAGGAAGAAGACGAGAGATTGAAAATGGATGCCGGTCGTTGGATGTAAATCCAACGGCTAACATGTTAGAATCATTTGTTGACTAAATTGACAATGACTTGCGTTGGCTTCGACCTATTGGCCCACATTTCAGCCTCCAAAAATGTGACACGTATTCAACCCATTTTTTTCAGAATTACAGCCTTTTTTTTGCGCGGTAGAATTTACAGTCAATTTGATCTTTTTTTGAATTACAGCCATTAGCTGGGCTGGGTGAACAAATAATGTAGCGTCCATGCGGCCCATTTATTTTATTTCCTATAAAATTACAGGCCATTTGCACTTTCTTGAAATACACGATTTTGCTGGGCTGATTCTAATTATAATGTTGGGTTGGGCCAGCAATGTTATCAAAAAATAAAAAGGGGCTGAGCATTTTGTTATAAATATATTTAAATAATAAGTGATATTATTACATTCGTCCTTAAATCTTACCAAGCTTTTGTACACAATCACTCGGATTTTCGTGCCAAAACAATCCAGGATTTTATTTGTTAAGAAATTTTTTATAAGTTAATAAGATGTGGGATATTGTTTTCTTACATATGTAAGTATCTGTTAAATATATGATGACAATAAAAATAATATATAATAACAGATAAAATAATTTAAATATATATAATATAGTTAGAAGGGAAACATAAGTTGGACCTGGCGTTCCTATTCTTATATAGAAAAATAGAACATACCTCTGCGTTTTCTTCAAAAAAGTACATAAATTGGGCTGCCAAAAATAAAACCTCGGATGGGAGGTCCATAGGCCGGTCGATACATGACGGCCCTAAGAAAATACAAACAGGCCTATGGACCTCCCATCCGAGGTTGTGGGTTGCGCATCTTAAAAATGAAAGCCTAGACGGGGCAGCCCAAAACCACGTCCAACACTTGCCAAAACTTCGTCCCTCGTTTTCTCTGTGTTTCGCACACTCGGCATTGTGTGGGCATTTTGACTGTGCATCATATGAAGATGTGCTATGCATGAATGTTGATCAGCATGATGTTAACTGGATGGTAGTTCCATTTTCGACCATGAATAAAACTTCCAACATGATGTTAACCCTGTTTGAAAAGGCCGTGTTAATATAAATGCTCTGCCTCTGAAAGTTGCAGTTTCTTATCTGAAACTGAACTTGCAGTTTCTTATCTGAAACTGAAACTTTCAGTTTCTTCTCTGAGAATCACATTGTCTGCACTTTTATACTCCTATGATACTACATTTTTTTAAGTGCTAAAAATTGATCTCTAGAATTCATAAAATACTTCATATGCTCAATACTGCAAATCTGAAATTCAAAAGACATTCATATCTGAAAGTACTCTCAAAATACACAACACAAAACACAATTCACAACCTGCAAATACTGACAACCCTAAGCTCCTCCTGACAATTCACAACATGCCCGACTATTGGGCTGGGGGGCAGCCCCCTCCTATTCCTCGGTGGCAGACAGCAGCCCCCTCGATAAGTAAGAGTGTCGAACCCAACAAGGAGCAGAAGGAAATGATAACCGGTTTTCAGCAAGGTATTCTCTGCAAGTACTCAAACAAGTGGTAACAGATAGTTTCGTGATAAGATAATTTGTAATGAGCAACGAGTAACAAAAGTAAATAAAGTGCAGCAAGGTGGCCCAATCCTTTTTGTAGAAAAGCGCTCCCAAGGACACATGGGAATATCGTCAAGCTAGTTTTCATCACGTTCATATGATTCGCGTTCGGTACTTTGATAATTTGATATGTGGGCGGACCGGTGCTTGGGTGCTGTTCTTACTTGAACAAGCATCCCACTTATGATTAACCTCTATTGCAAGCATCCGCAACTACAACAAAAGTATTAAGGTAAACCTAACCATAGCATGAAACATACGGATCCAAATCAGCCCCTTACGAAGCAATGCATAAACTAGGGTTTAAGCTTCTGTCACTCTAGCAACCCATCATCTACTTATTACTTCCCAATTCCTTCCTCTAGGCCCAAATAATGGTGAAGTGTTATGTAGTCGACGTTCACATAACACCACTAGAGGCTAGACAACATACATCTCATCAAAATATCGAACGAATACCAAATTCACATGACTACTAATAGCAAGACTTCTCCCTTGTCCTTAGGAACAAACGTAACTACTCACAAAGCATAAACATGTTCATAATCAGAGGGGTATTAATATGCATAAAGGATCTGAACATATGATCTTCCACCAATTAAACCAACTAGCATCAACTACAAGGAGTAATTAACACTACTAGCAACCTACTAGCACCAATCCCGGACTTGGAGACAAGAATTGGATACAAGAGATGAAATAGGGTTATGAGATGAGATGCTGCTGATGAAGATGTTGATGGAGATTGCCCTCTCCCGATGAGAGGAGCGTTGGTGATGACGATGGTGATGATTTCCCCCTCCGGGAGGGAAGTTTCCTCGATAGAACAGCTCTGTCGGAGCTCTAGATTGGATCCGCCAAGGTTCCGCCTCGTGGCGGCGGAGTTTCGTCCTGAAAGGTTGCTTCTTATTTTTTTTCTCGACAAAAGACTTCATATAGGAGAAGATGGTCATCAGAGAGCCACCAGGGGGCCCACGAGGTAGGGGGGCGCCCTGGTATTCATCTTTGGCGAGGATTTTTCATTATTTATTATAAGGTATTCCGTGGAGTTTCAGGACTTTTGGAGTTGTGCAGAATAGGTCTCTAATATTTGCTCCTTTTCCAGCCCAGAATTCCAGCGGCCGGGATTCTCCCTCCTTATGTAAACCTTGTAAAATAAGAGAAAATAGCCATAAGTATTTTGACATAATGTGAAATAATAGCCCATAATGCAATAAATATCAATATAAAAGCATGATGCAAAATGGACGTATCAACTCTCCCAAGGTTAGACCTTGCTTGTTCTCAAGCGAAAGCCGATAACAATAAATATGTTCCCATGTTTAGAGGTAGAGGCGTCGATAAAAATAAAATACGGACATGAAGGCATCGTGATTATTCTCATAACAGCAACATATATAGATATTGTCATATGATTACTTATGTTCAAGAGATGATCTATTCACAATGCAAAAGTATGAATCAGAAACCTTATTGAGAATGAACAAACTATAACTTCAATCATCGAAGCAATTGCAATTTATCATAACATCAGAAAGAGTCTATGTTAGAGCTAAAAAGCAAGTCCACATACTCAACTATCATCTAGTCCTTCATAATTGCTAACACTCGCGCAATACTTGTGGTTACAGAGTTTTAATCGGACACAGAGAAAGATAGGGGCTTATAGTTTCGCCCCATAACCTTTTACCTCAAGGGTAATGTCAACAATAATAACTCATGCCCCCCTACATCCAATTAGATATATATATATCAGGTTCTTTCCAACATCAACTCTTTAGCATGTCATATTTTGATGAGTGCTCCCAATCATAAAAGATGTCAATAATAGTATATTTATATGTGAAACCTCTCTTTCCTTATTACTTCCTATTAATTGCAACGATGACCAAAGCTATGTCTGCCAACTCCCAACAACTTTTAATCATCACACTCTTTCTATGTGAAGTCATTACTATCAATAAGATCAATATGAACTTTTGTTTCTTCTTATTCTTTTTCTCTTTTCTTTTCTTTTATTTGGGATCATGGCAAAAATAAACAAGCCCTTGACTCAATCACTAATCTTTATTATATAGCTCAAGGACTCGATTACATAAAAGGATAATAAAGCAAAACTCATGACTAGATCATACTAAGAACTTTTATTCTACTAGATCAAAATATTACCAAAAGGATCGAACTAAGAAAAACCGTAATGATAAAAGTGATGGTGATACGATACCAGGTCACCTCCCCCAAGCTTGCCAGTTGCCAAGGGGAGTGACCATACCCATGTTATTATATCTCCTTGTTTGGTGAAGAATGTGGAGGTGTTGTTGATGATGCAGGCTTGTCATCCATCTTCCAAGGCATAGGTTCACCATCATAGAAGGATGATCGAGTCTCCGAAATCATGGAATCTGCAGCCAAACTCATTCTTTTGAATCTATATTCATACTCACAGTTTTGGTTTTGCAGGTCATAGATTTGGGCTTGGAGGTGCTCGATCTTCTCATATAGCTTGAAGATGGCCTCCTCGGTGTTCTTGGCATCCGGCTTGTAGTTGTTAGTGAACTCCATGAGCATCGTGTGGCTAGCGTTGATTCCACGCTCCACCATCCCCTGGTACTTGAAAACTTGTTGCTCCATTGCTTCGAGCCTCGTCTCCACGCTTCCGGTTCCCTTTGGTCCCTCCGCATCGCGGATGTGCAGCAACCCATCACGCATCTCAATGGTTTGAGGGTGTCGCAGCACCTCCGTGAGGTAAGGGTTGATGACCTTCTCGAAGAACTTGTCCTTGGAAACACTTGGGGACGTCATGATAATCTAGATCTGTCCGAAAAACAGCTCAAAACAAAAACAGGAGATTTTTGCGTGATACGGGAGTCAAAACCCTCGGGAGATTATATAATGATTTTTTACCGACCAAAATATGTATCGTGCAAGAAAACGGAGTCCGGAAGGCACACGCGGAGCTCACGAGGTAGGGGGCGCGCCCAGGGAGTAGGGCGCGCCCTCCACCCTTGTGGGGCCCTCGTGTCCTTCCCGGACTGCTACTTAATTTTCTATTTTTCTAAATATTCCAAAACGGAGAAATATTGCCTTAAAAATTGATTTGGAATCGGTTTACTTACCATACCACATACCTATTCCTTTCCGGAGTCTGAAATGTTCTGGAAAGTGTCCTTTATGTATTCCTCCAGTGTTACGATTTCAATAATATTGGTTTCAATATTTATGGGATTACCTGAGATATAATGTTTAATTCTTTTACCGTTTACCACCTTCGGATTTGTGCCTTCGAAGTTGTTGATTTTTATGGCACCAGAACGATAGGCCTCCTCAATAACATAGGGGCCTTCCCATTTAGAGAGAAGTTTCCTTGCAAAAAATCTTAAACGAGAGTTGTATAGCAATACATAATCACCTACATTAAACTCACGCTTTTGTATCCTTTTGTCATGCCATCTTTTAACCTTTTCTTTAAACAACTTGGCATTTTCATAAGCTTGGGTTCTCCATTCATCAAGTGAGCTAATATCAAATAACCTCTTTTCACCGGCAAGTTTGAAATCATAGTTGAGCTCTTTATAGCCCAATATGCCTTGTGTTCTAGTTCGAGAGGTAAGTGACATGCTTTTCCATATACCATTTTATACGGAGACATACCCATAGGACTTTTATATGCAGTTCTATAGGCCCATAATGCATCATCAAGTTTCTTGGACCAATTCTTTCTAGACCTATTGACAGTCTTTTGCAAAATTAATTTGAGTTCTCTATTATTCAATTCTACTTGACCACTAGATTGTGGATGATATGGAGATGCAATTCTATGATTAACATCATATTTAGCAAGCATTTTACGGAAAGCACCATGAATAAAATGTGAACCACCATCAGTCATTAAATATCTAGGGACTCCAAACCTCGGAAAAATAACTTCTTTAAGCATTTTAATAGAAGTGTTATGATCAGCACTACTAGTTGGAATAGCTTCTACCCACTTAGTAACGTAATCAACAACAACTAAAATATGTGTATATCCATTAGAGGCAGGAAAAGGTCCCATATAATCAAAGCCCCAAACATCAAACGGTTCAATAACAAGTGAATAATTCATAGGCATTTCTTGATGTCTACTAATATTACCAATTCTTTGACATTCATCATAAGATAGGACAAACTTACGGGTATCCTTGAAGAGAGTAGGCCAATAAAAACCGGATTGCAATACCTTATGTGCAGTTCCATCTCCCGCGTGGTGTCCTCCATAAGTTTCGGAGTGGCACTTGCGTAGGATCTTTTCCTGTTCATGCTTAGGTACACAACATCTAATAACACCATCTACTCCTTCTTTATAAAGATGTGGGTCATCCCAAAAGTAATGTCTCAAATCATAGAAGAACTTTTTCTTTTGTTGGTATGTGAAGCTAGGTGGTATAAATTTAGCAACTATGTAATTAGCATAATCAGCATACCAAGGGGTACTATGAGAAGTACTTATGACATTTAATTGTTCATCAGGAAAGCTATCATCAATAGGTAGTGGGTCATCAAGAACATTCTCTAACCTAGATAAGTTGTCTGCAATGGGGTTCTCAGCTCCTTTTCTATCAACAATATGCAAATCAAATTCTTGTAGCAAGAGAACCCATCTAATAAGTCTAGGTTTAGCATCTTTCTTCTCAATAAGATATTTAATAGCAGCATGATTAGTGTGAATAGTTACTTTAGAATCAACAATATAAGGTCTGAACTTATCACAAGCAAATACAACTGCTAAAAGTTCTTTTTCAGTAGTAGCATAATTTCTTTGAGCATTCTCTAGAGTCTTACTAGCATAATGGATAACATTTAGTTTCTTATCAACTCTTTGCCCTAGAACAACACCTACATCATAATCGCTATCATCACACATAATTTCAAAGGGTAAATTCCAATCAGGTGGCTGAACAATAGGTGCAGAGACTAATGCTTTCTTAAGTATTTCAAATGCTTCTACACAATCATCATCAAAGACAAATGGTATATATTTTTGTAATAAATTGGTCAGAGGTCGTGAGATTTTTGAGAAGTCCTTAATGAACCTCCTATAAAATCCGGCGTGACCAAGGAAACTTCTTATACCTTTGATGTCCTTGGGACATGGCATCTTTTCAATAGCATCAACCTTGCTTTATCAATTTCAATACCTCTTTCAGAAACTTTATGCCCCAAGACAATACCCAAATTTACCATAAAGTGGCATTTTTCCCAATTCAAGACAAGATTAGTTTCTTCACATCTCTGCAAAACTCCATCAAGATTGCTCAAGCAATCATCAAAAGAAGATCCATAGACGGAAAAGTCATCCATGAAAACCTCACAAATCTTTTCACAAAAGTCAGAGAATATAGCCATCATGCATCTTTGAAAGGTAGCAGGTGCATTACATAAACCAAAAGGCATATGTCTATAAGCAAAAGTACCAAAGGGGCATGTAAAAGTAGTCTTTGATTGATCTTTAGCCGACACGGGTATTTGAGAGAAACCAGAATAACCATCTAGAAAGCAGTAATGTGTATATTTGCATAATCTTTCTAGCATTTGATCGATAAAAGGTAAGGGGTAATGATCTTTCTTAGTAGCCTTATTTAATTTGCGGAAATCAATTACCATCCTATAACCTGTAATAATTCTTCGTGGAATCAATTCATCTTTATCATTAGGAACAACAGTATTACCTCCCTTCTTAGGGACACAACAAATAGGACTTACCCACTGACTATCAGCAACGGGATAAATTATACCTGCCTCCAGAAGCTTTAGTATTTCTTTTCTTACCACTTCTTTCATTTTAGGATTCAGACGTCGTTGAGGATCATGAACTGGTTTGGCATCTGCTTCCAAATTTATTTTATGTTGACATAGAGTGGGACTAATGCCCTTAAGATCATCAAGAGTATATCCAATAGCAGCACGGTGCTTCTTCAGAGTTTTCAATAATCTTTCTTCTTCATGCTCTGAAAGGTTAGCACTAATAATATTTAAGTTCAAACACGGGATCACCGTTAGGTGGAGGGGGATCCCCTAGGATTTCAACGGGCAAATTGTGTTTCAGCATAGGTTCCTGTTTAAAGAATACTTCATCTATTTCCCTTCTTTCATTCATAAACATATCATTCTCATGGTCTAGCAAATATTGTTCTGAAGGATCACTAGGAGGTACGACAATAGAAGCAAGACCAATAATTTCATCCTTACTAGGCAATTCTTCTTCACTGTGTTGTTTACTAAATTTAGATAAATTAAATTCATGAGTCATATCATCTAAGCCAATAGTAACAACATTATTGTCGCAGTCTATCCAAGCATTAACTGTATTCAAGAAGGGTCTACCAAATATAATGGGACAAAAGCTATCTTGTGGGGAACCAGGAACAAGAAAATCAGCAGGATACTTAGTTTTCCCACACAAAACTTCAACATCTCTAACAATTCCCATTGCGGATATAGTATCTCTATTGGCAAGTTTAATTGTAACATCTCCTTCTAACTCAGCAGGTGCAATTTCATGCTTAATTTCTTCGTATAAAGTATGCGGTATAACACTAGCACTAGCACCCATATCACATAAGCCATGATAACAATGATCTCCTATTTTAACAAAGATAACAGGCACGCCTACCACGGGTCTATGTTTATCTTTAGCACAAGGTTTAGCAATTCTAGCAGTTTCACCGCAGAACTGAATAACATGCCCATCAATATTATCAGACAAGAGATCCTTAACAATAGCAATATTGGGTACTACTTTAACTTGCTCAGGAGGTGTATATGTTTTAATATTGCTTTTACGAACCACAGTTGAAGCTTTAGCCTGATCCTTTATTCTAACAGGGAAAGGTGGTTTCTCAACATAAGAAGTAGGAACAATAGTATCATTATAAGTGATAGTCTTTTCTTCAACTTTAATAGGTGCGGCTACTTTTAATTCTATGGGAGGATGATATTTAAACCACTTCTCCTTAGGGAGATCAACATAAGTAGCAAAAGATTCACAGAAAGAAGCTACTATCTCAGAATCAAGTCCATATTTAGTGCTAAACTTACGGAAAATATCGGTATCCATAAAAGATTTAACACAATCAAACTTAGGTGTCATACCTGACTCCTTACCATTGTCGAGGTCCCAATCTTTAGAGTTGCGTTTAATTCTATCCAATAAATCCCATCTAAATCCAATAGTCTTCATCATAAAAGAGCCAACACAAGAAGTATCAAGCATGGTGCGATTGTTTTCAGAAAGCCAAGCATAAAATTTTTGAATAATCATTTCTCTTGAGAGCTCATGATTGGGGCATGAATATAACATTGATTTAAGCCTCGCCCAAGCTTGAGCGATGCTTTCTCCTTCGCGAGGCCAAAAATTATATATATAATTGCGATCACGACGAACAAGATGCATAGGATAAAACTTCTGATGAAATTCCAATTTCAATCGTTTGTAATTCCAAGACCTCATATCATCACATAGCCTATACCATGTCGATGCATCTCCCCTCAAAGATAAGGGGAAGACCTTATTCTTAACAACATCGGTACACCTGCAAGCTTAAATAATCCACAAACTTCATCCACATATATTAGATGTTCATCAGGATGTTTTGTTCCATCTCCTAAAAAGGGATTAGCTAGCAGTTTTTCTATTATACCCAAAGGAACTTCAAAGCAATTATTTTCATTTTCATTTTCACTAGGTTCAGTAGGTTGAGGAGCAACTCTTTTCTCTACTGGTCGGGGTGAAGATACCCCGAACAAGCCCCTCAGAGGATTACTTTCCATAGTAAAAAGTTGCAGTAAATTTCAGCACACTATATAAATTTTTCCTTACCAAATTCCACCTACCAAAGGCGCTTCACTCCCCAGCAATGGCGCCAGAAAAGAGTCTTGATGACCCACAAGTATAGGGGATCTATCATAGTCCTTTCAATAAGTAAGAGTGTCAAACCAAACGAGGAGCAGAAGGAAATGATAAACGGTTTTCAGCAAGGTATTCTCTGCAAGTACTCAAATAAGTGGTAACAGATAGTTTTGTGATAAGATAATTTGTAATGAGCAACGAGTAACAAAAGTAAATAAAGTGCAGCAAGGTGGCCCAATCCTTTTTGTAGCAAAGCACAAGGCTGGACAAACTCTTATATAAAGAAAAGCACTCTCGAGGACAGATGGGAATATCGTCAAGCTAGTTTTTATCACGTTCATATGATTCGCGTTCGGTACTTTGATAATTTGATATGTGGGTGGACCGGTGCTTGGGTGCTATTCTTACTTGAACAAGCATCCCACTTATGATTAACCTCTATTGCAAGCATCCGCAACTACAACAAAAGTATTAAGGTAAACCTAAACATAGCATGAAACATATGGATCCAAATCAGCCCCTTACGAAGCAACGCATAAACTAGGGTTTAAGCTTCTGTCACTCTAGCAACCCATCATCTACTTATTACTTCCCAATGCCTTCCTCTAGGCCCAAATAATGGTGAAGTGTTATGTAGTCGACATTCACATAACACCACTACAGGCTAGACAACATACATCTCATCAAAATATCAAACGAATACCAAATTCACATGACTACTAATAGCAAGACTTCTCCCTTGTCCTCGGGAACAAATGTAACTACTCACAAAGCATAAATATGTTCATAATCAGAGGGGTATTAATATGCATAAAGGATCTGAACATATGATCTTCCACCAATTAAGCCAACTAGCATCAACTACAAGGAGTAATTAACACTACTAGCAACCTACTAGCACCAATCCCGAACTTGGAGACAAGAATTGGATACAAGAGATGAACTAGGGTTTTGAGATGAGATGGTGTTGATGAAGATGTTGATGGAGATTGCCCTCTCCCGATGAGAGGAGCGTTAGTGATGACGATGGCGATGATTTCCCCCTCCGGGAGGGAAGTTTCCCTGGCAGAACAGCTCTGCCGGAGCTCTAGATTGGATCCGCCAAGGTTCCGCCTTGTGGCGGTAGAGTTTCGTCCCGAAAGGTTGCTTCTTATTTTTTTCTCGACGAAAGACTTCATATAGGAGAAGATGGGCATCGGAGAGCCAGCAGGGGGCCACGAGGTAGGGGGGCGCCCTGGTCTTCATCTTTGGCGACGATTTTTCATTATTTATTATAAGGTATTCCGTGGAGTTTCAGGACTTTTGGAGTTGTGCAGAATAGGTCTCTAATATTTGCTCCTTTTCCAGCCTAGAATTCCAGCTGCCGGCATTCTCCCTCCTTATGTAAACCTTGTAAAATAAGAGAGAATAGCCATAAGTATTATGACATAATGTGAAATAACAGCCCATAATGCAATAAATATCAATATAAAAGCATGATGCAAAATGGACGTATCATGGCCCGGAGGCGCAGTTGTCGTCATTTTGATCTGAAGCATCGGATTATAACATATAACACGAAAAAATGCCACATGACAAGAAATCATAACCTCACTGCCCAAAGGAGACAACATGAATCCCGATGGACAAACTAGACGAGGAACAAAGGTCAAATTAAAGATAAACTCATAGAAAAGGGGTCCATCGATAGATGTCCTAATTAACATAGCCGGCTTGACCTAGATGGCAGCCGAGTAGTCACTGTTCGTGCATGTGCCCCCAATGACTAGCCCAACTCAGTTGTCGCTGTTTAACCCTCGCAGTGATCCGAAGCACATGACAACTAATTTTGCGAGATGACAAGAAACTTTTTTTTAGATTTCTCACCGCAACTACAGCCATGTACAACACAGCCTGCACGATATGTAGACGATAGCCAATCTAGGCATGTCTGCTGGAGTCTGGTCACATGCATGGACGAACTGATCTTCCGTGTCTTGCAGGGATCGTCCAGGCACCAACTTAGTACAACACTTCTCTAGTACTATCGCTCATCTCCCTCTTCTATTAAGTCACCCGACTTGCGGGGCCGGGGAGTGTGCCTATGGTCAGTTCTCAATTGTCGCCCCACATGTGTGTGCAAACGCAATATGACGCGCGTTCCATTCGGAGAGCAGCGTGCCAGACCGACCGACCGTCTGGGGTGCGACGCGAACGCGATGGGCATGTTGTATACTCCGTACATGTGAACCGCCGTTTTCTAGACGCTTTGCTCCATAGCGCGGGTGCAACCCATGGATACAAAATTAGTATACTGTATACTATTTAAAAGTCGAGGGCGGGGCTTTTCCTGTGCGGTAGGCGGCGGGGCAGTTCCGCCTAGTCGGTTCGAAAGAGACGCAAGAAGACGAGGGAGTAGGCTGCTGCAAACGTAGGGCTGTGTGATTTGACAGCGAGTTACTGCTGGACAGGTGGGGCCCCGTGATCATGGGAGAATGGAAAGCCACTACCCTGTCATTCGCACGCTAGCAGCTCGCTCCTACTCGTCCCCGCACGTCCTTCAATACTACGGCGGTTCGCTCCTAGTCATCCCGTCCATTCACATTATGGCAGTTCCACTAATCCTAACCCTCCTCCCAAATCCATGGCGTCCCAAATCTCCACGATCGGCGGTGAGTACAAGGTTAGAACCATCACCGGTGATGAGTTCGACGTCATCTACACCCATTCCTCCACGACGGTGAAAGGATGCCTTTCTCGCTTCAGACGCATGTTCGAAGACTCAGATGATGAGTGGGTCGCTGGGATAGATGTTGAGTACACCACAGTCCTGGGACCAGAGAAGGATCTAAAGGACGAAGAGAGGAAGAAGCCCGCCGTGATCCAGGTTTGCGTGCATGACTTATGCTTGGTCTACCACATATGCCATGCCGACGTTGAGTGCCAGGATTTTAAGGACTTCCTCCAGAGCAACCTAGTCAAATTTGTTACTGTAGACTTTGGTAACGACAAAGAAGTCCTGCGTCGGATGGGCCTCGTTTTAGGCAACACCTTTGACCTCCAGAATAATCGGTTGGTGTCCTCTCATCATCCTTCAATGCTGACCGTGGCAGGAGCCATGGATCATCCTTCGTACGGTAAACTGGAGAAACCTCCATACACGTTTCATCGTCATGCATGGCAGCAGAATGTACTAGATATAGACCACATCCACTACGCTGCAATGGATGGCTACCTTTGCTTCAATATCTACAAGGGTTGGATGAAGAGCAACAGCCAAGTGTGCGGTTCAAGCAAAGAAGTATCGACTAAGAGGAAGAGAGACAAGGACGAAGTCGAGGACGTGGACGAGGACTCCGAGTAAGGTGGCAGTGTTGTTGCTCATGGTGGTTCTAATGCAGTGTCTACCGGAATAGTTGCAAAGTTTAATTTCAGGTGTGCTTAATTTAATTTGAGGGGTGTGTTGTGCTGAGCCCCCAGCTGAACTATGTTATGTTTCTTCTCGTTACTTTAACTCTTCCGTACGTACATACTAGTATTTCTTACAGTTCATCTTTTAGTTGGTATAGTACTACCACTCGTTTCTTCACATTATATATGTACAATATATATGGCCAACATCATATAGCTAGCAGTTTAGTTGTAAAAGAATTTCAGGGTGCTTAGTTTTGTAAAAGAATTCCAGGATGCTTAGAGGGTGCTTGGATCCAAGGGACTTATTTTAGTCTGACTAAAAATAGTCTCTTCAAGAGGCTAAAGTTCCAAGCACCCCTGACTAAAGAGGGGCTAAAACTAGTCTTGAGACTAAAAATTCTTAGTCAGGGGTACCCCTACTAAAATGTGGATTAGTCCTCTCTCTACTCATTTAACTCCTCTCCTTTAACACAGGCCAGTTCTAGATTGGAGGGTTTGGAGGATAATAAATGCTCATTAACTTTATTTTAGCCTTTTTAGTATTTGGATCCAAGCATGGGTGAGGCTAGCATGTTTTAGTCCCACTACTTTTAGTCATGGGATTAAAACGTATCCAAGCACCCTCTTAGTTTTATTTGAGGGGTGGGTTGTGCTGGACACCATTATTGTGACTAGCCTTTTTAATAGTACTATATGCATAATTTGGCGACGAGCGCTCTCTATATGTACCACCTTTTTTTTAATTTCAAGTTCTGCTCCATGGCGCAATCCATCGATACTACTGCTGTACAAAAGTATACATTTTTAAAAGGCTAGAGGGCGGGGCAGTCTAGCTTGGTCGGTTTCACGAGAGGCGAGGGGCTTTGTGATTTGACGGCTCATTACTGCTGGAAGGCGGGGCCTTGTGATTTGACTGATTGTATAAATGCGCCGATGACCTGATCGAGGAGGAGCAAAGAACCGTGTGGTATACTCAAGCTTTCCACTTGAGTAGTACTGCGACGGAGGAGCACGAAACACGGCAGCCCAGTGCCATATGGCGATAAAAATGATCTAATTTGCTAGTCATCTCATTGTTAGCATTGTTCTATTCATTCCCTAAAAACACCATTGTTCTATTCATGCCTCGCAGAGAACGTGACACGTGCGGCGAAACACCCGAAGCAGAAGATGAAACACAGGAGCAAAAGAAGAAGGAAGATTATCACCCCAAATGATCTAATTCACCGCGCAGTCGTAACTGCTTCTTCATCGCCTCCACGACCTCCATCTCCTTGCGCGTCTCCTCCGCCATCTTCTTCATTCTGTCCATGACGCGGGATTTCTCGATGCGAGCCTTCATCATATGTTCCACGACCGCATTACATACCTTGATAGCAGCCGGGTGCTCGATGCGGAGCTTCGCCAACTCCCCCTTCTGTTCCATGACGAGGGCCTGCAGCATCTTCATCAAGGTACTACTATTCTCATGCAGCTTCTTCCAGCCGGCGTTCTTCTCCTTCAACAGGTCGATCTCGTGGCAAAGCTTCGCCTTGTCCTCCTGAAATCGCAGGATTTCGCCGATCGCCTTCTTCTTCGAGGCAATGCTCTTCTTCAGCAGCATCACCAAGCCGGCGGTCAACTCCCCCTGCTGATTGAGCTCAGCGGGCATGTCGTCGAGGCTCTCCTTCAGCAACTCCATCAAGCCTTGGATGAACTCCTTCTACTTTAATGTGGTATTTATTCATAATTTGCTTGCCAAATCTCATGCGTGCAATGCACGTGTACCTTACTGTAGTCTAAATGGTGTTTCTGTGTGTGTTGTGCGTGTTGAGGTGCAAATTGTCTTTTTTTGGGTACACGTTAAGCTTGTTCTTCCGAAATTTCAAGCCGCGCCTTGTTATGCCGAAAATTCAAGCTAGCGTCTCTGTCTATTGTGCTGCGAAACTCCTGCCTCTTCAACCCGCGCCTTGTTAGCCCGAAATATTTAAGATATATCTTTGTCTCGTTGTGCTCTGACAACTCCCTCCATCTCAACACGCGCCTTGCTATTCCGAAATTACAACACGCGCGAAAACTCCCACCTCCTGTGAAATCCCGACACACGAAATGCCCGTGGCACCCCTGAACCGAAAGAACCGCCTCAAATCGGTGGGGGTACTTTCGTAACTTACCCCACATTTTAGACAAGCGCGTCTCTAAGCCATGGTTCCCCACTGCCATCCCATCTGCCCACCCATTCGTACACCGAGGCCGCGAAAACCCGCGACAAAACCCCACACCCTGCTCCGTCCGCCACCCAGCCGGAGCCTCTTCCCCAACGACGTCGTCCACAGCAACACCTCGATGTCCCTCATCCACCCTACCGTATGAGGATCCGTCGTCGATCTCATCATCCCACCGGTTCAGCCACCCCGTCCTCCACCTCCAAGGAGCTGCCCCGACGTTCCCCTCGTCTTTCGTGCCACCTCCATTCCCACACCGTCGTCTTCACCTGCACCACCGGAAGAGCATCATCATCACCGTTTCCTCGGATGAAGCTGTGGCCTAATCGGCGCCACCAAAGAGGTTGTACACTAATCGCCGCATTTTCTTCTTGATTCGATCTCATGGTGCTGTAGGCGCTCAGTCCCGAGCTGACACGACGCGGCTCCATCCACGGCGGCGTCGCCGGCCACTTCCTCCATGGCGTCGCTCCCTCGGCGGCGACGTCCACATCAGTAGGAGCTGCTACTGCTTTAGCTCTCGCTCGCGCTGCTGCTCTGCTCTTGCTCTCGGTCCCCTGCCTGGTCTGCTCTTTCTATTACTCTTGCTCGCGTTGCTGCTCTCGCTCTTGCTCTTGCTTGTGATGCTGCTCCGATTTAGCTACACTTTAGTCGACTAAATCGACTTTTGGGTCAGTCGATTTTTAGGGGGTGGGGAGGGCTTGCCGGGGTGAAGGAAGAACCAGCCGCAGCGGGGAGGGGGCTCGCCGGAGAGGTACCCCACTATCTATCTTAGGGTTCAAGATGGGGGCGGTGGTCACCGGTGGTGGCGAGGCGTTGGCGGTGGCGTGGGGATCGCCAGGGAAAAATCTCGGCACGGGGGGGGGGGGCTAGAGGGATGGCCGGGGCGGCGGCGAACCGGCGGGGGGGAGTGTTTTCAGGGTGGGCGGGGTGGCGCACCGTGGGCTGCGGGCGGCGGGGGGCTGCTGTTTGGCCGGCGGTGGCTGGCGGCTCAGGGGGGTGGAGGTTGAAGATGAACCACAGCCCTTGATTTCGTATCCAACGGCTGCAAAATCGACTGACCAGAGATGAAAAAGTCAGTCGACCGACATGTAGCCTCACCTTGCTAGTGCGTTCAGTTTCGACAGCAAAATTCAGTTTCGACAGCAAAATTCAGTTTCGACAGTTAAGTTCAGTTTCGACGGTTAAGTTTAGTTTCGACAGTTAAATTCAGTTTCGACAATTAAGTTCATAGATGAGCAGCTGATGTATTTTACATCTAGCACTTTGTGGTTATGTATTTTACGTCATGTATTGGAGATGCTATTAGAATTCCACTCAGTTAACGTTGTTCGATGTCTTTCTTGTCCTGCTTCGGCCTCGGCGTCGTACAACTCACCGGAGCTGCTCCAACGACGAAACCCTCCATCACAGTGGAGCAGTACCTCGGGCTCCATCTCCAGACGCCTAAGATCTTCTTCCCCTCCTCCGACAGCCAAGTCAGCCGGAGCATCCTCACCGGCCAACCCAATCACGCTGAGATCGACATGGCTTCGCCAAAGAGCTTGTGAACTTGTTGCATCTCTTTTTTACTCTACATGTTATATATATTGTCCACTGAGCACTCGTAGTAACGGGAAATGTGATTATTTTATCCTACTATATGACAAGCAGTGAGGTACCAGGCAACTTAGCTATCCGTGATGGACTCTCTTGAACGCCATCATTATTTATCTCTGTGCGTTTGAGCTGTGCATTTGTCGATGGGCCTGGGAGTTGAGCTAGTATGGAAGTGGCCTGGGTCCAAAGTAATAGAAGTAGCACAAAAACATTTTTTTAGTGTAGGATTTTCCTTGCTCAAGCCTTCCTACTAGAATCGCCAGTGCTTGAAAGGAAAAGTGAATGAAAAACATCGGAATTGGAAAGTTTCCTATGGTACTACTTTTCATGAATTTGGTGCAAAGGAATGGAGCAAAGGAAAATTGTAGGATTTGTTCCTTTAGTGTCTCCTTAAAAGAAAAACCGTAGGAATTCTAATTTCCACTTCTCCTCCTTTTCATATTCCTATTCATCAAGCACAAGACTAAGAGATATTAGCATAATAGCATTATAACCGTACATTTTCTTGTGGTTTGACTTAATCTCACCATGCTTTTTTGCATCCTGTGATCTTCCAATTGTTGTGAACCAAACACCCAGATTGGCAGAAATCATGTGTTTTTAAATTCTCTGTTTTGCACGTGCATTCCTATCATATTCCTGTCTATTTCCTATCCCTACATTGTTAGAATCCTCAAATTCAAACAAGCCCTTACTCAATTACTTCTGTTACAGATATGTGTCAAAGAAAACCTTGTGTGGTTTGTCCTGCTCCTGCGGCGCTGTGTTCCACCCCAGCTCAGCTGCTCCAACGACGGAAGGGTTCACCACAGCAGGGATCTGCTCTCCAAACTGTCTTTCGCCGCCTCAGATCTTCTTCCCTGCCGCCGGCAGCCACGGCAACTGCATTACCATCATCAACTGATTAGATGACCTTGAGGACTACACGGGTCCGAAAGAGAGGTCGCACTCTTCCGTGTCTACTTATGTTATGCGTTGCTTAATATGATGACATGCTAAATTATCGTCGTGTTCACCTATTAGACTCCGAGTCAAGTCCAAACTAATGCTGAAACTTGAATTTTTAAATGGTTGTGGGGTACATATTGGGGCAGCAATCAGTACTATCTGTCTACTATCTGGTTAATCTCCAGTGTCTACTGTGAGTTTCATGTTGGGTGCAAACAAACATTAAAGGAGCCATTATCTGTATTTTTTAACTAAAGCTATTATCTGCCTGCTATCATTGGTTTTGGCTCTATCCACAGTTTGCTACAATCACTTTGGATTTGTGCATGCACTCCTTACATAATCTCACTATGTTTTATTCCTATGCATGCCAGTTATTGTACACAATGGAACTGATCATGTAGAGAAAAAGAGACGAGCCTTGCGTGGCAATAAAATTTCATGCAGACGTCGTTCCATGGTGGGCGCAAAGGCAGCCCCCCTCCACCCATTTCGGATCGTAATTAAGAGGAAGATAACTGTTCTGAGGGGGATTCAGAAGGAGAAGACCACTCCTATTTACCCCATGAGGTCTTCGCTCTAACTTGGCATGCTGATGTTGGTAATATCATGCATATGGTGCCTTGCATTGCTTACTGTATACATTAAAGATTTCATCTGCTTAGTTTAGACATGCTTTGTGTCAATGCCATCTGTTTAGTTTCTTTATCGTATATGTGAATCATGCAATGCCATCTTGTCTAGCCAGGCATCATATATGTGAATTTTGCAATGCCACCCTGGTTAGCCAGTCATCTTATATGTGAATTATATCATGCCATCATTTTTTATTACGTGTTAAATTTGTCAACAATTTTAGTACATTCAATTACTCTTCCTGTGCATCAGCCATTCGGCACGGTCATGGAAAAATCTGGAGTGGAAACAAGGTCTTCGGAATAGACAATGCTATCTGACGAAGCGCATGTCTTGCTGGTTACCGATAGCTTCTCAGAGGAGGATTCAGAGACAGATGACCAGTCATATTCCCCCCCCCCCCGAGGTGCATGCCCCAACTTGGCAGGGTTATGTTGCTCATATCGTGCGTATGGTATCTTGCATTGCTATGTCATTTGCTTAGTTTAGACATGCTTTGTGTGAATGCCACCTGTTTAGTGTCTAATTACCATATATGTGAATTATGCAATGCCATCTTGTTGCAAGACATTATATATGTGAATTATGCAATGTTATCTTGTTGCAAGGCATTATGTATGTGAATTATGCAATGCCATGCTGTTTAGGCAAGCGTCATATATGTGAATTATATCATGTCGTCCTTTTTTCGTATTTCTCATTGCTTTTGTCGACAATGTTTGTATATTCAACTGCTCTTCCTGTGCATCAGCCATTTGAATTGGTGATGGAGAAATCTGGAGTGAAAACAAGGTCTTCAGAGCAGACAATGCTACCTGCTGAAGCAGATATCTTGCTGGTTACAGATAGCTCTTCAGAGGAGGATTCAGAGGCAGATTACCAGTCCTATTATCCCCCTAAGGTGTACGCTCAAACTTGGCAGGGTTATATTACTCATATAATGCATATGTTGTATTGCAATGCTTAGTTTTTACATCATATACACAATATTGAATGCCATCTCCTTAGTTGACACATCATATATGCGATTGCCCTCTGCTCACTTCCTTAGTATATAAATCATATATTTGAATTATGTCATGCCATCATGTTTACATAGACAGCATGTATCTGAATTATGGCATGCCAACCCATTTTCAAAAGACGTAATATAGTTATATCATCTCATCCTGTTTACATAGTCATCATATTTTAAATTATGTCATTCTATCCGTGAATTATATCATGCCATCATGTTTCCATCGACGGCATGTTAGTGATTTATGGCATGCCAACCACTTTAATAGACACATCGTATAGTTATATCATGTCGTCCTGTTTACATAGTCATCATATTTTGAAGTATGTCATTCTATCCTATTTAGTTAGCCATCATACATGTGAAATTGTGTCATGCTTATCCTGTTTAATTAGCCATCATATATGTGAAATTATGTCCTGCTATTCTGTTTGCTTAGACAACATAGATGTGAATTATTTCATGCCCTGTTTTCTTCCCTACTATCCATTGCACCTGTCTCTCTTACAATGTCCGTACATTCAATTACTTTTCTTGTTTATCAGCCATTTCAATTGGAGGGAGTGATGGCAGTATCTATGGGAGTAAAAACACGGTCTTCAGAAAAGATCGTGCTACATGTCGATGCAGATAGAACCACGGTTGTACTTGCCCAAGAACCAGCCCCACCACACATAACCCACACTCATGCAGATTGTACCCCTACCCAGTTGTACAAAGAACTAGCTACACCCCTTCTAACCCCAACCCCAGCAGATAGACACCCAGTTTCCGTTGACACATCACCGTCTCCACCACAGAGCACCCAAACACGAGCAGTTAGTAAGGCAACTGCAGTGCCCAAATCACGAGGACCACCACTCCGAACCCGAAGTCAACGCTTAAAGCAGAAGAAGAATTGTTCTCAGGTCAGGTTCCGTAGCTATGGTTCATACTACTTTGCTCTTGCATCACTGTATTTACTCATACCAACTAATTTCAAATTTGAAGGATGCAATTGAAACTCCAATGGCGCAACAGGTATGTTTTAAACCTGTTTCTTCAACGTGTTTGGCTGTTTGCTGTTGTAACTTGCTATATGTTGATTTTAGTTTCAATTGAATAAACAGTTATATTCTCATGCCATGCACATTACAAGTGTTGTTGTTGCTGTGTAGTTTCCCACACTTATATTCTGTCTATGCTGCTTTGTCTTAAATAGATATGATTCAAACTGTATCTATCTTGATTTGGCAACATAAACTAGAATGATATATACCATACAGTGACCATACTACATAGATATATGTTTGTTTCATGCTGTTATCTTGTCCACCTTACTACTGAACTAGTTTACCAAAATGAGTTTCATATACTACATTGTGAACCTGAGATGTGTTTGTTTGTTTCTCTTTTAGAACGCGGATAAAATATTGGAGAAGAGTACCATGTTATGCAATGGTAAAGGAAGTAATGCAGATAAGGTTCAAGATAGTGAGACATCCCTGTTGGTCTCCAAGAAAGCTGATAAAAACTATATTGAAGACACTAAGACAACCCCAAAGTCCTGTCTTGATGTAGTGTTCGAGTTATTGGCTACCACTGCTGGCACCAGCTCTTCGAACTCGTTGCCTGAATCAGTTCGGCTTCTTGAGTCTCAACTTCAAGTTGAAAGACATCGATCAGATGTTATGCGATAGGAAGCCGAAGGACTGAGGAAGTCCCTGCAGAATTCAGATGCATACTTTCTGGTGCAACAGCAAGCGTTGGAGGACTTAAGCTCCAAACAAGAGAAAGTTAATAAGCTTGCTAAGCATTTTGCCAGCATTATGGGTACCCAGGATATTGTTTCTTGAGCTCCTCTAAAGTGGTTTCAGTTCTGGACTTGTTTTGCTGCGGTGTTTATATGCTGTTGTGTTCCCTATATTTGCACTGGTGGCGAACTTTGATGCCCAGTGGATGTAATATGTGTAATAGCCGTGATAGCCTACTGTAAGTTGCTTGCTTATTTATTTCCTTGTTGTCTTGTTTATTTGTTTGCTTGTAGTCATTGCAGTTCTTTTTCTGCGGTTTGCTAGTGGCTGCAATAACCTATTTTTTAAAACTAGGCCATAATAACCATGGGCTAATATTTACTATAGTGACACTAGGCCTCCTACGGGCCGTAGAAACAGTGGGCCTTCTACGGGCCGTATAAACAGTGGGCCTTCTACGGGCCGTAGAAACAATGGGCCTTCTATGGGCCGTAGAAACAATGGGCCTTCTACGGGTCATATCATCAATGGGCCTTATACGGGCCGTATGATCGATTGGCCAAACATGGGCCAAACAGACCGCATTCTGGCCATAAACGGGCTAGAGTTGGAATCATCCGTTCATGGGCCGACCATAATGGGCCATCGTTAATAGGCCGTATTTGATGACGCTATGAAAATGGCCCAACGTATTAACGGACCACAAACGGGCCGACTGTAACCACGGGCTGAATTTGGCCCACAAGCAAAAAATGACAGTAACGGGTCGTAAGTAAATGAATGCTGGAAAATAGCCCAAGAATAAATGGCCTCTGAGAAGGCCGAAAGATAACATGGGCTGGAAACGGCCCAACGGAATAATGGGCCATTAATGGGTATAAAGTGATACACTATTCTTTACGGGCCAGTTTCACCACGGGCCGTTAATGGGTGTAAAGTGATACACTGTTCATTACGGGCCAGTTTCACCATGGGCCGTTAATAGGCCAAGTGTTACATAGGGCCTCATATGGGCAGAAAGACGTCATGGGCCATACATGGGCCAGAAGTGAAAACGGGCTGGAATCACATTGGATGGCCCAGATGACGCTACTGGCCTAATTCGAATAGGGCGTAATGGGCCTTGGGTTAGCGGGCTGTAAATGGGCTATATGCGAACAGGCCGTTAACAGGCTTTCCATGGGCCGGCCCGCCACCTTTTGACCAAGTCAAACGGGCCGACCTTTTCACAGGAATGGGCCTTTGTTGGGCTGTGCCACGTGTCGACGTATCATAGGCGCCTTCTATCCAATGAGTGGATGACATCTGTCCCAGCGATGAGCCGACACGTGTTTCCTCCAGCCAATGATGATTTTACATGTGGAAAATCCCCATTGGTCGGGGCTGTTAACGGGTTATCGGATCCAAAACCCGACCCGATAGCTTAACGGCGTTCCGTTACGGTGGATGCCACGTGTCGGTCACCCTTGGCGAAAGCACTTCTGTGACGCAAGATTTATCGTCATGGAAGTGGACACTTCCTGATGATAATTATGGTAATGTCATGGAACACTTCTACGACAGCACAGGTATGACTATCTTGATTCTGTCATAAAATCGTCATGGATGTACATGCATGACAGAAAACATGACTTACTGTGACAAACATGTATCATCACGGAAGTGTATTTTTTTTGTAGTGTAGGGTTATACAAAGTCGGGTACGGAGAAAGGAATCTTCATATCCGAACGCCAAGCTTTCCATCCACGCCAAGGAGAGTCCCATCTGGACACGGGTGAGAGTCTTCGGTCTTGTATCTTCGTAGCCCATCAGTCCGTCCCATGTCCTACAGGCCGGACGCCCGAGGACCCCTTAGTCCAGGATTCCCTAAACCGTTCCCTTGAATTTTAATGTGTTCCTAGAGAAAGCTAAGTTAAAAGATGATGGTATCAACTACACGGACTGGGTCCCTAACTTAAGAGTTATCCTCATTGCTGCAAAAAAGAATTACATCCTTGATGCACCGTGCTACCTCTTGAGCATTGCGTTGGTTTTCCCTTGAAGAGGAAAGGGTGATGCAACAAAGTAGCGTAAGTATTTCCCTCGGTTTTTGAGAACCAAGGTATAAATCCGATTGGAGGCCACGCACGAGTCCCTCACACCTACACAAACAAATAAATCCTCGCAACCAATGCGATAAGGGGTTGTCAATCCCTACATGGTCACTTACGAGAGTGAGATCTGATAGGTATGATAAGATAATATTTTTGGTATTTTTTATGATAATGATGCAAAGTAAAATAAAAGGCAATAAAAATAACTAAGTGTTGGAAGATTAATATGATGGAAAATAGACCCGGGGGCCATAGGTTTCACTAGTGGCTTCTCTCAAGAGCATAAGTATTCATGGTGGGTAAACAAATTACTGTTGAGCAATTGACAGAATTGAGCATAGTTATGAGAATATCTAGGTATGATCATGTATATAGGCATCACGTCCGAGACAAGTAGACCGACTCCTGCCTGCATCTACTACTATTACTCCACACATCGACCGCTATCCAGCATGCATCTAGAGTATTAAGTTCAAGAGAACAGAGTAACGCTTTAAGCAAGATGACATGATGTAGAGGGATAAACTCATGCGATATGATATGAACCCCATCTTGTTATCCTCGATGGCAACAATACAATATGTGCCTTGCTGCCCCTACTGTCACTGGGAAAGGACACCGCAAGATTGAACCCAAAGCTAAGCACTTCTCCCATTGCAAGAAAGATCAATCTAGTAGGCCAAACCAAACTGATAATTTGAAGAGACTTTCAAAGAGAACCCATCATACATAAAAGAATTCAGAGAAGATTCAAATATTGTTCATAGATAAACTTGATCATAAACCCACAATTCATCGGTCTCAACAAACACACCGCAAAAGAAGATTACATCGAATAGATCTCCACAAGAGAGGGGGAGAACTTTGTATTGAGATCCAAAAAGAGAGAAGAAGCCATCTAGCTAATAACTATGGACCCGAAGGTCTGAGGTAAACTACTCACACTTCATCGAAGGGGCTATGGTGTTGATGTAGAAGCCCTCCGTGATCGATGCCTCCTCCGGCGGAGCTCCGGAACAGGCCCCAAGATGGGATCTCATGGATACAGAAAGTTACGGCGGTGGAATTAGGGTTTTGGCTCCGTATCTGGTAGTTTGGGGGTACGTAGGTATATATAGGAGGAAGGAGTACGTCGGTGGAGCAACAGGGGGGCCACGAGGGGGAGGGCGCGCCTGGGGGGTAGGCGCGCCCCCCTACCTCGTGGCCTCCTGGTTGATGTCTTGACATAGGGTCCAAGTCCTCTGGATCACGTTCGTTCCGAAAATCACGTTCCCGAAGGTTTCATTCCGTTTGGACTCCATTTGATATTCTTTTTCTGCGAAACTCTGAAATAGGCAAAAAAACAACAATTCTAGGCTGGGCCTCCGGTTAATAGGTTAGTCCCAAAAATAATATAAAAGTGTATAATAAAGCCCAATAATGTCCAAAACATTATATAATATAGCATGGAACAATCATAAATTATAGATACGTTGGAGACGCATCAAGCATCCCCAAGCTTAATTCCTGCTCGTCCTCGAGTAGGTAAATGATAAAAACAGAATTTTTGATGTGGAATGCTACTTGGCATAATTTCAATGTAATTCTTCTTAATTGTGGTATGAATATTCAGATCCGAAAGATTCAAGATAAAAGTTCAATATTGACATAAAAATAATAATACTTCAAGCATACTAACTAAGCAATTATGTCCTCTCAAAATAACATGGCCAAAGAAAATTCATCCCTACAAAATCATATAGTTTAGTCATGCTCCATTTTCGTCACACAAGAATGCTCTCATCATGCACAACCCCGATGACAAGCCAAGTAATTGTTTCATACTTTAGTAATCTCAAACTTTTTTAACCTTCACACAATACATGAGTGTGAGCCATGGATATAGCACTATGGGTGGAATAGAATACAATGATGGGGGTTATGTGGAGAAGACAAAAAGGGAGAAAGTCTCACATCAACGAGGCTAATCAATGAGCTATGGAGATGCCCATCAATTGATGTTAATGCAAGGAGTAGGGATTGCCATGCAACGGATGCACTAGAGCTATAAAAATATGAAAGCTCAACAAAAGAAATTAAGTGGGTGTGCATCCAACTTGCTTGCTCACGAAGACCTAGGGCATTTGAGGAAGCCCATTGTTGGAATATACAAGCCAAGTTCTATAATGAAAAGTTCCCACTGGTATATGAAAGTGACAAAACAAAAGACTCTCTATCATGAAGATTATGGTGCTACTTTGAAGCACAAGTGTGGTAAAAAGGATAGTAACATTGTCCCTTCTCTCTTTTTCTATCATTTTTTGGGCCTTCTCTTTTTTATGGCCTTTCTCTTTTTTTTCCTCACTTGGGACAATGCTCTAGAAAATGATGATCATCACACTTCTATTTTTTTATAACTCAATGATTACAAGTCGATAGTAGAAAAAAGTATGACTCTATATGAATGCCTCTGGCATGTACCGGGATATGCAATGAACCAAGAGTGACATGTATGAAAGGATTATGAATGGTGGCTTTGCCACAAATACTATGTCAACTACATTATCATGCAAAGCAATATGACAATGATGAACGTGTCATGATAAATGGAACGGTGGAAAGTTGCATGGCAATATATCTCGGAATGGCTATGGGAATGCCATAATAGGTAGGTATGTGGCTGTTTTGAGGAAGATATAAGGAGGTTTATCTGTGAAAGAGCATCATATCATGGGGTTTGGATGCACCGGCGAAGTTTGCACCAACTCTCAATGTGAGAAAGGGCAATGCACGGTACCGAAGAGGCTAGCAATGATGGAAAGGTGAGAGTGCGTATAATCCATGGACTCAACATTAGTCATAAAGAACTCACATACTTATTGCAAAAATCTACAAGTCATCAAAAACCAAGCACTACGCGCATGCTCCTAGGGGGATAGATTGGTAGGAAAAGACCATCGCTCGTCCCTGACCGCCACTCATAAGGAGGACAATCAAAGAACACCTCATGTTTCAAATTTGTTACATAACGTTTACCATACATGCATGCTACGGGACTTGCAAACTTCAACACAAGTATTTTTCAAATTCACAACTAATCAACTAGCACAACTTTGATATCACTACCTCCATGTCTCAAAACAATCATCAAGCATCAAACTTCTCTTAGTATTCAACACACTCATAAGAAAGTTTTTACTAGTCTTGAATACCTAGCATATTAGGATTATTTAAGTAAATTACCATGCTATTTAAGACTCTAAAAATAATCTAAGTGAAGCATGAGATAATAATAGTTTCTATAAAACAAATCCACCGACGTGCTCTAAAAGATATAAGTGAAGCACTAGAGCAAAAACTATATAACTCAAAAGATATAAGTGAAGCACATAGAGTATTCTAATAATTTCCGAATCATGTGTGTCTCTCTCAAAAGGTGTGTACAACAAGGATGATTGTGGTAAACTAAAAAAGCAAAGACTCAAATCATACAAGACGCTCAAAGCAAAACACATATCATGTGGTGAATAAAAATATAGCTCCAAGTAAAGTTACCGATGGAAGTAGACGAAAGAGGGGATGCCTTCCGGGGCATCCCCAAGCTTTGGCTTTTAGGTGCCCTTATATTATATTGGGGTGCCATGGAAATCCCCAAGCTTAGGATCTTTCCACTCCTTGTTCCATAATCCATCAAATCTTTCACCCAAAACTTGAAAACTTCACAACACAAAACTTAAAGTAGGAAATCTCGTGAGCTCCGTTAGCGAAAGAAAACAAAACACCACTTCAAGGTACTGTAATGAACTCATTATTTATTTATATTGGTGTTAAACCTACTGTTTTCCAACTTCTCTATGGTTTATAAACTATTTTACTAGCCATAGATTCATTAAAATAAGCAAACAACACACGAAAAGCAGAATCTGTCAAAAACAGAACAGTCTGTAGTAATTTGTAGCTAACGCAAGATCTGGAACCTAAAAAATTCTAAAATAAATTGCTGGACGTGAGTAATTTATTTATTAATCATCTTCAAAAAGAATTAACTAAATATCACTTTCCAAATAAAAATTGCAGCAATTCTCCTGAGCGCTAAAGTTTCTGTTTTTTACAGCAAGATTAAAAAGACTTTCCCCAAGTCTTCCCAACGGTTCTACTTGGCACAAACACTAATTAAACAAAAAAAACACAACCAAAACAGAGGCTAGATAAATTATTTATTACTAAACAGGAGCAAAAAGCAAGGAATAAAAATAAAACTGGGTTGCCTCCCAACAAGCGCTATCGTTTAACGCCCCTAGCTAGGCATAAAAAGCAAGGATAGATCTAGGTATTGCCATCTTTGGTAGGCAATCCATAAGTGGCTCTCATGATAGATTCATATGGTAATTTTATTTTATTTCTAGGAAAGTGTTCCATGCATTTCCTTAACGGAAATTGGAATCTAATATTTCCTTCCTTCATATCAATAATTGCACCGATCGTTCTAAGGAAAGGTCTGCTAAGAATAATAGGACATGAAGGATTGCAATCGATATCAAGAACAATAAAATCTACTGGCACATAGTTCCTATTTTCAACAATAAGAACATCATTAATTCTTCCCATAGGTTTCTTAATAGTGGAATCTGCAAGGTGCAAGTTTAAAGAGCAATCATCAAAATCACGGAAACCTAGCAAATCACACAAAGTCTTTGGAACCGTGGAAACACTAGCACCCAAATCACACAAAGCATAGCATTCATGATCTTTAATTTTAATTTTAATAGTAGGTTCCCACTCATCATAAAGTTTTCTAGGGATAGAAACTTCCAACTCAAGTTTTTCTTCATAAGATTGCATCAAAGCATCAACGATATGTTTAGTAAAAGCTTTATTTTGACTATAAGCATGAGGAGAATTTAGCACGGATTGCAACAAGGAAATACAATCTATCAAAGAGCAATTATCGTAATTAAATTCCTTGAAATCCAAAATAGTGGGTTCATTAATATTTAAAGTTTTGAGTTCTTCAATCCCACTTTTAACAATTTTAGCATCAAGATCTAAATACTCCGAATTTTTGGAACGCCGTCTAGGTAAAGGTGGATCATATTCAGTCCCATCATTATCAAGATTCATATTGCAAAACAAAGATTTAATAGGGGAGACATCAATAACTTTTAGATCTTCATCTTTATTATCATGGAAACTAGAAGAACACGCTTTTATAAAGCAATCTTTCTGATTATGACGAGCAATTATACACAGGACCAAAACCGATCAAGCAAAGATACGGCATACAGGGAAAAACATTGCACATCCAGCATATATTACAGGAAATTACATCCATTGGGCAATCAAAGATTGATGCGAGTGCAAATAAATGAACAAAACCTAATGATCTACAACGTCACAATCTCCAACCTCAGCGTGGATGACACCCATAAGCATGTGGGCAAGTTCTTGCTGCTTTGCTACACTGTCTATGAAAACATTGACCAGTTGTTGTTGCGCACGAATGTGCACCTCTGATTCCTCCACCATTTCCATCATTGCTTTAGCCATTAATTGGTTCACAAACATACATTTTTCTGTTGCATTCGAGATATAGGAAACTGAACAGATTCAGATGGCGATTTTGGCAGGCTTGTATTATTGCTAGTGGAGAGTGTGTCGACCACTGTGTCATAACATAAATTAGGAGGGGAACCGAACAAATTAATCATGAGTTATTGCCATATTACCTGGCCTAGATTTATTGGAAAGAAACAATGGAGTTGCCTTGCTGTTTTCAGAGTTTTTCTTCTTATCTTCAGCAGCCTGCACCAAATTAACACACTAGCATTGCTATCATTGGCCAGGTCAGATAATAGGAAAGCAACATTGACACAACGAACGTTTGGGCAACTAGCCTACACCAAATTAACACAATATGGCACAACTATCATCAGCCAGGTAAGGTAATACGAAAGCAACATTGACAAAATGAATGAATGGGCAACCAGAGCAGCACTACAATTCAGTAATGTGCATGATATGAGATAGTACACTCATGCAGCTCAGTATGCAAAACTACCAGGCAGTTTTCCTTACAAAAATCAACATTGGCACCTTTAACATTTTGCTACAACTAATTTTAGATCAGATAAAGGTTGGATTCACGCAGATTAACAAAATACATGCTGATGTAAAAATATAGTGATATACAACAGGTACTTACATCAGCATTGGAGCACAGAGAATTCCCGCAAGATATTTTCCTCGAATACGATCCCAATGGAGGAAGTCTTCTATCGTTTAACCTTATTTTCTAAAAGAGAGATGTGTAAGAAACATGTAGAAAATATGATCAGAATGCTATAAAATTTCATGATGCGAGGATACGCACACGCTTCTTAGAATGGAGTTGACATATTTTTGCTGGACAGAGCAGACTAGTTCTTTGGCCACTGGAATCTGCTTATTATTAGTGCGAGTTGGGTTTCTCTGTGCTGGAGCAGTATCTATGAAAACTGGAGTTGGTTTATTATCTCCTGGCATTGGATCTTTTTCAAAGACCTGGTTTGTAACCCTTCAGATTCTAACATAGACGTCTTCCCCTTGCATGCCTTATATAGAAGAATGGTGCTTCAATTATAAAACATGCTACAACAGAGATGGAATAGGTACTAAAGAATAGAAAGGCATGACATATTGACATGTATTCCCTCCATCTGGAAATAAATGGATTGGTCTAGGCGTATTTCAGTTCTAGATACATCAAATTTTATCCATTTCCGCAGCATGTAATCCGGACGGAGAGAGTATAATGTAAGAGCTAGGGATACGATAGGACAACAGTGTACACAAACACTACTTGAATGTAAAACTGTATGCTAGCGGAATACATACAGAAAAACACTAAGGCAACATATGCATGTATGATTGGTAAACTAAGATGGCATTGCAAGAGACCACTAGAACAACACTTCAATTTAAAAAAAACATGGTATGGTAGACAGATGAAGTACGTACTGATGAATAACAATGCATAAAATATTGAGAAGCATGATGTCCAAACTAAGCAGATGGCATTGCGATAGAGTAGAATGACAGTACTTGAATTTGAAAACATGTTATCATGAAAGGAATAGGTATTGAAAAACAGGAAGGCATGCCATATTTACATGCATGATCAGCAGGCTAAGCACAAGGCATTGCAACAGAGTAGATGCACTCCAGGACATTATATGCATGCTATACCCATATCAAGGGGCAAGTTAGAGCAAGGACCTTAGAGCATATCTAACAGAGCCCTCAAAAACTCAACCTTCAAAACTAGATTGAGGGCTGAGAAAATGTCGTTTTGAAGGCCGAAAATCCCTGGCGCGGATCAGTGCCCTCAAACCAACCCTCAAAATCTCTGTCTCATTGTCCTCTTCGTCTACATAGAGGGAATCGAGCCGGGATGCTCGGGAGCAAGGGAATCGTCTCTGTCTTCATTAACGTCGTGCGCTGCTCATGGCCGGAATTCGTCGCTGTTCGTCGATGTGGGTGCCCGCCCGCCACTGTTTTTGGCCAACGTGGGTGGCCGCCACCATCTTCGCGACGGCGGTGTCGGTCGGGGTGGCCAGGGGAGGGAGGAGCGGGGCGGGGGTGGACGCCGGTGTTGGCGCGGGGGCCGTTGCCAGCGGCGGAGGAGCGACGGAGGGGGTGGCCGGGGGCTGGAGGGGGTCCATGGCCAACGGCGGCGGCGTGAACCAAGGCTGGCGGCGCACGGTGGTGAGAGGCAGTTGGGGAAATTTCATTCCCGCACAGCTCGTTGACCAAGTGAGGGTTGGGCTTGGAAATTACCCTCCAACCCTCACTAGTGCAGGTTGGTCTTGAACTTGAGGGTTCGGCCTGGATTTTTTTTTGAGAGTTTAGGGATTTAAGGGTACTGGTCTGCGTCTTTTTTTTGCTCAACCCTCAAACTGACAGTTATTTTGAGGTTTTGACCAGTTTGAGGGCTTTGTTAGACATGCTCTTATGGGGTGAATAGGATTCATCATCTTTCTGCAAGTATTGTGAAGAACTGCCTTTAGATGTTCCATCATATTGGGTATCATTGACGTCAAGTTTGTTGACCGTTACATTGCTCCGTGAGGTTCTTGTGGATAAGTCAGTGTGTGCAATTATATCTGACATGCATGGAAGACAACTAGTAGTTAGATTTATGTAATGAGTGCCTATAGGAGACGACATAAATAGTAGGACTGGGGTTAACTAGCAGCAACATGTCTCAAAAACTAAAGGGAGAACACAGATGAAAGATACAGAATATGTATCGTTTGTACTCGAGATTAACTAGATGGTACACAAAAGTATTAAGGAACAACATAGGTTATACTAGAAGTGGTATAATACTATAATCACCAGCCTGTGGGATAGCATTGGCTGATGGATGATAACTATGGAACAACGTTGATACATCATACGAAACTACATCTCATGATGAATCTAATGGTATATGTTTGCCGTTCTAGATGTAAATGTTTTTCTCCACGTACATGGTCCAACTTTGTGATGTTTAACTTTTCAATAAATCTATATGCTATGGACCAAAGAGAGTGCCTATGTAGATAGAGATCAAGTGCGTGTGAAGGAGAATGAGTGAGTGTGCAAAAAGAGTATGTGTGTGAAAGAGAAAGGGACAACAAACGATAAATTAGAGAGAGTGTGTGTTTTTTTTTGTTTCTTATGCAAACATATCACGCATGCATCTCCGAGATAGAAAAGCGAGGTGAGGAGATACACAAAGATAGCTAGTGTGTGATTGTTTGCAACGGAGAGAGACACCCCTATAGCACATGTCCAATAGAGGTCTGGCCAACAAGGAACAAAGGTCGAGATGGACACATGGAGAACATGGATGCATGGGGAGGGAGAGAGGGTGTGTTTGTGATAGAGATATCCCCTTGAGATTGTGAGGGGACTATATGGGTGGGAGATCGAGGGAGGTGCATGCGCGATAGAAAGATGCCCCGGGAGAAATCGAGATAGACCATGCACATGTTTGTGATGGAGACTAAGATTAGCTAGTCATACACATATAGGGGGGACTGTGTGTGCCTGCATTTGAGTGAGGGACCATCATACTTGGCTAGGCATGAGATTGTGTGCGTGCGTGTGAGATGGAGAGAGAACGAGGGAGATGGAGAGACATAGAGTTTTAGATGGGTCTATCGAGTGCGAGTGAGATATGCATGTGTATGTATGACTTAGGTAGATGGAGAGTTTGAGAGAGAGAGGGAAGAGCTCCGAGACGACAGAGTGGTGCGTGAGAGAGTTACAGGCAACGAGCCAAGGAATTTGTGTGCGTACCATGAGTGCACCCAAGATATTTAGCTCGAACTAGAGAATCATACATAGTGTGCGAGAGAGACCTATAGATGCAGTATATATGCATGCGAACTAGAAAGACCCCCCCCCCCACACACACACACAAAGAGAGAGAGAGAGACGGGGAGAGAGGGATAGGGACCAAAAAGGTTTGTGTGTTAGATGCGTGCGACAGAATTGAAGATTGTCGGCAAGAGAGAGAGAGAGAGCAGGAGTCCGAAAGAGGGGGAGGTCGCGTTTTATGCATCAAAGACTGATACAAACCATGTTTCGATATATACTTGCATTCAAATATTTAAATTGGAGAACATGTTATCTGAAATCCACACATGAACGGATATATGCATATATCAAACAAGTTCATTAATTTGACTTTCAACATGTTCATGGAGTACTATAATAATGTACAACATGCTACTCGGTTGAGGTGTTCAATTTTGGATTTAGTTCACTATTTTGATCTGGTGAACGAGCTATTTCATTGAATCGAGATATTTCATTTTGGGTTTGATTCCCGTTTTTGAGTGGGTCAACTATTTGTCATATAGTAAATCGCTAGCAACGAGCATGTAAAAACACATTACTCCCGAGCATCATCTCTCCATCTAAAAAAGAAGTGGCAAGCTAATATTTCAAAATTTGATTCGAATCGACTTGGTAAGATAGACGTGGATGCTCCTTCTCCCAAAATTTGAATGAACCATTAAGCACCCTCTGCTCGGTGGAATTCGCCCGAGCAAATAAATGGGAGACGCGAAATTACCGGCCTATGTGGGACACACATCAATTGGCCCGTTGTACATCTAGGGTAAGTTCGTAACTTCATCCAAGCACGCCTTCTCCTCGGCCGAAATGACATGTGTCGAATAATTCATAAACCATGGTCGGCAAACACCCTCTCCTCACCCGAAATAGCTCACTCCCACTATTTCAAAACATGCTCTCCTCGCCCGAAATCGCTCACGCCCACTATATTTGAAAACACGCCCTCCTCGCCCGAAATCGCTCGTGCCAACTATATTTCAAAACACGCCCTCCTCGCCCGAAATTGCTCGCGTCCACTATTTGGGAGAAGCAAAGTTACTCTACTATCCCCGACCCTCAGTACACAGACCCATGCCGAGAAGCCTAAAGGCAGGGGTAGAACTATAACCCCCCCCACGTACACACATTTCAGACAAATGCGTCCGTAAGACATGGTTCCCCCTCCCAATTCCCCATTCATACCTTGTGGGTGCCAAATCACCTTCTCCCCGGAAGCTCCGTTCTCCCGAGCCGTGAAACCTCAGCCCCTCCTCCATGGCGCCCCCCACCGCACCAAATGCACAGCCGCCCTCCTCTCTAATCCCGGAGACACTGCCCATTTGTCGCCGTGCACTGGGCCGTGTGCCTCTTACTCCGTGCTGCCGGAGCTGCCTCAACGATGGCCGCGTGAACTGTACCGGAGCCGATTCACCCCCGCCGTTGTTCATGGCGCCGGAGTGGCTCCAACTTTGGACCCGTCCAGAGCCCCGGCGCTGCTTCCCCATAGCCGTCGACCATCGCGACATCTATGCTTCCCTGCCGCTGGTAGCCACCACAACCGCGCCGGCCTCACCGACTAGGAAGCTAGGGCTGCCTACTTCACCGGGCCGCCAGATAGGTCACACCCTCATCTCAAATCACTTTATTTAGGCGTCAGTTGTCTAAATTTTTATTCTGGGCCAATCGATTCCCAATGGGAAGCAGCACCCGTCGAGCCAGCGGAGCTCCTAGGCTACCGGTTGGCTGGTGTCTAACGTAAGGGTGCGGGGCGCAAGTTCGCCACAGAAGCAGCGCTTAGATGGCTATCTTAGAGTTGTGTGGGTTGAAGGTACTACCGCCGTCAGATGTGGATGATGGTGAGTCTTTGTGGATTGGCCCGAGGGCGGTGCAACCACGGCAGTGTGGTGGGTAGGGGAGCGGGGTTTTGGTCGGGGCCACAGACGGCGGAGGCAGGCTGCTCTGCCGGTGGTCACTAGCTCTTCGGGGAAGATTCCGAACAGTGTCAGCCGGGAGGCACAAGACGGCCATCAAGCCATTCGGCGTAGATCAGACGGTACCAAAATAAAATAAAATCATGTGACCCCAATTTAGTCTTTAGTCAACAGACGTGTGACCACTCTCGTACCTTGCTATTGATCTCTTAGGGTATAACAAGCACTGGCCACATGCTATATGTGGCGCTCTGGTGGCCAAATGGGTTAAATCCCGTGGCGCCCCGGCTCAGGGAAAACCGAAATGCCTCGTATTCCAGCCCAGAGATCGAGGTGAAGTCTTCTAGAATATGGAACTGCTTAGCATAGAACAAACCAGCTCTCTATTACAACACAAATAGGAATATAAGGTCTCCAATATTACAATGAATAACATCAGCACGACGACACTACGCCATCCTCAGTTGCTCTATGCAAGCAGCATAACAAGTTGAGGCAGCGGAACAACTACTGGCAGCGGAAGAACGAATGACGACGATGGACTCCAATCCGCAGGGACTCTGGCTGGAACATTTATCCTAGCTCGCGAACACAGGAACAACACCAAACAAGCAAGCCATCCAGGCACGACCTGCAAACTGGCATGACACGCCAGGTCAGTACATTGAATGTACTTGCAAGCTCACAATAACCAGAAGCATTCAAGACAAACAACAGCATGGCAATTAGAGGTTAAGCAGGAATTATCATGAGATCATCAGGATAACAAGGCATGAACAATATGAACATAATATCACTAGAACAATATGATCATGGCATGAACATATAAATCTAACGATACTAGCATGCAACATGATGACACTATATGCACCACTTATTCTGCTCGGGTTACCTCGTAACCATCACATGCATTACTTACCATCCTCGGACATTACACGATCATCTCAGGATCAAATCAAGCTTGGTATAAACAATACCGTAATAATCATTAAATGGCCACAAGGAGCTTGATCTTTACCCACGATTCTCGCACAACATCATGAATACTTATCAACTTGGTATCCTCGATACCATGGTGATCATCCCACGATCACAAGCGGAACCATTCTTGGCTCAACGGGTTACCTCGTAACCACACGGTGATCAGTCACGGATCACAAAACCAACTCATCTCATCATGGAACTAGGGTTGTTATTAATCACATCATTATTATTATTATTATTGTTGACCCATAGTGTGACCGACACAAACTGGGCCCTTATCCACGGGCACGGCTATTGATAGATTTAATACACACTCTGCAGATGTTAGCACATTGTACCCACACCACGGAACCCAGGGCCTCGCACTCCCATTCGGGTGGACCAACGGTTTTCCAACAAAACCGTCCTACTGCCATGACACTCTCCCGGCCACTCCGACCAACACCCCCTCAGGGTTCAGTCCTGGGTGGCCCCGTGCCTACCAAAGGCACCAAAGGCAACTGTCATGGCAAAACATAAATGGTCCCAAACGGGGACAAAAAGGCGCCTAAAAACTACTGGCAGACAAGGATTATGTCCGCCTACCTGATTAGGGTAGCGCACACCCATAACCTTCCCTCGTTGGAGGCATCGGCGAGAGGCACGACAATAGACCTAGTTAGGACCTTCCCATTAGGTAAGTGTGGTTGCACTGGTCAGCTCGATATGGTGGCACCATGACTCACCCAACAGTTGTTCAAGTTCAATTAAGTCTGGTTAAACTTGAATGCAATAAGCTGAGTCATATTAAAATAATATGATGCAACAACAATGCATGAACATGAATCAACATAAGCATGGAGGTGCAACATATTCATCGAGCATAACCATAATGAAACATTAACCAAATGAGCATGGTAAGCTGATGAGCATAACATTACACATGAGCATATCATGACCACTAGCATCATAAATAAATAACATGCAAGAACTCATCCAGACTACTACCAAGTCAGCATGTAACCAGCAGGATATGAAGTAACATGCATAGCAACGACACTAGATAACAGCTCATAAATATGCATCCGAAAGAACACACTGCTACTACTATCAAGCATGACAGATAACAATAATACTAGTAAGAAGTGCAAGATAACAAGATGCACAAGAGCATAGCATGAAAGTGAACACAGATCTATAAGCATCACCGAATCAACGGTAACCGAATCAAAACAAGCAAAAATTTATTAAATATTCAAGTTGGAAAGCATGGCTACTACATGACTATCATGCAAGTGGTTTTTGTGGCTTGCCTGGGGTGACGGAGACTCCGGGAAGAAGTGCGGTGAAGCCGCGGAACGAAACATCGGACGGTTCTCTCTCGGAGGGGGCTGATTAGAGGCAAGGGGAAAATGGTCATTTCACTGTGAGACCACCTAGTGAAAATGTTACCAAAAGATAGAGCTCGACGAGATGAATAAGTGAGCGCTGGTTTCACCTCGATCGGAGTTACGGTTGAAAAGTTGTGAGGTGTTGAAGATCAGGGACCAATCTATGAATAAACTTCAGGAAACAAGCCCCTGGTGGAAAAACTAAAAGGCGCCTTCGGTCGGAAAACGTTTTCTGCACAGAGAAATGTATTTTGAGCCGAAGTGCAAAGTGAATACCCTTTCATAATGGAGAAAGCGTGTTTCAATTAAAAGAGGAAGGAAATACGCTTTCATAAAACGAAAACGCATTTCAAGAAAACGTTTCCACTTACAGAAGCGGGCCCGGGGCGGGATCAATGCCAAGACACTGTCAGGTGGGGTCGGGGAAGGCGCGGGGCCCACTTGGCCTCGTCTTCTTCCTCCTCTCCCTGCCCCCGATGGAAACAGAGGAGGGAGCAGGGGAGGGCACTGCCGGCGATGGGCCGGCCGGCTCAGGCAGCCTCCGGTCGAACTAAGAGCACTGGCGGGCTCGGGCAAGAGCGTTGCGCCTGCCTGGAGCAGTAGCAGCGCCGGGAAGGGACGAGACGGCAGCGCACGACGAAGGCAGAGAGCCAGGCGCGGCGGCCGTTGAGGGAGGCCCGCGGCCACGGGAGGGCTCCGGCTAATGTGAGATCGCCGATGAGTTCGTGGCGATGAGGCGGTCCCATTCTGAGGTAGAATGAGTGTCGGGGAGGAGGGGAGAGGAGGGGAGGCTGCAGCAACGGAGGAAACTACAGAGAGCTCGAGCGATGCGGGCTGCTCCGCCGAGGGCTAGAGGGATGGGGCGATGCGCAAGGATGCGGGGAAGCTAGTGGACAGCTCTGGAGGAGGGGAGGAGCAATGTGGTGGTCGGAACCGAGACCAAAACCGGCGAGGTCACGGTGATCCGAGGAAGAAATGGTGAGGGAGAGCTGCTCCAGTGGGAAAAAGAGGTGGGGAGGAGTGGATGAGCTGCGGGAGGGCTCGGGGCACGCTTATATAGCCGAGGGGAGGGCTCTAGAGCAACGCTAGAGAGCTTGTGCAGTGCTCTAGTGGTGGAAAGAGGCTGGTCATGGCACGGGCATGGCGTTTACGACGCATTTAAGGCGAACCACGATGAGGCAGCAACGCAGTGAGATGCAGTCGATCACGGGGAAGCTCCAAGACATGGTTGGATGTCGAGACAAGGAGGGAGGAGACAAGAACAGTGGTCGGACCGACCCAGAGCTTGCAATGTGTGTGACGCCAGCGTGATCACCACGGGCACTGGTGCAAATGACGCGTTCTGGCCGGGCCGACCATGTCCAGTAGATAGACCGCCGTGCCCTTAGTCAAAATGAGGAAATAAATCGGTCCAGGGCAAAGAAGAGATTTGCTCTTAGCTCCAAAGTAAATTAACTGGAAGGCGTTTGTAACTTGCCGTGGTGACACCAGCTTGGTAACGTGGTAAATAATTTGTCTGATGATGATCACACACTAAAGTGATGTTAATCACCAAAAATCAGACTAAGAGGAGGAGTTTAGATGAGCGTTGCTGTAGAAACCACCAGACTGGACAGAAATACAAAACATGAAGTAGCACTCACATATCAATTGGGATTGAGTTGAATTTGGGCATGGCCCAATGATTTGAAGATATGAAGATGCCCAAAAAGTTTCAGGCCATTTGGATGAACCAAAATAGCACTTGATTCATATAGCTTTGCTATGGACATAAACTTGGAAAAATTGCACAGGGCAAATGGTGTAATGGAGTGAGCCAAATTTTGGTGAAGGGAGCTTATATGTATGGGAGAATGCCCTGGAAAATTTTCAGCTTAAATTAAGCAATAGAAAATATAGTTGCTTCACAAACTGAAAATCTGACCAAAACTAGGATTTGGAGCTAGGCTCACATAGGTGAGTTAAATGAGCTCAAATTTGGTGGAGAGTCATGATTTGATAGGACCTTGCAAAATTTCAACTCATTTGGATATGCCTAGCTTGTACTTCCTTCACAGTCACTTCCCTCAGATAGGAACTTTGAAAATTTGCTCAGGAATATTTACTAGGCAAATTGAGTTGAATTTTGGCATGAGGCAATTATTTGGATAGGAAAATATGTCCAAGAAGTTTGGGTTGAATTGGGAAAAGATAAATGGTAGTTGCTTCACAAATTGTCATTCAGGACAGAACAGAAAAGGAATTAATTGAGCATGATGGGAAACATGGACAATGAAATATTTTGCCATATTTGTGGAGGATATGACCCAAACAATTTATGAGAATTATTTGGGAATTTTGGGAGTAACAGAAATATAGGTTGCTTCACAACCTAGGGTTTAAAGGGTTATTCCTTTATCAGAAAAGGAATGTTCTCAATAAAAAGAATATTGGGTTAGGTCAAGGATGGAAATGACATGATCTTGGGATGATGATGAGGGTGACAAGACACTATAAAACCTAGGAAGACATGATCTTTCCAAGTTTCAGAACCACATAGCCACGGAAAAGAAAATTAAATCAAAAAATCCAAGAAAATCAAAGGATAAAGAAAAGGGCAAAATCCATGCTATTACAAATCCATCTGAAGCTAAGCCAAGTCTAATGTTTCTCGGTCAGTAGCAAACTTTTTGTGTTTCTGATTGAATCTTTTCCACTCACTACCATGTGATGGATGGCTCATTACATTCTGATCTCTATACTCCTGGTTCCTAGAATGCCACAGTACATCCTCTCTTGTTTCAACATCATGAACAACCTCTGCAATCTTGGTGTAATTGGAAAATGTCTCAGAACATTATGAGGAATCCTCTTCACAGCATCGCCATCTTTCCATCTTGATGATTTGCATTTCGGGCATTCACTTAAGTTGGCATAATCCTTCCGGAACAGAACACAATTATTCTTACAAACATGGATCATATCATATCCAATTCCAACTGCACGAAGGAAATTCTTCATTTTATTGTAGGTGTGAGGCAGCTCAGACGCATCTGGGAAAGCTTTGCGGAAAGCAGCCAACATCCCATCGAATGATTTGTTGGTCATCCTCTCAGATGTCTTCACCTGAAGAAAGGTGACCATAGCTGAGAATACTGGCAGCTTATTTCCTGGGGTGACAGCCATGTTGCATTGTTCCAACATGCAGGCCCACCATTTTTCTTCTGCAGGTGAAAGTTCATGAAATGCACGAGCATTTCGTAGCATTGTTTCAACGTTGGTCAAACTCACTGGCTCCGCCACCACCACCTCCTCCTCCTCTTCCACCTGAGCATCAAGCAGATCAAGATGGTGATCTTCTGCTTCCACGTAGTCAGTAACGTTGATGTTCACACCTTCACCATGATGAACCCACCTAGTATATGTGACCAACATCCCATACAAGTGTAGATGATTTCGCATAGTTGACTTGGGTCATGTAACTGAATCCATACAACTGCTACACGGGCAGAGCACATCTGATTTCGGACCACCGTACTCGGCTCTGATAAAGTTCATGAAGCTTTCAACCCCCTCGACATATGCAGCGGAGAATCTTCGAGCAGAATTTATCCAAGTCATATCCATCTGTTAAACATACAAATTAGTTCTTCTACTAGATATTACAACAAAAACATATATGTTTTTTTATGAAGTCCGGAAAAAAATACCTAGGTCGATGTCTAAAGCTATGGCAAGATATTTGGACGAGCAGATCTAAGTAACGAAATGTATTTAAAGCTAATTCAACAAACAGATTTGAGTGCTAAATTATGGCAGGTTGTTTCAGCAGTCAATGAGGCCGAGCACACAGCCATTGAACTATGGAAGGCCATCGCAGCAACAAAGATCAAGTATAAAATGGTGTAGAGCTATTTCACCTAACAGATTGGCTACTAGACCATGGCAATCTACGTCACAATAAATGTATGGCAGGATATTTTAGCAACTAATCGGGCTTGGCATGCCATCTCAGCTAAGCAGATTGAGTGCATAACAGGGCAAGGAACCTTCTTAAGTAGAGCATATTGACTGTAAACTACTTCGGCAAATAGTGAGATTAACAGCGTCTATCCGCTAACATTCAGCGCTACACCCACATGCACGGGGCCTCAGTCTAGAATGCGCGTACCGTGGGAGAAGCTAACTGTCGTGCGTCTCCACACGAACGTTGCCAGCGGTGGCGGCGCTGACCGCCGTGCGCCTCTACAAGAACGTCGCCAGCGGTGGCAGTGCGGCTCGAGGACGGCAATCTACGAGAGCATACTGTGGGGGCGAGAGGATCGCCGTGTGTCCCCTCGACGAACCACGGCGCCGACGTATCGGCGCGGCGGGAAAGGTGGCTATGGCGGAGCGAATGGAGTGGAGGTGGACGGGGGGAGGGGGTTTGGGGGATATTATTGGCTAGTTGGCCGATGGGCGGTTGAATTTGGGATTTGGGGGGAATTTTTTCGGGGGGGCGGGGGTCGCGCGGTGGGCGGGGGGAGTTTGGCACATGTTCGGTTTCTCCAAGTGCAGTCCCACATGTCAGTGAAGAGGCAAGCCAAAGCGCGTTCTGTTTGCATGAGACGTGTGCAGGACCGAACGTGTGTGGGGTGCAATGTGACCGCGATAGGGGTGCTATGAGTGTACCCCCTTTTTCCTTTTAAACTAGGTGCTTCGCCCCCTCAAAAAAAACTTGGTGCTTCGTGCGATCTATCAATAATACTACTAGTAATCCGGTAATCCCGACTAAAACGGCGCGGCCAGGTCTTTTCCCGCGCGATATGCTGGGATGTTGGCTTCGTTGGTTTTTCTGGACGAGTAATGCTACACCTACGTAATCCCAGTTACATAATTAACATAATGTGAAATGTATGAGTTGTTCATTGTAGATTGGGGGAGGGAGGGGCCCACCACCATGAAAATCAGGGAGGAGAGAGAGAGGCAATTTATGTTAACCCTTTCGTAGGTTCCCATAGATTTAGAATGATGTGAAATGCGTGAATGTGTAGTGGACGTACTATTGGAATGCCTAAGATAAATTGTGTATGTAGACCCTATGTGTTTATTTACTTCGCATGTTAGCTTTGTCTCGGTTCAATAAAAAGCAGAGTTGGTGATGATGGTGTGCCTGCCATCCTGCAATATAGGTCGTCTGATCTATATCTAACGGATAGGAAGGAAAGTATGACAATTTACCCGCACTCCTCTCCACATTTGCAGATAAGGCCTTCCCTCGTTCATCCTTTTCTCCCACAAGATCTTGATGTTCCGTGCAACGCACAGGCATCTTGCTAGTACTCCTACAATATACTATAGTATTGTGAAAGTTCATATACACTGGCCGAGATTAATGCAAACACGGCAGATTTTCATTACATTTCGAACTTTTATAGGACGGAAAAATAAAAGAAACCCGACCCTAAACCTATTCTACGATGGCGACCGATGTCCTCCATCTGCGATCTCCATGTACGGGGGCGGGGTTCAAGACGAAGGTGCGGTCTCCAGCAAGGAAGAGTTGGACACGGGAGACAGACCGGCCAATTGGCACACCATGCCCTGCCGCCTCCCATGCCCTACTCATCCTCGGAGGAGTCCCCGACCTCGGTGGTGCCGGATGTTGGACGGCGGCAAGTAGGACGCGTGCCTGGCGGTGCTCCCATCGTCGGCCGCCATCGTGGCCACCGCTTGTGTGGTCACGTCCGCGTCCGACTACGCCGCTATTGCGTCGCGAGCGGCGACTTGAGCAAGGGCGGCGACCTCGAGCTTCATCCCTGAAGACAAAGCTCTCCCGCAGAGCGTTCGTGCTCGCGGTCATGGCGGATGTGGTGCCAGGTAGTAGGACGATGCGCTATGGTGTGGAGGTTAGCTGGGCATTGCTGTCGGTGTCAAAACCGGCAGATCTCGAGTAGGGGGTCCTAAACTGTGTGTCTAAGGATCAAAGGTAACCTGAGACAGGGGACATGATGTTTACCCAGGTTTGGGCCCTCTTGATGGAGGTAATACCTTACTTCATGCTTGATTGATCTTGATGAATATGAGTATTACAAGAGTTGATCTACCACGAGATCGTATGTTGTGGTCTAAACCCTAAAGGTATGATGAGTAATGTCATAATGATCTATTGACTAGCCTGGCCTCGGCTTATATAACATACCAGAGGCCTAGGATAACAAGAGTCCTAATCGAATACGTCAGTGGAGAGGAGTCCTTGTCTTGATCACCAAGTCTTGTGGAATCTTCCTCGTATATGTCTTCGGCTGTCCGAACTGACCCATGAGTAACCGGCCATGGGGGTCCTCGGCCCAATCCAACTGATCGAGAGACGATGTGGTGAGTACCCACTAGTCCAGGACACCGTCAGTAGCCCCCTGAACCGGTCTTCAAGTTGGGGACACTCCTTGGTTCTTCCAAACTGTTCTTCGTCTTTGGTCGTTGGTCTTGAAAACTGGTTCAACAAATCTTCCCATCTTCTATCTTGAGGATTGCCGAGCTAAATCTGAAGATCTTACATGTCGGGTATCCGAGGAGCCCTTTAAGTCTTCGGTCTATATCAATGCCTTGCTATTTTTATGCCACACCTCGGGTTTGAAGTTGTTCCCGGGCGGCAGCGTCCTCTTGCGTCCAAGCTCCAACGTCGGACTGCATTCGAGGTATCTTTTGCAGCCGAGCACCAACGTCGGACCGCTTTCCGAGCACCAATGTCAGAATGTATCCGAGCTCCAACACCGGACTATGTCCAAACTCCAAAGCCGGACTATATCCAAGGTGTCCTAAATCACCTTGGTTCAAAAAACTTGAAGGAGTTCAGCCGAGCTTAATGCCGGAAATGCCCTCTATGGAGCCAGCCACTCGCGCCTGAGCTTTATGCCGGACTTCTTCCGAGGTGGTGCACCACCCCAACTGTGGGCCGATTTTTTGTCAATATTTTTGATTGGTGCAATTTATTCTCTGCCGAGATATATAGCCAGTAGCCCTCAAGGTGTGTATCGGTCTAAAACCCGAGATGCACCTAAAGGATGACGTAAGACCGCTGACCCCACTAGCCGTCGAGACTCAGGTTGATTTGAAAAATCGGCCTGAGGATCAAGTCCTAGCTCGGAAGAATACTTCAGGGCACAAAAAGCGGCATGCTCAGTCCTTGAGACTCAGGTTGGGTGCGGCCGACCAATCCTGAGGATCATAATCTCCTCGAAAGCTATATTGCACTTAAATTTTCTGCACTGGATTGCCAACGCAGTAGCCCCCGAGACACTGGTCGGGTGGCAACACCAGATCAGGGGATCGATGTGCCCCTTTAATATTTATAAATAATGAGAGGGAAGCCCAGTAGCCCCCGAGCCTTAATGCGGGCACGGGTGGCCGAATTAAGGATCGATATCCATAGTAAAATCACAAATTATGTGTAATGACTCTATTTATCCAAGGACGTTACATCATTAATGCTCGGATCTGCATTGTACAAAACTTTGTTGACCGACCATCGGCTTCCACCTCCTCGGCCAGTAGCCGAGGAGTGTTTGTCCTACTTTATAAAGCCTTAATGAGGGCAAAGATTTATGACAAACAAGGCAATCTGGCCATACGGTTTTATAAACAAAGGTACATAGAGAGATATGTTATATTACTGTTTAACATAAGAAATGTCTCTCAAAGAAAATAGTCCCGCCATCGGTTCCTTTCTTTGGGTTGTCATGCTAAGCATGATCATGAAACCTCAGCTCTAATGTAAGAGCAAAATATTGAGGATTTAGTTTGGGAGGCCAGTTACTAGCCCCCGGTAGTGTTTGGCGATAGTCGAGGTCAAGCCATAAACACTTCGGTCAATGTTATGAATGGCTCGTCATTTAACACAGTCATCGGATCGCTGACCAGTTTACGCTTATTATGATAGTCAGTTTTCGGCTTTCTCCACTGAGGTGCTTAACCATGTGAGCTGGAAGCACAATCGCAGTGGTTCTCCCTTTGCACACCTAGCCGAACAAATCGGAACGTAGGAGGCAAGCGCAGGAGCCGGGCAACCCAACTATTGACCGAAGACACAATTCTAAACTGATGCATATATAGCAATATCCGAGAATGTTTTTGCCGAATCTCTAAAGGTGTCCGGCGTTGCACTGCGAGACTTGTGCTGGAAACACACAAATAGTTTGAAAGTGCCATGAGCTTGGAAAACCAAAAAACGTCAATAAAAACTTGACGTCCGAACAAGATCAAGTGTCCGGTGCCAATCCGAAAATTGGAAAAAAAATTGTGCTTCTGTCGTGCTTTAACATGACACATCCGATCTCAAGACTTCACACGGGTCAGCCTACGGCTTCAAGCTCCTTATCCCAAAGGCGAAGTACTTCTCCGATGTCAGTTTAGCAAACTAAACTCAAGCGGCTGTCAGAGAGAAGACAGGCTATCCAGCTATTAACCATAAACTCGAGTCGAAAAAGGAGCGGTAGAAAAAGACTTTGCAATGACCAAGAAGAAAACACATTTACTATAAAACAGCTCATATAAATTTTAAGAGTCCCCAAGTGACTTGGGTAAAAGAATTTTATGTATAATGATTGTATGTACCGAAGTACATATATCATATCTATGTTCACCCGAACTTTAAACGCGTCTTAACCGACCGTCGGCTTCTCCCTCTTCTGCCAAGGGCTGAAAAGTGTCATGTACTCCACTTGTCCAGAGTATCGACGGTGTTTCCGATGACCAGGCAATCAGGCCATAAGGTTGTAATTGACAAAGCGCGCTTAGAGAACTTATGCTATATTACTGACGAAGTGTTAGAAGCATCTTCGAAGAAAATAGTACCCCCACCGATACCTTTCTTGGGTTCTCATTATTACTATGAGACTTGTGCACTAGATTTTTTGTACTCATGAGTTTCATTGTGTGCCGACCATGATTGAAAACAATAAGAGCGCTAGCTTTTGGCTTCACCTAGCCTGGGGTCAGAGCTCGGATGACCCGGTCGTGACAATCGCAGAGGTGCTCCCTTTACTCCCTAGCCGAACAATCTGGAACGCAGGGGTAAGCACAGGAGCCAGGCAACCCAGCTTGCGGAACACTTAAGTCAATATGGTGCATATTGTGGCGTAATACACGAACAAGGAACAAAGCCATGCAAGTATAATCATATGCAAGAGGAAAAGCTTCATGAAGGAAGCCCCCAAGTAAATGGGGTATTTGAATTTGTGTGTCACAGACAAAGTTTTGACAAGGAAGTATGATGCTTGGTCGAATCGGGAAAAAAATTTAAAGCTGAAAGTTTTTAGCATGAAAGAGACTTAGCTTGTTAATGTGTTCGGCATTGATGACGCGGTCCAAGCTTGATGCAGGACAAGGTTCCATCCCCCAAGCCAGTCCGAAGGTGGCGGAGCGAAGAGCTCGGCACTCCGAAGTGGTGGCATAGCACGGCCAAAGCGGGCCGGTAGAGTGACGCCGAAGCCCCCGGTGCGGGTTAATGAAGTGTTGACGAAACCTCTCGTCCAGCCGAGGAGACAGCACTGCCCAACTCGATTCATTTACCTGTGCACAAAAAATAGTGCAAACCGGAGATAATGGTAATAATGATGAATAAAATTGTTGCATAATAAATAATTTAAGCAAAGTCAGTAATAAAAGAAGTATGGCCTGTGTACCGAACACTCGGTGAGGTAGAGGTCTCTCAGTGATGCCGAAGTCCCTGAGGCAACCGAACACGTCAGTATGGCAACACGACAAACAAGGTGATCACGCAAGCCGATTTATGCCAATTTGAGAAAGCGGCGTTGGCTTGCCGAAGCGACCGCGTAACATAGTCAAAGTCGATCACCTACACGCATAAAATAGTGCGGTCCAAAAAGAATAATATAAATATATATAAAATCCTTGCATAATTGCTTTTCGCAAAAATAATTTATTTAAAGAGATGTGGTCTGGCGCCAAAGTCAATGTTGATGCAGAGCGTCGGCGTGACGCGATGAAGGCATGGCAAAAGTCTGAATTCACATGCCGGTCCGAGTTCCGGATTCGGTGTTTGCCGGACTATATACGGAAACTGACCGTACCACCGCGTGACCATCGATAATGCGGCCGCCATTTGACAGGCCTGCATACAGATGATGGAACAAACTGGAGTAATAATTCTTTGGGGAGAATAGACCCAAACAAGTAAAAATTAATGCGATAAATATCACCTGGTTTATTTATTGTAGCAATCATAAGAAAGGTGACTCCCAACATTGGGACTCGATCCGCACACCCATTGTCTGATGGGTGATAAAGCGCCGGCATGGCGATGCTGGCAAAGGTTGGCTTGCCGAGACAAAGCCATCGGTCCAGCTAATCGTGACGAAGCTGGTCGGCTTTCAGCCGATGTGTCGAAACAGGTCGGTGTGTTTGATGATGATTTGAAGAAGAGGCAGCATGGTGACGCCGACGCAGGTCAAGACTTGTGACGCGATTGACGCTAGCTTGATGAAGCTACCGCGTGGCGATGCCGGCGTGTCCGCTCCGTGTAATCCGTGGGGCAGCGACGTTGATGATGATTTATCCTTCGCGATGCCGAACTCTTGTTCGGCTTGCCGAGATGATGATCTAAGGAGTTGAGCTCGGCTCAATAAAGCGGCGACGTGTCTAGCGCAGGTCGGTAGCTGGTGAAGATTACCTCGGAGGAGGCTTAAAATTTTATGGGTACGTGTTTAAAAACAACGCGCAATACCCTAAAAAATTCCTTCAAAAGGGGTGTGTGATATCCCGTTCATGAAGAAACATGAACTCGGGCCGGATTCGTATTCGCGCAGAAAACGGATCCAAAAATTGTTGCGCTCATCGGAGGTTTCCCGGAGTTTGAACGGTCGGATCGAGCTGAAATTTTGAGGGGTGGTAGATACAGGAATTCCACAGCCGATCAACGATTGGATCTTCTAAAGGACGTCCGAACTAGATGCTGGACGCCACCCTCCAAACTCGTCCAGATTCCCGTCCAGATTCGAAATGGCTCCGGTATATCATAGATTGCTAGAGATTACTTCATCGAAACTCGATGAAATTTTGCATGGTTGTTGTAGACTCAATTCTGCACAATCCCACCAAAGCAATCGTCAAAACGATACTCGAAGAGGCGGTGGCGGCAGATACGAGTTTGCTGTTCAGAAAAACAGCACGGTCGCTCGAGGGCAATGTTGACGTTGAGCCCCCGAGCTCCATGGATGATTCCTCCATGATCTTGATAGAGATCGGAGTTGATGTTTGATGAAGGCCCTCGTCCGAACATGGTGATCTGAACACGGGGCGCAGTTCTTGGTCGAACCAAGGTGACCAGTCGAGCTGGCGACGAAGATGTCGAAGTCGTAGTTGATCTACAGGCGAGCCATTGATCTTTTGCCGAACACACAGCGGAACTCTCAATGAAAGCACCATTGTCGGTGTCAAAACAGGAAGATCTCGGGTAGGGGGTCCCAAACTGTGCGTCTAAGGATCGATGGTAACAGGAGACAGGGGACACGATGTTTACCCAGGTTCGGGCCCTCTTGATGGAAGTAATACCCTACTTCCTGCTTGATTGATCTTGATGAATATGAGTATTACAAGAGTTGATCTACCACGAGATCGTACGTTGTGGTCTAAACCCTAAAGGTATGATGAGTAATGTCATAATGATCTATTGACTAGCCTGGCATTGGCTTATATAACATACCAGAGGCCTAGGATAACAAGAGTCCTAGTCGAATACGTTCGTGGAGAGGAGTCCTTGTCATGATCACCAAGTCTTGTGGAATCTTCCTCGTATATGTCTTCGGCTGTCCGAACTGGCCCATGAGTAACCGGCCATGGGGGTCCTCGGCCCAATCCAACTGATCGGGAGACGATGTGGTGAGTACCCCCTAGTCCAGGACACCGTCAATTGTTGCTTTAAGTAGAGCATTCCGGTGAGGCCAGAGCATCCGGGCGTGTCATTAAGTCGCCGGAATTTGTTCCTCGGGCACCGAGCCTCTTAACGACGGCATGCGGATGGACGGCATGAATGCGGGCAGCTGGCGCTGGCTGGAAACGCACCGCACGATGGCGTGAGGGACGAGGGTTTTTGGTGTGCCAGGGTAGTCAGTTGCGGTCGTGGCAACATTGGAGATGCCCTTTGCTCACATGCGACCCCACATGTCATTGAAAAAGCAAGACGACCCGGCATGGTCTCAGGTCCTGGGGATGCAGTTGGCCACGCTACACCACTTCGCGGACGCGTCGCGGCGCGCGTGCACTTTGATGCCCCGTGCATCCTCGACGAGCCAGGTGTTGATCTGTTGGTCGTGCCACAGCGCCACCCTTGGCACACTGAAACGGACTGTGTCCAGCAACGATGAGTGTGTCACTCACCATGGTCACCCTGTCTAGAGGCGATGCTGGAGCTGCGCCACGTTGCTGGCCCCCACGACCCACATGAACGGTTGCCGGTGGCGAGGAGGTCGTGGTCCAGCTGCTCCATTGGACTAGTATGCGCCACGTCGTCCCGACAGGTGTGCCCCACATGTTGGTTTCCATGTTTTCCCGGCCATATTCGAGCATCAGTGCTCCACGTTGCACATTAGGCGCAGAACAGGTGGTTTTTGTGCCCTGGTTCAAATGTAGTACAGTACCAAGTTGTTACCCTAGCCCCAAGTGTGGTGGTTTTGAGTACGGTGCCACCCTTTTCCTTTTCAAGTAGTGAAGCGTAACACTTTATTAAGTAGCCGGATGGTGTGCTAAATGTAGGTGTCCGACTGTTTGAAAGAATAATTGTGGTGTGCCCGGTCCGTGCCTGCATTTAGGGGTCCAACTTACCATGTTCCGGCAGTAGTAACTATACTAGTCCCTGCGTACTCCCTCTGTTTTTATTTACTCCACATTTTAGCTTTGCTCAAAGTCAAACTTTCTAAACTTTGACAAAGTTCATAACAGAAATAATAACATATACAATAACAAATCAATACCATTAGATTCATTATTGAATATACTTTCACATCATATATATTTGCTATTATAAATGTTCATATTTCTACTCTTACTAGCAAGATGCCCGTGCGTTGCACGTAACATCAAGATGCATTTGTATGACTAGTTTATCTTGTGAGAGAAAAGGATAAATGAGGGAAGGCCTTATTTGCAATTGTGGAGAGGTGTGTGGGTACCTTTTTGAAAAATTGCCATAGTTTCCTTCCTATCCGTCAGATATAAATCGGACGGCCTATATTGCAGGATGGCAGACAGACCATCATCACCAACTCTGTTTTTTATAAGAGTCCGTCCGATTTATATCTGACAGATAGGAAGGAAACTATGGCAATTTTGCAAAAAGATACCCACACCCCTATCCACATTTGCAAATTAGGCCTTCCCTCATTCATCATTTTCTCCCACAAAATAAACTACTCATACAAATGCATCTTGATGTTCCGTGCAACGCACGGGCATCTTGCTAATGTACATAAAAAGCAGAGTTGATGATGATGGTGTGCCTGCCATCCTGCAATATAGGTCGTCCGATCTATATCTAACGGATAGGATGGAAACTATGACAATTTACCCGCACTCCTCTCCACATTTGCAGATAAGGCCTTCCCTCGTTCATCATTTTCTCCCACAAGATCTTGATGTTTCGTGCAAGGCACGGGCATCTTGCTAGTTTTATATAAACTTGGTCAAATTTTATGAAGTTTGACTTCAGTCAAACCTAATATGCAGAGTAAATAAAAACAGAGGGAGTATCCTACTCCATGACCAAGACGGAAGGGAAAACGAGACAACTTATTGTTTATTTGAGCCGTTCAAGTATAATCATGCGGCGTTGCTTATTTCTCATTCCTCTCCAACCCTCTTCTCCATCGATCATGTCGCCCTCCGGTCGAGTCCATCCTCCCACATGCGTCATTTGAACATTCCGCCGAGTATCATTTGCTTGTATTTCCAATGTTGTAATTTGTATGACTTGCATACAAACAAATGGATCGTTTAAAGTTTCACTTTGCCTCCACTACGTGTCGCTTCCCATCTTAGTTTTGTGTCAGGACCCCGATGCCAAGTCACATCGATCTAGCCGGTAACACCTCATATCACTTTGCGGCCTCACGCACGGTATTCCCATGGGTGTCGCCTTACCATGGCCCGGGACCGTTTGCGCCTTTTGGCTCACGTATATGATAGTGTCGCTAGCATCCATATGACAGAGAACCCAGGCCGACATGACTAGTCATGAACCCAAAGTGGCACTAACTTACGGGGACAGGCATACATGAATCAACATCGAGCATGTCTGTCAGCAGCGTGCGAATCCGGGCTATAGCACTGAGCTAACAGGACTCCGGTGAACCATGCTGTAGCAGGCTAGGCAGGACTCCGGATGTCACCGCGTGACATTTCCCCGAAGGGACAGACACAGGAACAAAGTGAATCACACGTCGGCCAATCAATTGCTCCGGAGCAGCAGTGCTGGGCTAGCAGGACTCCAGTGAACCGAGCTGTAGCGGACTACTATGGCTCATGGAAGCACAAGACTACATTTTCCCATAAGAGAGGCTACCAAGGATAAACAACTAGGTTGTCGGATCCCACACATACCAAGCATTCCAATCATACACACAATATGCTCGATATGTGTAAATACAACATGGCACCACAACATAACTCTACGACTCAAGTATTTATTCATTAGGCTCCGAGGAGCGAGATATTACAAACATGGGTCTCATGACCCAACATACAGAGCATTCAAGTCAAAGCACATGCGGAAGCTTAACTTGTCTGAGTACAGACAACTAAAAATGAAGAAGGCTGAGGAGCCTGACTATCTACAAGACCCTCCCAAGGGTACAAGATTGTAGCTGAGGTAACAAGCTAACCATCTAAGTCCACGTGGAAACATAAATTAAGCAAACGTGAGTACAAATGTACCCAGCAAGACTTACATCAGAACTAACTACATATGCATCGTTATCAACAAAGGAGGTGGTGGAGTTTAACTACAGCAAGCCATCTTTGACTCAGTGGCTAACCTGAACTATGACTACAAGTAACTCTTTTGAGGTGGCGCACACGAGTCCACATATTCACCATACCAATACACCACTATGGATCTGCTCCCGTCTCCCTACGAGAACGCCATCCATAGCACTCACGCTTATCTTGCGCATTTTAGAGTATCCACTTTCACTTGTCTATGAACTATGCAAGGGGTCCAAGTTTCCATATCCGAGGAATCCGGCTATTCGAATAGATAATGATAACCCTGCAAGGGTGTACTTCTTCACACACGCTCTCGCCACTTATCGCCCTGTACACGTCATGTACCTCGGAACCTTCAAGCGGAAGCCGGGCGAGGGAGTCGGCCATGACCTGACTAACCAACAAGTCTCTAGTCCAGGTTTATCGCCTATTCAGGTTCCATATGCAAGGAGATCCGGCCGAGGTGTCGCTCACGGCCCCAAACAATGTGAGCAGGGTTCCCAAGCCCACCATCCGGGTGCCACTTGGTACGCCATGCCACTGTGCCTAGTTTGTCCCAAGCCCACCTATACCGGGTGCCACTTGGTAGACTACTAACACTACCTAGAAACAACAGAAACTAGTTACAACTCCTGGACAGAGATCGAGTTGATTAATAAGCCGAGAGGGACCGAGTTACCGGAACCCAATGTGTGGTAGTAACTGTTCATGGATCACAAACACAGAACTCAGTTCCTGAGAACGGCTGCAATGAGACAACCCACCATGTACTCCTACATGGCCTCTCACCGCTACCTTTACCAAATCGTGTTCACACACTTAGCTCTCAATGGTAGGACATGTTCACCATGTTCCAATTCATTCCTGATGAATCAGACCTGACTCAACTCTAAGCAGTAGCAGACATGACAAACAAACATGAATGAGTAGGAACATCAGGGTTCAAACAACTCCTACTCATGCTAGTGGGTATCATCTATTTACTGTGGCAATGACAGGTCATGCAGAGGAAAGGGGTTCAACTACCACAACATTTAATAGTTGAATCGTTGTTGTCCTAATGCAGTAAAAGAGAGCAGGAGCGAGAGAGTGGGATTGTATCGGAATGAACAAGGGGGTTTTGCTTGCCTGGCACTTCTGAAGATATCACTGGGTCTTCATCAGTGTCAACGATCACAGTGTCGGTACAACGTCTATCGAGAGGGGACAACCACCGGCAACAGAGAAGGAAAACAATCAATGCAATGCACAACATGATGCATGATAATGACATGGCAATATGTTTTTGATTGAGCTAATGTAGCTAGCAACACAATTAAATGAAGTTGGTTTGAACCCAAAGTTCAAATTCAAACTCCACATGTGGTTATTTAAATACCATTCACTTGATTTGTCCTAAACAGTGGCCTTAAGTTGTTCTAACATGCATGAAAATGGTACGGATGGATTCCTTGAATTTTTCTGATAATTTTTCATATATAATTTGTTTGATTTGGAGTTACGATTGAATTACTATGATTTTTAGAAGTTTAAACTATTTTCTGGAATTTCCTGTATTATTTTGAATCCAGAAAATAGCTTATTGCGTCAGCACTGCATCACGCTGACGTCAGCGGTCAACGGAGCGGCCCAGGTCAAACCTGACCTATGGGGCCCACTGGTCAGTGACCCAGTGCTGCCTAGAGTCACAGACAGGTGGGCCTGGTCAACGAACACGTCAGCTTAGTCAATGCTGACGCCTGGGTCCCGCTGGGTTATAAATTAATCTAAACAAAAAATAAGCCCAGAGTTAATTTGGCGCGGGGCCCAGCTGTCGGTGTCACTGGAGTGGATAATTGGTGGGTCAATAGCCACTAATGATGCCCATGTCGGCGACTAAACACCGGCGCTAGGCACAGCACGGCGGCGCTCGCCGGCCGGCCGTTTCCGGCCACGGTAGCAGGCGCGGCTAGGCCCTACGGATGCACCGCGAGGAGGCGCATCGGGTGGCGGTAGCGGCAAGTGCTGGGGTCGTCGGAGTTGACGGCAACGAGCTTGGCTGCGGCGGCCAGAGCTCGGGTGTGTACGGGGACACGGCTGCGGTGTGCAAAAGAGTGAGGCAAGACGCTAGCGATGCTCTACAAATCGCGGCGAGCACAACGGATGCATGCCCGTGACCAAATGGTCACCCGGCCACGTCGGCGACGAAGCCAGGCGGCGGCATGATTCGTCTGTCAAGGGGGCGATGACTACAGGGCGTAATCGAGCTCGGGGAGAGGGGGTTCCGGTGCGGGAGCTCATGGTGGTTGCAGAGGCGTCGATGTGGGCTCGGGGGCGCGCTGGTAGTGGTGAATCGACCGACGAGGTGCCTCGGTGGCCGGCGACGGAAACGGTGATGGTGGCAATGAAGCAGCGCGTCCGAGGCCGGGCCGATCGTCGAGGAGGAAGAGGCAGATGAGGCGGAGCTCGTGGATAGCTCCGAGAGGCGAGGCGGTGGCGGTGGCCGCGGGTACGGCGATCGGCGGTGACGAGCGCGTCGACCATAGCGGGGGGGACAAGGGAGAGATCTAGGGAGAGAGGGGAGAGCTGCAGGGGGTCGAGGAGGAGTGCGTGGCGACGTCCAGAGCGTTCGGCGTCGAGGGGAAGGGGCAGGTAGGCAGGGTGGTGGCGTGGCGAGCTCGACGGCGTCGCGGTGTCCCTCCTCTGCCTACTGGCAGAGGTAGGCGATGACTGGCAGCGGTGCTGGGCTAGGCCGGCCAGTTGGGCTGGCCAGCTGGGCTGCGACAGGTGAGGCCAGGTAAGTGCTCTGCCTTTTCTATTTTCTGTTTGTTTCTGTTTTCTATTTTCTGCAATAAGTTTTGATTTAGTAAAAATACTAAACCATTTATTAAAATGCTGAAATTAATTGTGGGCACTTGTGAATTTGTTTCCAACAGCCCTCATTTAATTTCACAATTATTTGAGCACTTAAAAATATGTATAGCATTTAATTGCCCAAATTCAAATACAATATGATTTAATTCAAAATCCAGAATGGCCTAGAAATATGTGCATGACTTTTGGCAGAGGTTTTCACCTTTAACAAAAATCATGAACTTTTCTAAAGGGCATTTGGGATCAATGAAAAAAATTATCGAACCTAGTTGAATTCATTAGGTGCTAGGGTTTCAACAATCCCCATTTCAAGTTTCATGAAATTTAAACATGATGACATGATGAGCAAGCAAAGTCAAGCAAGGGCTGAACTGGGGCTGTGACAGCTCACCCCCACTAAACAAGAATCTTGTCCCAAGATTCAAGCATAGGATAAAAGGAAGAGGGGACTCGAACTATCACAATCTTCATGATCCAACTGCCTTTCCCGAAGATGTTGATCCATTGCATCCTGTTGGTCTTGACATCCTTGCTTTCGAGATCTTCATCCAACTATGACGACAGAAAGAAACTCTTCAGAAATCGATCTTCTCAAAGATCGAGCAATTCAAGATCAACTCGCGGGATGAGACACATAAACATCTCTCGAGCTGAGACACGAAGCATACACCTAGAGGGATGGAGTGAAACGGATGGCGAAGGTTCACTAGGTAGGCAACAATTCCATACTCGAATAAGATGGAGCATGAATTTCAAAGTAGCAAGGAGATATTTGCCATGATTTCATAACGTGATACCTCGAGGAAGGTGACTCGTAGAATTATTCCCTTAAGTGGAAAAAAGAATTACTTTTGATACAAAGATCATTGAAACTCTTTATACCAGCCTAAGGCAATCACAATCGATCATTTGAAGGAGTTCAAAAGAATGACATACTCGGACTAGAATGGATGATGTGGACTCCCTTGTTGAAGACAACGCAATGGATGATTTTGCTTATCATCGGAAATGGATGGGACCCATGGTAAGTCCACTTTTGAAGATGATCCTGAACAACAACTACTGAGGTGCAAGCTGGGAAAAAAATGCAAATGTTGGGAATGATTCTGGTAACTGGGGAAGAACTCAACAGTCGAGAGTGAGTCCACTGTTTGAAAAGGTTATAACATAACCGGGGAAACTGGAAGCAAATCCCAGTTAACGCCAACGGTAAAACCTAGTGCTTGCGCGTGCTCTCAAGAACTTGAGCATCTCCATATTCATCAAGGTTTTACCAATATCCGTGTCAAGGATCCTGGCAACACAACATACCACCATGATGAATGGTGATGGATGATGCAGATGCAAAGGAAGATAACACTTTCTCAGATTTCACCTTAGCGAGGCCAAGGGGACAAGAACTGGATAATCGACCGAGAGACATTTAGCACTCCGCTTCTAATGTTCTCCTTGATGTGCTAGCGCAACCCATTTATTAAAATGGTTTGGTACCTAGGACATCAAGTAAAAGGTCGGACTTCGGGAGCACAACAATCCATAAGGAACAACTATTGGAGTAATCCCTACCAAATCCTTATGGGGAGGTGGCCAACTTCCTCAATCAAGATACTACAATAATAGGTCTTCCGGCTGGGTGTGTTGGCCACGACATCCACTTTACCGGTTACAGAGAGACCAATATTATAGTTCTTGGAAAAATGTTCCAACCATCATATCTGCCTGAGATTCAGATCTGGTTGGTGTCAGGATATTCCAGACTCATCAAGTCTAGAGAGAAAAATGAAAGTTTGCAACACAAGTTGACGAGATGACCTTGCAGGATTCTCGGGAAATGGACTACGGTGGTAAGCTCCAAAACATGAGCTGCTTCTGCTACAAACATGTGAACACGCTGTCCCAGACAAGCATAACCACGTAGTAGTCTTACAATGAAACATTACCGAGTTCAGGTGGGGAACCATCATTGCGGATAACGAAGTCCTTGATTAAGCCCAGGTTAGCTCTTAAAAAGGAACTTCTTCTCCTTGAACAAATCAATCAGTGGCTTGGTGTGCTAGGAACACATATGGAGTGGAGGTAATTAATCTGCCAAACCATAGAATACTTTGCACGTATGCATGACTGATTTGGGATGATTCCAAGGGAAACAAAACAAACCTTTCTCAAATTCATGGCGGCAACTTACACCTAATGCACGTGAACTTAGAGAAAGTCACTTCTTTCACCCAAACATATACCTCATGAGCGGAACACGAAGGCAATGCTTACAAAAGTTCCAACACTAGCTCAATGTTCAACATGAATCATGGAGGAGACAAGATGCTGCTGATGGGCTCAACAGCAGCTCATCAGAATTTCCATATCACTGGAGTTCCACCATCATGTGAACACTGTGATAGCATTGGTCAGACCAAAAGATGTAATGGTGTATCCTCAAGGGATCAACCACGAGTAAGACAACATTACGAACATCATTGGTTCTGATTTGACTTGACGATAGCCCATACTCAAATCAAAGTTTTGACAAGGCAATAGATCCAACAACTGATCACAAGGACCAATCGATGGAGATATCATCTTTCTCCAACACACACACAAAAACAAGGATATCCCTTTGGAACAAACTAAGTTAGGCAAGCTTTTATCTTTCAACTCTCCAAGTTGTTGTTTAGCTTAACCAACTAGCTCAGGGTATCCAACACAGAATCTTGGAGAATGCGTGGTTTAGAGGAAAACCAACATGATCACGAGCTCAACATAACAGTCAGGGGAAAACCTGGTAATACTTCCGAGAGGATATTCGGAAAATCACGAACCACCGATATATCACTAAGCTCGAGAACAATCTTGCTTTTCAGGGCAAGACGATATGATCAAATAGGCAAGGATTGACACTATCCTAACTCATTGATCGAAAAATTGCACCGGAAATAAGGGCTAGGTAGCACGATAATTCTTAGGATGATGACTCAATAACCAGCACGCTAAGAATGAGAGTATTGTCCATTAACTACCAAGCAACATGGTTGCTAGGAGTATTGATTTCACACATCATAGTTCGCTTGTCGGTATTCTGGTTACAATAACACGGAGACCGAGGAATGAACGATGATGGCAAGAGGTATCACTGTATCAAGAGTTCATAGGAGGTGGTGCAATTCCCATGACATTCTTGACATAAAGATGGTAATATCCCAAGGTAGAATAGATCAAAGGTTGGATTGGCAATTTGATCTACGGAATACAATTGCTTTGACCCAATCCTAGATATGGATGAGGTACTGGAGTTTTTTCCTCCTAGTCATTCCGGAATAGAATGGCTTGACAGACCACAAGAGGAAAGGCATCGTTGAACACGAGTGCACACATACTCTTGGCTATCAATTGATAGACGAAGGTCAGAATATAACTGAAGGGGGACAACTCAAAGGAACATATCACTTTTTGAGTTGTGGATGCATAGATTAGTATGTCGAACAAAGCTCAACATATTTCTTCCGGATAACCCATGCAGAAAGGTAGAACTAGCGGGTTCACAATGCAAAATGGAGAACTCATCAAGAGCACTCTGGTTGTGATATTTTGGTTCAAAGAACTTCTGCCATAAGCGGTTCGTAGTGTTTGGAAGAAAGAACTACCACGGACCTCGAGGACTAATGCAAAGGTTACTAATATCCTAAAGGAACTAGCAACACTATCGACATGAGGTAAGTAGGGTGAATCTTGGGTTCAAAACCCAGGAGTAGAATGCCTACTACTAAATGGCATCACGGGATGCTTTTGAGAATGGTGGCCAGAATCATCACACCGGGACACAAAACATGGCTAGATTATCTCCCTAAAACACCTAGGTCATAATAATAGCTCCAACATATACACCGAGGCAACGGAGTACCTCACAGACCGACTAGTGTGGTTAATCTGGCCCAAAGGAACATCGAGAACAGGAAGAAGGGATTTACAAATGTATCAGATTGTTTAGGAACCTGGGATGACTCGGACAGCATAACGGCTGTAAATGCTCAAAAATATTTGAGATATCCTGCAAAATAGTGGCATGACCACTCAACATCACAATATCAATGTTCTGAGGCCAGCAATGAACATACCGAAGTAATAGAAACTGAACTGAGGCTTGAAACCAACAATCCTAGGCAACTACGGTTTAGTAACACGTCATCCTGAGAGATAGAAGAGAATCCTAGTTCTTAACCCCCGTAGAAAAGAAGAGGGTGACTCAGATCAGAAGGGCATAAGGTATAAGAAGTAAAAAGAGCCTTGTGTTCCCTTCCACAATCAATTCCCTTACATAACTAAAGCATTTCTAGACACGACTTCGACCAGTTTGTCTTGGTAATCCTACAGGCAGTCAGGCTCTGATACCAAAGCTGTCAGGACCCCGATTCCAAGTCACATCGATCTAGCTGGTAACACCTCATATCATTTTGCGGCCTCACGCACGGTATTCCCGCGGGTGTCGCCTTACCATGGCCCGGGACCGTTTGCGCCTTTTGGCTCACGTATATGATAGTGTCGCTAGCATCCATATGACAGAGAACCCAGGCCGACATGACTAGTCATGAACCCAAAGTGGCACTAACTTTCGGGGACAGGCATACAAGAATCAACATCGAGCATGTCGATCAGCAGCGTGCGAATCCGGGCTGTAGCACTGGGCTAACAGGACTCCGGTGAACCGTGCTGTAGCAGGCTAGGCAGGACTTCGGATGTCACCGTGTGACATTTCCCCGAAGGGACAGACACATGAAAGAAGTGAATCACATGCCGGCCAGTCAAGTGCTCCGGAGCAGCAGTGCTGGGCTAGCAGGACTCTGGTGAACCGGGCTGTAGCGGACTACTATGGCTCATCGAAGCACAAGACTACATTTCCCCATAAGAGAGGCTACCAAGGATAAACAACTAGGTTGTCGGATCCCACACATACCAAGAATTTCAATCATACACACAATATGCTCGATATGTGTAAATACAACATGGCACCACAACATAACTCTATGACTCAAGTATTTATTCATTAGGCTCCGAGGAGCGAGATATTACAAACATGGGTCTCATGACCCAACATACAGAGCATACAAGTCAAAGCACGTGCGGAAGCTTAACTTGTCTGAGTGCAGACAACTAAAAATGAAGAAGGCTGAGGAGCCTGACTATCTAAAAGACCCTCCAAAGGGTACAAGATCGTAGCTGAGGTAACAAGCTAACCGTCGAAGTCCACGTGGAACTACTAGCGAGACTAAAGTCTCTCTGCAAAACATAAATTAAGCAAACGTGAGTACAAATGTACCCAACAAGACTTACATCAGAACTAACTACATATGCATCGGTATCAACAAAGGAGGTGGTGGAGTTTAACTGCAGCAAGCCAGCTTTAACTCAGTGGCTACCTGAACTACGACTACAAGTAACTCTTTTGAGGTGGCGCACACGAGTCCACATATTCACCATACGAATACACCACTATGGATCTGCTCCCGTCTCCCTACGAGAATGCCATCCATAGCACTCACGCTTATCTTGCGCATTTTAGAGTATCCACTTTCACTTGTCTATGAACTATGCAAGGGGTCCAAGTTTCCATATCCGAGGAATCCGGCTATTCGAATAGATAATGATAACCCTGCAGGGGTGTACTTCTTCACACACGCTCTCGCCACTTATCGCCCTGTACACGTCATGTACCTCGGCAACCTTCGAGCGGAAGCCGGGCGAGGGAGTCAGCCATGACCTGACTAACCAACAAGTCTCTAGTCCAGGTTTATCGCCTATTCGGGTTCCATCCGCAAGGAGATCCGGCCAGGGTGTCGCTCACGGCCCCAAACGATGTGAGCAGGGTTCCCAAGCCCACCATCCGCGTGCCACTTGGTACACCGTGCCACTGTGCCTAGTCTGTCCCAAGCCCACCTGTATCGGGTGTCACTTGGTAGACTACTAACACTACCTACTGTGGGATCGAAAGTATGTCTAGAGGGGGGGGGTGATTAGACTACTTGACTAAAGAAAAACTTAACCTTTTCCCAATTTTAGTTCTTGGCAGATTTTAGCTATTTTAGGACAAGTCAAGAAATCATCACATAATTCAAGCAAGCATGCAAAGAGTATATTGGCAGCGGAAAGTAAAGCATGCAACTTGCAAGAATGTAAAGGGAAGGGTTTGGAGATTTCAAACGCTATTGGAGACACGGATGTTTTTCCCGTGGTTCGGATAGGTGGTGCTATCCTACATCCACGTTGATGGAGACTTCAACCCACGAAGGGTAACGGTTGCGCGAGTCCACACAGGGCTCCACCCAAGGGCAACGGTTGCGCGAGTCCACGGAGGGCTCCACCCACGAAGGGTCCACGAAGAAGCAACCACCCACAAAGGGTCCACGAAGAAGGAACCTTGTCTATCCCACCGTGGCCATCACCCACGAAGGACTTGCCTCACTAGCGGTAGATCTTCACGAAGTAGGCGATCTCCTTGCCCTTACAAACTCCTTGGTTCACTCCACAATCTTGTCGGAGGCTCCCAAGTGACACCTAGCCAATCTAGGAGACACCACTCTCCAAGAAGTAACAAATGGTGTGTAGGTAATGAACTCCTTGCTCTTGTGCTTCAAATGATAGTCTCCCCAACACTCAACTCTCTCTCATAGGATTTGGATTTGGTGGAAAGAAGATTTGAGTGGAAAGCAACTTGGGAAGGCTAGAGATGAAGATTCATATGGTAGGAATGGAATGTCTTGATCTCAACACATGAGTAGGTGGTTCTCTCTCAGAACAAATGAGTTGGAATGATGTGTGTGTTCTGATGGCTCTCTCTTGGAATGAGAAAGAGGTGGAGGGGTATATATAGCCTCCACACAAAATCCAACCGTTACACAGTTTTCCAATCTCGGTGGGACCGAATCATAAAACTCGGTCAGACCGAAAACGTAAACCTAGTGACCTTTAGGAATTTCGGTGGGACTGACATGCAACTCGGTAGGACCGATTCGGTTAGGGTTTGGGCATAACGTAATCTCGGTGAGACCGATTACACAAACTCGGTGAGATCGAGTTTGGTAATTAGCTAACCAGAGAGTTGGTCAGGCAAACTCGGTGGGACCGATTTGCTCTTTCGGTGGGACCGAGTGGAACTCGGTGAGACCGAAAAGTTACAAAGGGGAAACACTGAGTTTACATTGCAATCTCGGTGGGACCGATTCGCTCTTTCGGTGGGACCGAAAAGTTACGAAAGGGAAACAGAGAGATTGCAACCCCATCTCGGTGGGACCGAGAACCTTATCGGTAGAACCGAATTGCTAGGGTTTGGCAGTGGCTAATGACAAGTGAAACTCGTTGGCGCCGGATAGGAAAAATCGGTAGGACCGAGTTTGGCTTAGAGTTTAGGTCATATGTGGATATGGGAAAGTAGTTGAGGGTTTTGGAGCATATCACTAAGCATGAAGCAAGAGGCTCATTAAGCAACACCTCATCCCTCCTTAATAGTATTGGCTTTTCCTATGGACTCAATGTGATCTTGGATCACTAAAATATAAAATGAAGAGTCTTGAGCTTTTGAGCTTGAGCCAATCCATTGTCCTTAGCATTTTGAGGGTTCCACTTTCATATCCATGCCATGCCAATCATTGAGCTTTTCCTGAAATAATCATCTTGGAATAGCATTAGCTCAATGAGCTATATGTTGTTATGAATTACCAAAACCACCTAGGGATAGTTGCACTTTCACCTACAAACACCAGAAACTAGTTGCAACTCCTGGACAAAGATCGAGTTGATTAATAAGCCGAGAGGGGACGAGTTACCGGAACCCAATGTGTGGTAGTAACTGTTCATGGATCACAAACATAGAACTCAGTTCCTGAGAACGGCTGCAATGAGACAACCCACCATGTACTCCTACATGGCCTCTCACCGCTACCTTTACCAAATCGTGTTCACACACTTAGCTCTCAACGGTAGGACATGTTCACCATGTTCCAATTCATTCCCGATGAATTAGACCTGACTCAACTCTAAGCAGTAGCAGGAATAACAAACAAACATGAATGAGTAGGCACATCAGGGCTCAAACAACTCCTACTCATGCTAGTGGTTTCATCTATTTACTGTGGCAATGACAGGTCATGCAGAGGAAAGGGGTTCAACTACCGCAACATGTAACAGTTGAATCGCTGTTGTCCTAATGCAATAAAAGAGAGCAGGAGCGAGAGAGTGGGATTGTATCGGAATGAACAAGGGGGTTTTGCTTGCCTGGCACTTCTGAAGATATCATTGGGGCTTCATCAATGTCAACGATCACAGCGTTGGTACAACGTCTATCGAGAGGGGACAACCACCGGCAACAGAGAAGGAACACAATCAATGCAATGCACAACATGATGCATGATAATGACATGGCAATATGTTGTTGATTGAGCTAAAGCAACTAGCAACACAATTAAATGAAGTTGGTTTGAACCCAAAGTTCAAATTCAAACTCCACATGTGGTTATTTAAATACCATTCATTTGATTTGTCCTAAACAGTGGCCTTAAGTTGTTCTAACATGCGTGAAAATGCTACAGATGGATTCCTTGAATTTTTCTGATAATTTTTCATATATAATTTGTTTGATTTGGAGTTACCATTGAATTACTATGATTTTTAGAAGTTTAAATTGTTTTCTGGAATTTCCTGTATTATTTTAAATCCAGAAAATAGCTTATTGCGTCAGCACTACATCACGCTGACATCAGCGGTCAACGGAGTGGCCCAGGTCAAATCTGACCTGTGGGGCCCACTGGTCAGTGACCCAGTGCTGCCTAGAGTCACAGACAGGTGGGCCTGGTCAACGAACACGTCAGCTTAGTCAGCGCTGACGCCTGGGTCCTGCTGGGTTATAAATTAATCTAAACAGAAAATAAGCCCAGAGTTAATTTGGCGTGGGGCCCACCTGTCGGTGTCACTGGAGTGGATAATTGGTGGGTCATTAGCCAGTAATGATGCCCACATCGGCGGCTAAACACTGGCGCTAGGGACAGCACGGCGGCGCTCACCAGCCGGCCGTTTCTGGCCATGGTAGCAGGCGCGGCTAGGCCCTACGGATGCACCGCGAGGAGGCGCATCGGGTGGTGGTAGCGACAAGTGCTGGGGTCGTCAGAGTTGACGGCAACGAGCTTGGCTGCGGTGGCCGGAGCTCGGGTATGTACGGGGACATGGCTGTGGTGTGCAAAAGACCGAGGCAAGACGCTAGCGATGCTCTACGAGTCGCAGCGAGCACAACGGATGCACGCCCGTGACCAAATGGTCACCCGGCCACGTCGGCGATGAAGCCAGGCGGCGGCGCGATTCGGACGTCAAGGGGGCGACGACTACAGGGCGTAATCGAGCTCGGGGAGAGGGGGTTCCAGTGCGGGAGCTCACGGTGGTTGTAGAGGCGTCGATGTGGGCTCGGGGCGCGCTGGTAGTGGCGAATCGACCAACGAGGTGCCTCGATGGCCGGCGATGGAAACGGCGATGGTGGCGATAAAGCAGCGCGTCCGAGGCCGGGCGGATCGTCGAGGAGGAAGAGGCAGATGAGGCGGAGCTCGTGGACAGCTCGGAGAGGCAAGGCGGTGGCGGTGGCCGCGGGTACGGCGATCGGCGGCGACGAGCGCATCGACCATAGAGGGGGAGGAAGAGGGAGAGATCCAGGGAGAGAGGGGAGAGGTGCAGGGGGTCGAGGAGGAGTGTGTGGCGACGTCCAGAGCGTCCAGCGGGGAGGGGAAGGGGCAGGCAGGCAGGGTGGTGGCGTGGCGAGCTCGGCGGCGTCGCGATGTCCCTCCTCTGCCTACTGGCAGAGGTAGGCGATGACTGGCAGCGGTGCTGGGTTGGGCCGGCCAGGTGGGCTGGCCAGCTGGGCTGCGACAGGTGAGGCCAGGTAAGTGCTCTGCCTTTTCTATTTTCTGTTTGTTTCAGTTTTCTATTTTCTGCAGTAAGTTTTGATTTAGTAAAAATACTAAACCATTTGTTAAAATGCTGAATTAATTGTGGGCACTTGTGAATTTGTTTCCGCAAGCCCTCATTTAATTTCACAATTATTTGATTACTTAAAAATATGTATAGAATTTAAATGCCCAAATTCAAATAGAATATGATTTAATTCAAAAATCCAGAATGTCCTAGAAATATGTGCATGACTTTTGGCAGAGGTTTTCACCTTTAACAAAAATCATGAACTTTTCTAAAGGGCATTTGGGATCATTGAAAAATATTTTTATCGAACCTAGTTGAATTCATTAGGTGCTAGGGTTTCAACAATCCCCATTTCAAGTTTCATGAAATTTAAACATGATGACATGGTGAGCAAGCAAAGTCAAGCAAGGGCTGAACTGGGGCTGTGACATTTTGACATCCCATTCGGTTCATGCCCCGACACATCTTGACGAGATCGATTGATGTTTGAGAGATCAATTGTGTGTCGTGCAAGGAGATAAAGGTTTGGTCTGTTTCTATGATAGAATGATAGAAATGATACACGGGGGGGGGGGGTCTGTGGGGATTAGAGGGAGTATATTGTACGTTCATAAGCGCAACGAACGTATTGTACCCACCCTAGTCCTCTTTCAATCGATCTTCGGACCCCGAGATGAAATCGGGAGAAAATGAGTGGGTGCATGTGTGATACCTAAGGCGGATTCAAAATTTTGAACCGGTGATCATAGCATCTGCAAATCATATATAAAGGGTATTCAATGTTCATTTCACTTTTGAACATACAATATATTCCCTCCGATCCTTTCTAGTTTACATATAAGTTTTATGTGTAGTCAAAGTATCTCTACTTTGATTAAACTTACAGAAAAAAGTATCAACATTCAACAACACCCAATCAATATTGTTAGATTCGTACATACTCCTAGATTTGTATTCAAACAGAGATATTTTCCAATTTGTTTTCAACCACGTGAATGTGCTTGTTCTTGCGCATGCTCTTCCTACTAAGATTTCCCCACGTATTGCTAGTCCAATAGTAAATTTTTTTAAGCTCCCTGTCCAATAGTACTAGTGGAGTACTGACAACATCTATAGTAGAGTATGTAGTGCTCATAGTACTCCCTCCAACCATTTATATAGGGCCTAAGAGCAAGTCTAATAAGGCCTAGTCAGCAGGCTATAAGACTTTTCATGTCATTAAAATCCTACTTGGAGGAGTGAGAAGAGAGGAGAGAGAGTGAAGCGGGTTCTTATATTCTACAGCCTGGCCATAACACATAGATCAAGAAAAAAAGTATGCATGGAACTCTCTTGCAATTATATACCTTGCTCATGCAAATATTAAATGCTTAGACCCATCCTAATAGCCATTAAGAGCCAACTTACATGGCACTTTTGCTGATGTGAAGGAGAGAGATGTGAAAAGTAAGGGGAGTGAGCTCTCATGCAAGAGCCTAGCTATATACGCATTCCTATGAAGAAAGAGATAGTAGAGAGAAGATGGGAAAAAGTACTAATACAATAGCCAACCTTTTATATTATTTCTTTGCGGGAAATAGCCAACCTTATAGCCCACACTATTGTATGAGTGCATATAGATGATGGCTATAGATGACATGGCAGTTCCTTATAGCCATCGGCTGGCTATATTATTAACCATGCTCTAATGCGTTTTTCAAAACCGCCTTTGACTATTGACAAGATTAATAGTACACTAGATGTATAATGTGAAAATTATATCATTGGAAGCTCCTTTCACATACGAATTTGACCGTATGCTTTGTGTAAGTTGCATGTCATATATTATTACTCTAAAATTTGGTCAAAGTTAGCCTCAAAAAACGCATTAGGCCCTATAGATGGAAGGAGGGAGTAGTAGTGGAAGTGGATCCTCTGACGTAGGATCCCTGCCTTACCCTCCCTTTCGGTCACTTACTGGCGGACCCATGCTTGCTAGGCCCCGCATGTCAGTTACTCAATGGGTTCGTCCACGTCAGGGGATCCTCATCCGTAGTATACTCCCTCTGTTTTTATTTACTCCGCATAAAACGGAGGTAGTGGTAGTATAAATGACGCGGGCAGGGGGAGGGACATCGGTTTGCTCTCAACTGCGGTCCCACAAGCGAGCGAAAACACATGACGAAGCGTGTTCCATTCGGTGAACGACGTGGAGGGTCCAGTGTGCCGGGGTGCAACGGGAACGCGACAAGAGCGATGTACAGTCAAAACCGATTGACCGGTCATCACCGGAACCACTATTCACACCAGAACCTTCGCTGCTCGGCCTACGCCAGCCACTGCCCCAAAACCACACCTCCTCTCCGGCCCATTCCCCCACCTTTTGATCCCCTACCCTGCATCAAGCGTCCCCTAGTTCGCCGAAAATCCATGGTGGGCCGCAAGATCATGTACTACAAGATGTTGACGCCGGAGCGCCATGCAGAAATCGCGGCGGCAGTCGGCGCCACAGATCTCCGTTCCCAAGCTCGCTTTGCAGCGGGCCAATCCCCGAGCTCTGTGGCGCCAAGCTAGGAGAATGAGGAAGCCGATCCAATGTGTTGGGGAACGTAGCAGAAATTCAAAATTTTCCTACGTGTCACCAAGATCTATCTATGGAGAGACCAGCAACGAGGGGAAGGAGAGTGCATCTACATACCCTTGTAGATCACTAAGCGGAAGTGTTCAAGAGAACGGGGTTGAAGGAGTCGTACTCGTCGTGATCCAAATCACCGGAGATCCTAGTGCCGAACGGACGGCACCTCCGCGTTCAACACACGTACAACCCGGTGACGTCTCCCATGCCTTGATCCAGCAAGGAGAGAGGGAGAGGTTGAGGAAGACTCCATCCAGCAGCAGCACAACGGCGTGGTGGTGGTGGAGGAGCGTGGTACTCCAGCAGGGCTTCGCCAAGCACCGCAAGAGACGAGGAGGGAGAGGGGTAGGGCTGCGCCAAGAAGGAGAGGAACTCGTGTGTCTTGGGCAGCCCAAACCTCAAGTATATATAGGGGGAGGGGAGGGGCTGCGCCCCCACCTAGGGTTCCCTCCCTAGGGGTGGCGGCCAGGTGGAGGGGGAGAGGGAGGCGCACCAGGCATGGGCCCTAAGGCCCATCTGCCCTTAGGGTTTGCCCCCCTTCCTCCCCTTAGGCGCCTTGAGCCCTTGTGGGGGGCGCACCAGCCCACCTGGGGCTGGTCCCCTCCCACACTTGGCCCATGCAGCCCTCCGGGGCTTGTGGCCCCACTTGGTGGACCCCCGGGACCCTCCCGGTGGTCCCGGTACGTTACCGATAAAACCCGAAACTTTTCCGGTGACCAAAACAGGACTTCCCCTATATAAATCTTTACCTCCGGACCATTCCGGAACTCCTCGTGACATCCGGGATCTCATCCGGGACTCCGGACAACATTCGGTAACCACATATATCTATTCCTTATAACCCTAGCGTCATCGAACCTTAAGTGTGTAGACCCTACGGGTTCGGGAACCATGCAGACATGACTGAGATAACTCTCCGGTCAATAACCAACAGCGGGATCTGGATACCCATGTTGGCTCCCACATGTTCCACGATGATCTCATCGTATGAACCACGATGTTGAGGATTCAATCAATCCCGTATACAATTCCCTTTGTCTAGCGGTACGATACTTGCCCGAGATTCGATCGTCGGTATCCCGATACCTTGTTCAATCTTGTTACTGGCAAGTCTCTTTTACTCATTCCGTAACACATCATCCCGTGATCAACTCCTTGATCACATTGTGCACATTATGATGATGTCCTACCGAGTGGGCCCACAGATACCTCTCCGTTTACAAGGAGTGACAAATCCCAGTCTCGATTCATGCCAACCCAACAGACACTTTCGGAGATACCTGTAATGTACCTTTATAGCCACCCAGTTACGTTGTGACGTTTGGCACACCCAAAGCACTCCTACGGTATCCGGGAGTTGCACAATCTCATGGTCTAAGGAAATGATACTTGACATTAGAAAAGCTTTAGCATACGAACTACATGATCTTGTGCTAGGCTTAGGATTGGGTCTTGTCCATCACATCATTCTCCTAATGATGTGATCCCGTTATCAACGACATCCAATGTCCATGGTCAGGAAACCGTAACCATCTATTGATCAACGAGCTAGTCAACCAGAGGCTTACTAGGGACATGGTGTTGTCTATGTATCCACACATGTATCTGAGTTTCCTATCAATACAATTCTAGCATGGATAATAAACGATTATCATGAACAAGGAAATATAATAATGACCAATTTATTATTGCCTCTAGGGCATATTTCCAACAGTCTCCCACTTGCACTAGAGTCTATAATCCAATTCACATCGATATGTGATTAACACTCAAGGTCACATCCCCATGTGACTAACACCCAAAGAGTTCTGGGTTTGATCATGTTATGCTTGTGAGAGAGGTTTCAGTCAGTGGGTCTGCAGCATTCAGATCCGTATGTACTTCGCAAATTTCTATGTCATCTTGTAGATGCAACTACTACGCTACATTTGGAGCCATTTCAAATAACTGTTCTACTATACGAATCCAGTTTACTACTCAGAATAATCTGGATTAGTGTCAAAGTTTGCATCGGTGTAACCCTTTACGACAAACTCTTTTACCACCTCCATAATCAAGAAAATTCCTTAGTCCACTAGTTACTAAGGATAACTTTAACCGCTGTCCTGTGATCCATTCTTGGATCACCCCTTGACTGACTCATGGCAAGGCACACTTCAGGTGCGGTGCACAGCATAGCATACTGTAGAGCCTATGTCTAAAGCATAGGGGACGACCTTCGTCCTTTCTCTCTATTATGCCGCGGTCAGGTTTCGAGTCTTACTCAATGTTCACACCTTATAACACAGCCAAGAACTCCTTCTTTGCCGATCCATTTTGAACTCCTTCAAAATCTTGTCACGGTATGTATTCATTTGAAAGTAATATTAAGCGTTTTGATCTATCCTTATAGATCTTAATGCTCAATACTCAAGTAGCCTAATCCAGTTTTTTTCATTGAAAAACACTTTTCAAATAACTCTGCATGCTTTCCAGAAATTCTACATCATTTCCGATCAACAATATGTTAACAACATATACTCATCGGAAATTCTATAGTGCTCCCACTCACTTCTTTGGAAATACAAGTTTCTCATAAACTTTGTATACACCCAAAACTTTGATCATCTCATCAAAGCATACATTCCAACTCCGAGATGCTTACTCCAGTCCTTAGAAGGATTGCTGGAGCTTTGCATACTTGTTAGCATCTTTCAGGATTGACAAAACCTTCCGGTTGTGTCACATACAACCTTTCCTCAAGAAAATCGTTGAGGAAACAATGTTTTGACATCCTATCTGCATGATTTCATAAATAATGCAGTAACTGCTAACATAATTCCAACAAACTTTTAGCATCGCTACGTGTGAGAAAGTCTCATCGTAGTCAACTCCTTGAACTTGTCGGCAAACATCTTAACGACAAGTCGAGCTTTCTCAATGGTGACACTTACCATCATTGTCTGTCTTCCTTTTAAAATCCATCTGTACTCAACAGCCTTACGACCATCGAGCCGTTCTGCCAAAGTCTACACTTTGTTTTCATACATGGATCCTCTCTCGGATTTTATGGCCTCAAGCCATTTATCAGAATCCGGGCCCACCATCGCTTCTCCATAGCTCGTAGGTTCATTATTGTCTAGCAACATGACTTCCAAGACAGGATTACGTACCACTCTGAAGTAGTACGCATCCTTGTCGTCCTACGAGGTTTGGTAGTGACTTGATCTGAAGTTTCATGATCACTATCATAAGCTTCCACTTCAATTGGTGTAGGTGGCACAGGAACAACTCCCTATGCCCTGCCACACACTAGTTGAAGAGACGGTTCAATAACCTCATCAAGTGTCCACCATCCTCCCACTCAATTCTTTCGAGAGAAACTTTTCCTCGAGAAAGGACCCGATTCTAGAAACAATCCCTTATTTCTTTCGAATCTGAATTAGGAGGTATACCCAACTGTTTTGGGTGTCCTATGAAGATGCATTTATCCGCTTTGGGTTCAAGCTTATCAGCCTGAAACTTTTTGCATAAGCGTCGCAGCCCCAAACTTTTAACAAATGACAGCTTAGGTTTCTCTAAACCATAGTTCATACAGTGTCGTCTCATCAGAATTACGTGGTGCCCTATTAAAGTGAATGTGGTTGTCTCTAATGCCTAACCCATAAACTATCGTGGTAATCTGATAAGAGACATCATGGTATGCATCATATCCAATAGGGTGCAGTTATGATGTTCGGACACACCATCACACTATGGTGTTCCAGGCTGTATTAGTTGTGAAACAATTTCCACAATGTCTTAATTCTGTGCCAAACTCGTAATTCAGATATTCATCTCTATGATCATATCATAGATATTTTATCCTCTTGTCACGACGATCTTTCAACTTCTCCCTGAAATTACTTGAACCTTTCAATAATTCAGACTTGTGATTCATCAAGTAAATGTACTCAACATCTACTCAAATCATCTGTGAAGTAAGAACATAACGATATCCACCACACACCTCAGCACTCATTGGACTGCACACATCAAAATGTATTACTTCCAACAAGTTGCTTTCTTGTTCCATTTTACTGAAAACGAGGCTTTCAGTCATCTTGCCCATGTGGTATGATTTGCATGTCTCAAGTGATTCAAAATCAAGTGAGTCCAAATGATCCATCTGTATAGAGTTTCTTCATGCATATCTACCAACAAACATGGTTCGCATGTCTCAATCCTTTCAAAAATGAGTGAGTCCAAAGATCCATCAACATGGAGCTTCTTCATGCGTTTTATACCAATATGACTCAAATTGAGTGCCACATTTGTGTGGTACTATCATTACTATCTTATACCTTTGGCATGAAAATGTGTATCACCACGATCGGGATGGTATTATTCAAATAAACAGAGTAATCATTATTCTCCTTAAATGAATAACCGTATCGCAATAGACATAATCCAATCATGTCTATGCTCAACGCAAACACCAAATAACAATTATTTAGGTTTTAATACCAATCTCGATGGTAGAGGGAGCGTACGATATTTGATCAACCTTGGAAATACTTCCAACACATATCGTCATCTCACCTTTTAGCTAGTCTCCGTTTATTCCGTAGCCTTTTGTTTCGAGTTACTAACACTTAGCAACCGAACCGGTATCTAATACCATGGTGCTACTAGGAGTACTAGTAAAGTACACATTAACACAATGTATATCCAATATACTTCTATCGACCTTGCCAGCCTTCTCATCTACCAAGCATCTAGGGTAATTCTGCTCCAGTGGCTGTTCCCCTTATTACAGAAGCACTTAGTCTCGGGTTTGGGTTCAACCTTGGGTTTCTTCACTAGAGCAGCAGCTGATTTGTCGTTTCATGAAGTATCCCTTCTTGCCCTTGCCCTTCTTGAAACTAGTGGTTTCACCAACCATCAACAATTGATGCTCCTTCTTGATTTCTACTTTTGTGGTGTCAAACATCGCGAATATCTCAAGGATCGCCATATATGTCCCCGATATATTATAGTTCATCACGAAGCTCTAGCAGCTTGGTGGTAATGACTTTGGAGAAACATCACTATCTCATCTGGAAGATCAACTCCCACTCGATTCAAATGATTGTTGTACTCAAACAATCTAAGCACAAGCTCAACAATTGAGCTTTTCTCCCTCAGTTTGCAGGCTAAGAAAATCGTCGGAGGTCTTATACCTCTTGACGTGGGCACGAGCCTGAAATCCCAATTTCAGCCCTCGAAACATCTCATATGTTTCGCGACGTTTTAAAACGTCTTCGGTGCCTCAACTCTAAACCGTTTAACTGAACTATCACGTAGTTATCAAAATGTGTATGTCAGATGTTCGCAACATCCACAGACGACGTTCAGGTTCAGCACACTGAGCGGTGCATTAAGGACATAAGCCTTCTATGAAGCAATGAGGACAATCCTCAGTTTACGGACCTAGTCTGCACAATTGCTACTACCATCTTTCAACTAAATTTTCTCTAGGAACATATCTAAACAATAGAACTGAAGCGCGAGCTACGACATAATTTGCGAAGACCTTTTGACTATGTTCAGGATAATTAAGTTCATCTTATGAACTCCCACTCAGATAGACATCCCTCTAGTCATCTAAGTGATTACATGATCCGAGTCAACTAGGCCGTGTCCGATCATCACGTGAGACGGACTAGTCATCATCGGTGAACATCTTCATGTTGATCGTATCTACCATACGACTCATGCTCGACCTTTCGGTCTCTTGTGTTCCGAGGCCATGTCTGTACATGCTAGGCTCGTCAAGTCAACCTAAGTGTTTCGCATGTGTTCCGAGGCCATGTCTGTACATGCTAGGCTCGTCAACACCCGTTGTATTCGAACGTAAGAATCTATCACACCCGATCATCACGTGGTGCTTCGAAACGACGAACTTTCGCAAAGGTGCACAGTTAGGGGGGACACTTTCTTGAAATTTTAATGAGGGATCATCTTATTTACTACCGCCATTCTAAGCAAATAAGATGCAAAAACATGATAAACATCACATGGAATCAAATAGTGACATGATATGGCCATCATCACTTTGCTCCTTTTGATCTCCATCTTCGGGGCTCCATGATCATCATCGTCACCGGCATGACACCATGATCTCCATCATCATGATCTCCATCATTGTGTCTCCATGAAGTTGTCTCGCCAACTTATTACTTCTACTACTATGTCTACCGGTTAGCAATAAAGTAAAGTAATTACATGACATTTATGTTGACACGCAGGTCATAAATAAATTAAGACAACTCCTATGGCTCCTGCCGGTTGTCATACTCATCGACATGCAAGTCGTGATTCCTATTACAAGAACATGATCATCTCATACATCACATATATCATTCATCACATCCTTTGGCCATATCACATCACATAGCATACCCTGCAAAAACAAGTTAGACGTCCTCTAATTGTTGTTTGCATGTTTTACGTGGCTGCTATGGGTTTCTAGCAAGAACGTTTCTTACCTACGCAAAAACCACAACGTGATATGCCAATTGCTATTTACCCTTCATAAGGACCCTTTTCATCGAATCCGATCCGACTAAAGTGGGAGAGACAGACACCCGCTAGCCACCTTATGCAACTAGTGCATGTCAGTCGGTGGAACCAGTCTCACGTAAGAGTACGTGTAAGGTCGGTCCGGGCCGCTTCATCCCACGATGCCGCCGAATCAAGATAAGACTAGTAACGGCAAGTAAATTGACAATATCGACGCCCACAACAACTTGTGTTCTACTCGTGCATAGAAACTACGCATAAACCTAGCTCATGATGCCACTGTTGGGGAACGTAGCAGAAATTCAAAATTTTCCTACGTGTCACCAAGATCTATCTATGGAGAGACCAGCAACGAGGGGAAGGAGGGTGCATCTACATACCCTTGTAGATCGCTAAGCGGAAGCGTTCAACAGAATGGGGTTGAAGGAGTCGTACTCGTCGTGATCCAAATCACCTGAGATCCTAGTGCCGAATGGACGGCACCTCCGCGTTCAACACACGTACAGCCCGGTGACGTCTCCCATGCCTTGATCCAGCAAGGAGAGAGGGAGAGGTTGAGGAAGACTCCATCCAGCAGCAGCACAATGGTGTGGTGGTGGTGGAGGAGCGTGGTACTCCAACAGGGCTTCGCCAAGCACCGCAAGAGATGAGGAGGGAGAGGGGTAGGGCTGCGCCAAGAAGGAGAGGAACTCGTGTGTCTTGGGCAGCCCAAACCTCAAGTATATATAGGGGGAGGGGAGGGGCTGCGCCCCCACCTAGGGTTCCCTCCCTAGGGGTGGCGGCAGCCCCCCAGATCCCATTTGGGTGGCGGCCAGGTGGAGGGGGAGAGGGAGGCGCACCAGGCATGGGCCCTAAGGCCCATCTGCCCTTAGGGTTTGCCCCCCTTCCTCCCCTTAGGTGCCTTGGGCCCTTGTGGGGGGGCGCACCAGCCCACCTGGGGCTGGTCCCCTCCCACACTTGGCCCATGCAGCCCTCTGGGGCTTGTGGCCCCACTTGGTGGACCCCCGGGACCCTCCCGGTGGTCCCGGTACGTTACCGATAAAACCCGAAACTTTTCCGGTGACCAAAATAGGACTTCCCATATATAAATCTTTACCTCCGGACCATTCCGGAACTCCTCGTGATGTCCGGGATCTCACCCGGGACTCCGAACAACATTCGGTAACCACGTATATCTATTCCTTATAACCCTAGCGTCATCGAACCTTAAGTGTGTAGACCCTACGGGTTCGGGAACCATGCAGACATGACCGAGATAACTCTCCGGTCAATAACCAACAATGGGATCTAGATACCCATGTTGGCTCCCACATGTTCCACGATGATCTCATAGGATGAACCACGATGTCGAGGATTCAATCAATCCCGTATACAATTCCCTTTGTCTAGCGGTACGATACTTGCCCGAGATTCGATCGTCGGTATCCCGATACCTTGTTCAATCTCGTTACCGGCAAGTCTCTTTTACTCGTTCCATAACACATCATCCCGTGATCAACTCCTTGATCACATTGTGCACATTATGATGATGTCCTACCGAGTGGGCCCAGAGATACCTCTCCGTTTACACGGAGTGACAAATCCCAGTCTCGATTCGTGCCAACCCAACAGACACTTTCGGAGATACCTGTAATGTACCTTTATAGCCACCCAGTTACGTTGTGATGTTTGGCACACCCAAAGCACTCCTACAGTATCCGGGAGTTGCACAATCTCATGGTCTAAGGAAATGATACTTGACATTAGAAAAGCTTTAGCATACGAACTACATGATCTTGTGCTAGGCTTAGGATTGGGTCTTGTCCATCACATCATTCTCCTAATGATGTGATCCCGTTATCAACGACATCCAATGTCCATGGTCAGGAAACCGTAACCATCTATTGATCAACGAGCTAGTCAACTAGATGCTTACTAGGGACATGGTGTTGTTTATGTATCCACACATGTATCTGAGTTTCCTATCAATACAATTCTAGCATGGATAATAAACGATTATCATGAACAAGGAAATATAATAATAACCAATTTATTATTGCCTCTAGGGCATATTTCCAACACAATGTTCATGGCAGAGTTCTCGACGCAGAAGGCCCTCGATGGTTATGAGACAATGGACGTCGACTTCGTGCCGGCGTTCGGGTCCCCCATGGTGCAGGCGGACCAGCGGTTCAACCTGGCGATACTAAAGGAGGACCGGGAGGCAGAGGCTCAACTCGACGCGGAGCGTGCGCATGCTGCTTCCATCGAGGCTCTCCTGCAGGCGGAACCGAATATCGTGGATATGAACTGGGCGGCGGAGGCTCATCTCGACGCGGAGCGCGCGGATGCCGCTGCCATCGAGGCCCTCCTGCAGGCGGAACCAGACATCCTAGACTTGAACCAGGCGGTGGAGGCTCAACTCGACGTGGAGCGCGCGGATGCCGCTGCCATCAAGGCCCTCCTACAGGTGGAACCGGACGTCCTCAACTTGAACCAGGCGGTGGAGGCTCAACTCGACGCGGAGCGTGCGGATGCCGCTGCCAGCAAGGCCCTCCTGCAGGCGGAACCAGACATCCTCGACTTGAACCGGGCAGTGCTCCCGTCCATGTAGAGTCACCTGACATTCATTATTTGGGTCAGTCTACCATTTTAGGCGGTTGGATGAATGTCCTATGTCTCCTAACCCTTCTTCCTCACCTCTTCTTCTTCCCCAACAGACCACCGCACGGGCCGTGCGGATCCACCCCAACATGCGGTTGGATAAACATACTGTATGAACGAAAATTATCTGTCAGCGGTAGCACGTGTCAGTGAGGGTGCGTTCCCTTGGTTGGGTTTGCGACATGCGGGAGCGACTGTGTGAGGGTGCAGTGCGACCGCGGCATGTAGGAGCGACCGTGTGAGGGTGCGGTTCAATACAAATCGTCGTTTGAAGTGTCAATTAATGCGTATTTTTTCTCCAAAGCCCAAAGAGCTAACCATCTCACTCCTCATCGGTTTATTAATGCAGCGCCATGCAAACAAACCTTCTCACTTCTGCATGCATGCAAGGGTATATTAATGTCCTTGGTTGCTAGTATGAGGCAAACCCCATCAATTTTGCGTCGATTAGTGTTAGTGGCCTTTTGCAAATTGTAATTTTGATATACTAGCCTGGTGTACAAAAAAATGGAGGTAGTAACTATTTGACTTCCTTCCTCATTGCGGTGACGTCGACGATATCTCGAACATTGTGGTTTGGCGAAGTGCGTTCGACGGAGAACACCATTGAGGGAGACCACGGTAAGTCGTTCGCAAGTGCTGCCTGCAAGCCGAGACAACCGCCTTATTTGCATCCAGGAAGTCCATGAACCAAAGGACGCGTAAATGTACTAGTACTACTAGTACATAATAGCGTCGTCCGTCCAGCTTAATGCGGTGAGGTGGTTTCTCGAAGAAGACGATGGAAAAGCGGAGTCAGCGAAGAGTGAAATGATGGTTGCTTCGTCCGTGCTTTGTGATTTGACGCCTCACTGCTTTGTGATTTGTGATAGAAGGGACAGGGCAGTAGACTTGGTGCTCAATACTATACATGCGTCCAAGCACGAGAGAAAGAGAGACGTTGCATTTTTCTATTCCTTCAATCAAACAATCAGGGAGCTTCGGTTCCATCTTTTTGGCTTTGGCAGCACCATCCACAAATGGTTCCCATTGATGACAAAAGCTATTTTCACATTTGGCTACACATTGTGGATGCCCTTAACCGTACCACTTGGTTTTGCTCCTGTGTGCTATCTATACAAATCTCAATTATATTGATCTAAAAAATTATAGAATCAAGATTAGTAAAAAGGAGGTGATTTTGCCGCACGGATGGCGGGGGAGGTTTCTTATTTTTAGAGGACGTTGGCCTGGCGGTTTGCTAACATGCGGTCCCACGTGTCAGTGCTTTACCAAGCCGATCCGCGTCCCACATGAGGCAGAACAACGGCAGAAGCAACACGTGGTTAACTTGAACAAGATGAGGGAGAAGCGGATTCAGCAACGAGTGAAATGATGGTTGCTTCGTCCCTCCAACTTCTTCTTTTACTAGCATTATTATTGCTTCGTCCCTCCAACTTAACTGCGGGAAAGGTGCAGCTTTCTGATTTGACGCCTCATTGCTCATTACTATGTCGGCGCCATGACTGGGGTGCTTCAGCCCTACTACTCTGCACTATATTTCGGTATGGCACGTGGACCCGGTAGCTTGTCCCACATGTCGGCTAAAGGGACTAGAACATTTATGAAAGCGAGCGCTCCACTCTTACGACGGAGGAGTACACGACACGGCGGCCCAGTGAACTGTCACTTGTACTGTATACTAGTACTATAGTTTTGCTATTTCGCACGATCCATCGATACAAACCCGATTAAACATGAAAGGGCGGGATTTTTCCCGTGCGGTAGATGATACTGGCCATACATTTCAAAGGCAATTTTAATTTATACAAACTGAATAATTAAGTAACAATATGATATCTAGTAAAACTAAAAACACATATGATTTGTTGTGTTAGAGTGTAGTAGTAGTGATGTATTGCATAGTTGTTAGATGTAACATGCGAGAACGTGTAGAGATGTAGTTTTTGAGGGCTTGCATAGATAAAGCATAATACGGTCACCGAACTTCAGAATACGCTCATTATGGTCACTATATACGTTTTGCGGTGATTATACAGTCACTTGCTCACCGTTCAGCATCAGATTGCACTCTGTTGATCGGCCAAATAGTCTGCGTTGCACCATGTTGACTAGTTAAATTGACCACGTTCCTTGTGGGTCGCACCTGTCAGTTTGCATAGGAAAAAGGTCAGATAAACACAAATTTACGCAGGCGCGACAAGACTCCAACCCGTGCGCGGGAATCACCTGGTTGTGTATGTGTCTGTCCGGGCCTGATGTGTGCGCATGCACGTGTAGGTTGAGCACTTGAGTGCGAGAGTGTGTGTTGGTCGTGTGGTGTGTGCATGCATGCGTGCGTGTGTGCGTGTGAGTGTTGCGTGCGTGCGTGGTTGCGTGTGTACGTGTGAGTGTTGCGTGCGTGCGTGGCTGCGTGTCTTGTGTGAGTGTTGCATGCATGCAGCTCGTGTGCATGTGTGTGTGTGTGTGTATAATCACCACACCAGCTCCTGTGTGTTAAAACAGACGGCTCAGCATACCAATACAAGGCCACCTTGTCCGTTGTGCCCGCGGTCATGACTTCGAACCACCGTCTAATATTTTTTGTCGTTTATTTCATTCTTACTAGCAAGATGCCCGTGCGTTGCACATAACATCAAGATGCATTTGTATGAATAGTTTATCTTGTGAGAGAAAAGGATGAATGAGGGAAGGCATTATTTTCAAATGTGGAGAGGTGTGTGGGTACCTTTTTGCAAAATTGTCATAGTTTCCTTCCTATCCATCAGATATAAATCGGACGCCTATATTGCAGGATGGAAGGCACACCATCATCACCAACTCTATTTTTATAAGAGTGTAGAAGAGTAGATACAAGCCAACAGGTGGACCTAATGGTAGTGAGATAATGTGATGCAACACTAGAGGTGCCACGTGGAGCGTTTAACTAGTCAACTAGTCATGTCTTGAGCAAATACAAAGTTGTACGGTGAGCCCGTGACTGTATAATAACCACAAAATGTAAATGGTGACCGTAATGAGTGAATTCTGAAGTCCAATGTACGTATCGTGATTTCTCTCCAAATACAATGATTGTCATTGTATATATCGCGAGAGAAAGATGAAACATGCGTGAATGTGATGGGGGCTTAATTCTAGAGGACCTGGAGATAGTTTGTGTGCGTACGTGAAAGGGGTGTATGCGATGGGGAGAGAGATGCTCTTCGTTTCTCTTTATTATGACTAACTTTATATATAGTATAAAAATATAAAAATTCACAGTTCGGAATAAATATCATTGTGGGCACCAGGCAACAAATTAACGTTCATAATCCTCCATATAACTTTGCAATGTGATATATATGTAGAAATTCTAAAATAATTTTTTGGCCACACTTTATTCAAAAGGAATGTTGTATGCTAAATAAACGTGAAGAGAGGGCTTTTAGATCAATGGGGTACGTGATGTAACATGTGTGAATGTGTAGCTGATGTATTTGGCAGGGCCTAGAGAGGTATATGTGTGTATTACGTATTCGAGAGAGGCATGGATAGAGGGGCCGGCGGGGGGGGCGTGGGAGAGATAGCACGAGAAATGAGAGAGGTCTAGAGAGAGAGAGACTAATATGATGTCATGGCGATAGATTCCCTTAAGTGTGTATATGCAAGGGGGAGGGGATAGAGGCACGAGGAGATTTTTTTGTGTGGTGTCTGTGTTGGTCTGTGTGGGTGTGAGAAGATAACGAGACCTGGGGTAGAGGGTGTGTCACCGCATGAGGTCTGGTGGGTCGAGGTGAGGCCCTTGGTTCGGTTCCTGCACCACATTGGTCGTCCCATGACGCATTTAGGGAGACCCATGGATGACTTGTCGTACAAGACAACGATAGCAGAATTGTGAAGGACTCTGTGTCCACTGACAAAGCCTGCTAGGATTTGTAACCCTGGGTTCTCGGACTAAGGTAACCCCTTATCTCTGATATTACTATTCATCCAATCTAACTTTAAGGGGCATCCTACAGAATGCTCTGCTAGAATCATACTCGTCGATTAGGAAGAGAGATGTGAGATAATGCATGAGAGACGGACCTAAAGATAATATGCATACATGAGACACGTAGGCAGGTTTATGTATATAGAAAGGGGCGATGGGGATTGTGCGTGTGTATGCTTGTGAGAGGAAGAGTGCTTGTGATAAAGGTTAGTGAAAACAGTCGTAAACGGTTACGAGAGGGAGAGAGGGTTATATCGAGAGCATGTATGCGAGAAAGACACCTCGGGAGAGAGTGTGTGACCATGTGTGAGAGACCACCGATGGAGAGTGAAACTACACATAAAAGACTGATGTACACATTGATTAAAGATATAAATTATATCCAAATATTAGGATGGGATCATGATATTTGCAATTCGCGTAAGGAACGGTCATTAATCCATCAGACATCTAGATTCTATCGAATTTGAGCATGTCTATGTTATTATTCGACATAATTGATCCACATAGTTAGTATTTTGAACTCCAGACAATGCATCCTTTAGAAATCAAATATAAACATGAGTATAGTTCATGTTGTGTGTAAAGCACATTATACATCTGAAAGTTACACAATGAACATTATAAATAACTAGCTATGAACTAGTATACATTTGAATTCAACTTAAGGTGGTTTAAAAAATCAAATTCAACATGAAGTCCATTCAATTATTTGAATTCGATATCATGGCATTTGTAAACCATACCTAAATTATGGGGGCACCAATCTTTGCTCTGATTTTGTATATAATAGCATATATAGTCGTGTACAAAATAGATTCAAATTTAGCTCCTCCATTCCAAAATAATCGTAGTTATAGGATTTTCAAGTGTCAAAATTTTAAAAAGAAGCGGATAATTTAATGAGGTTTTCAAACATACAAGGTCAAATTTAACATTGTCTATTTAGGTCAATCCTCAAAGTTCAAGAGTACTCTAAATGTGAATGCTTCAGTTTCAAAATTTCAAACGAAGCGCCAAAAGAGCCTCTACTCGCGCGAAACCGCGTGCCACCAATGTTTGGTAGTAGAAGGAAATTACTTTTCTAACTCTGACCCATGAAACCTACCGGCCCGACGTCCAAAGGTCTAAACCAGGGTAGGTTTGTAGCTTCATCTAGACGCCACACAACCGCCTCCGAAAAACATTCATACACAATGGACGCCTAAGCACACATGCGCGCGGCCGAAATCACTCTCGCCCACTATTTGGGACACCTGGGATTACCATCCTACCCCCGACCCATAGTAGGTCCAAAATTTAAGAGGGGGCAAAGTTTGTACTTTCCCCAAATTTCAAACAAGCGCGTCCCATCTGTTCAAAAAAGCCAAAAACAAGCGCGTCCCAGACCAAAACATGTTTCTCCCTTAGCCCCCCCCCCAGTCTGATTCCCCATTTGTACTCCGTGTGCGCCAAAACTACCTCTCCACCAGCCGCAAAACCCTGGCGTCCTCCGTCCGCCACCCCATCCCACCCATCAACCGCCGTGTAACAACCCCAAAAATTGGGTTATCAAATTTTGTGCTATTATTCCTTCCTGGCACTCATTTTCAAAATCTTTCTCCTAAGTTTGTTGGATGACTCTGATACTTCTTGTCATTTCCAACCTTTCAAAGCCTTGCTCATGTCTTTGTCAGTGGGCAAGACCTCATTTGCAGCAGCTCAAACCCTCTCAAACCCTAATTCCAAATTTTGGAATGTGAATATGGCCTTTGTGATTACAAAGGAGCTATCATTTTCCTCGAGTTGTTGATCATCCCATCTGTTCCAGAGACCCTCCTATCCTTGTAAACCTTGGATATGCAAAAATATTGCCAAGTCCCATGCAATATTTTTGAATTATGATTTCTTCCTTTTCTTGCTTTTTTGAGAAATAAAATCCAAAGGCATAGCTATCCATCTCCTAAATTCATGTGAATTGGTGGAGTTGATATTTATGCCTAATCCAAGCTCTGGCAAAGATATTGGCCATAATTAAATAAGGAAAATTGCCTTTTCCCTATTTAATACCAATATTGCATTTCTGCCATTTTCTAAAGGAACTACTATTTTTATAGCAGAGAAAATTCCCACATAAATTGTTGAGCTTGTACTTGCTATATAATCACTAGTTCCATTATTGTCTCATGATCCACAGATCAAAAATTGGGCACATGACCCAATACAAGTTTGTGCCTTCTCTGCAATTTTGCAAAGGAAGTGCCTTATTCCTAATTCCAATTGATCTGAAGTTTGGCAGGGTGATTAAACTTGATAAATCACACCTGGATACCAAAGATGAACTCAATCCATTCATCCTAGCTCTCCGTGCATTTTTTCCAAGTTTCTGACCAGAATGCAACTTTGTGAAGAAAGTACCTTCATAGAGTTTTCAAATGGGATGAAACTTTTCCATCCTCTCAAGTATTCCAAATCATTAGCCCCCACCCCAAATTCAGCTCATTTCATTGAACTATGAGAGCATAGGAGCAATTCTTGTTTTCTGTCCAAAGTTTCAGTTTGTGACGCAAGTATATTTTATCTTGATCCATTATGGCTGAAAATATTTCCAAGCCTTATCCTATCCATATAACCCACCTACCCAAGAGTTTGGATCATTCCATGTAGCCAATATTTTCTTAGAATTTTCCCAAGTTTCTGGTCAGAAGTGATGCTTGTGAAACAAGTACCAATTTGGCAAGTCCATTTGGTATGATCTTTTTGCAGCATCTAAATATGACCAAATCATGGAGATTTGTCAAGTGGTAGCTCTATCTAACACTCCTAGTGAGTGCTTCTTCCTCATTTGTTTTCTGGGTCATATTTGACAGTTGCACTGCACTATGTTAAATACTTGCCCAAATCCCTTCCAACTTTCCAGGCCTATAGTCTTTGCTTCCCTAAGCCTCCCAGACATCACGTTTAGTTCTTAATCCCACCAGTTAGGTTACCAATATGTGGCCATGTTTGCAACAGCCAACTTGTCGAGCTTGTTTTCCTCTGCTCCCTGCACCTCTACCCGTGCCATCACCTCTTCTTTAATGAGCCTCGGAAGGACTCCACTACTGACAAGGTTTGGCGTGAAGTAGGCGACCAGAGCGTACGTTGTCCATGGTGACCACGGGCATTGCCAGCCAAATCGGTGGTCTAGCCACTGTTGGCAACAGCAGCACCGCTTCGGACGATTCTGGCTTGTCCTAGTGTGTCACGCAACTCCCCCTCGACGTCGTCTTCCCCCTGGAGCTCGTTCCCCCTTCGTTTTCTTCCTCGTTGAGCCGTCGCCGTCGCCGAACACAGTGAGCGCCCGTGTGCGCCGTCGTTTCCTCGCCCCTGTCCGTTTCCTCCTCTCGTCCGCGAGCGTTGCTCGATTGCGTGGCCTCCTAGCACTCATCCGTGTCCCCCTCGTCGCCTTGCCGCCCCTTCCCGTGAGTCTTGGTCGCGCGTGCGCGTCGCCGGCGCACGGACACGTAGCCGTGCCGCGTGTCACCTCCTCCCCTCCCTCTAGAGCTCTCCCTCATGGCTATAAGTAGCACCCTCGAGCCCCTAGCAGTCCACAACGCCCCCCGAACCACTAGCTCGAGCTTGAGGAGCTCTCCATCCCCTCCCCATTGCCATGGTCGCCGCCTCGGTTATTCTTTGATTTCGGTGAGGTCGTGCCCCTCCCCCTCACCGTTTCTCCCCCACCACTGCGTCACCTGAAGTCCGGCGAAGACTCCCCGTGGCCTCAGCCCCTCTGTTCCCCCACCGGAGTACCCTGTTCACCGGCGGCCGAAGCCCACCTCCGCCGCGCGCCCTGCTGCTCCCTCCCTAGTGCTCCTCGATGGCAGCTGACACCACCACGGGATGCGCCTCTTGCTCCTGAGCTCGTGGGTAGGTCGACCGTTGTCTGTGGTGGCCGGAGCCGCCGGCAATCGCCATCGAGGCGAGCCCCTCCCTCTACCAGACGCACGCACGAGCGGGAGGTTGAAGATGCCAGGACAAGCGGGCCCTCCCCGCGCGACCCCACCTGGCAGTGTCTCGGCATTGACCCCGCCCCGGGCCCGCGTCAGTAAGTGAAGGCGTATTCTGGTTATGCATTTTTGATACACGAAAGCGTATTTGCTCCCTCTTTTACCTGAAATTCGCTTTCTTAGTTCTGAAAGCGTATTCGCTTTGCACTTCGGCACAAAATATGTTTCTCTTTGCAAAAAACGTATTCGGCCCAAAGGCGCGTTCAGTTTTTCCTCCAGGGGCCTGTTTGCTGGAAAAAAATCACCGATAGGTCCCTGAGCTTCAACCCTTCGTATCTCAACAACCGTAACTCTGATTGAGGTGATTCCAACGCTCACGTTCTCGGTTTGTCGAGCTCTTTCTGTTGGTATCATTTCCATAATGTTTGCATATAGTGAAAATGATCACTTTGCCCTTGCCCATAAACAGCCCCCTCCGAGAGAGAACTGTTTCCGGCAACCCTTTTCGCGAGCGTTTCACACTTCTTCCCGAAGCATTTGTCGACCCCAGGCAAGCCAACCTCTTATCATAAGCCCCGAACTTGCATGTTGACTTTGCTTGCACTTCGTGTGTGTGTGTTTAGTTGCAGGAGTCTCTTGTCTGTTCCGTCTGCTGTTGTTTTAGCCGTGCTATATGTTTTTGTTATATGTCTTGCATGCTTATGCTTTCATGAAATAAGTTGACATGCTAATTTGCTGTTGTTACTGGTAATATCATGCCTCCATCTAGTTTCTTCTCATGTTAGTAATATCGATGTTCTGATATTCTGTTGCACTAGTGAAATCACTAGTACTTGTTATTGCCATGTTTCGCATGCTATCATTGTTCATTTGAAAAGCTTGATTTTGTTACTGCATCGGTACGTTGCATGATAGTTGTTGCACTCATGTTGAAATGCTCGCATGATGATTGATGACGGTGAAGTTAATAATATGACTTAATATCAAACCTCCTCTGTCATCACTGGGATATCATAGTGCCACCAAATCGAGCTTTCTCCAGTGCATCCACATTTACCTTATGGGAGATCCTAGCTGGGTCTATTGTCATGCCTCTCGCCGGTGCCTCCCGCGAGGGAAGGTTATGGGCACGCGTTACCCTGATCAGGTAGGCGGACATAAGCCTTGTGTGCCCAGGTTAGGTTTTGAGCTCATGTCCCCATTTGGGACCGTTTTGCCATGACGGTGGCCTTTGGTACCTTTGGTAGGTACAGGGCCACCCAGGACTGAGCCCATAAGGGGTGTTGGTCGGAGTGGCCGGGAGAGTGTCATGGCAGTAGGTTGGTTTTGTCAGAACGCTGTTGGTCCACCCGAATGGAAGTGCGAGGCCATGGGTTCCGTGGTGTAGGTACAGTGCGCTACCTCTGCAGAGTGTATTTTAATCTATCGATAGCCGCGTCCTCATCATGGGCACAAGTTCGTAGTAGGTCACACTATCGGATCTTGGTCGAAGTGGAGGATAAACCTGAAATAACTAAGTTGATGATTAATGTGTAGTAAAAGAATGTGATGACTTGGACTATGGGAAAATCGTGAGAAGTCACGATGATTTGTTGATATGACCCCGGGACGAGGTCTCGGTAAGTCATGCGTGTGCTCCGAGGAGCCGTGGCAGAGTAAGTGATTGTTGCATAATATTATTACAATATGTCTTCACGGGAGGTAACTGGTAGTTTATTTCCAGCATAGTTTCATGATGCCATGCCATGTTTTGATATGCTATGCTTTGTTGTTGCTTTGTTAGAAGTAAATTTGATATGCCATGCTAGTAGATGCTATGATGTCGTTCATGCTTAGTTTGGTTTATGATTCTACCTAATATCATGCCATGCTTAGAAGTTGTGTTGAAGTAGACCGTTGCATATGCTTGGTTCTTGCTTAGTCATATGTTTGTTTGGATGATGTGTATTTGGTTGTCTTGCAAGTACATTCAATGTACTGACCTGGCGTGTCATGCCAGTTTTGTAGGTCATGCCCGAATTGTTCGCTTATTCCGTCGTGCTAGGCCGTAATCTTGCCAGTCCTATGAGTTATGGAGCCCATCCAGAGTGAGACGCTGCCAAACCAAGACTTCCGTCGCCATTTAAATAAACTTCCGCCGCCAGTTAGATAGCCTTAGGGCTATGCCAGACTTTGTATTCATCAATGATGTAATCATATACACATGTATTTGATGAATATTATTGTACCTGGAATGATGTATCATGGACCTGTCGTGCTTTAGGTGTTATCCTGGGCTAACGTGCGAAGGCCCCCTGCTCCATGCGGGTCGGGGTGCCACAAGCCGCCATCCTACATCACGCCGGAGCCGATACCCCGATGTTGTCGTCCACCGCAACCTCAACCGCAACGCCCTCCAAGGCTAGTAGTTGAAGCCGAGGCTGAGCCATTTGTACCCAAGCCAGTTCAACCACGCCATCCTGCGCCTCACCGCTGCTGCTCCAACTTTCCCACCGTCCACCGCACCGGAGTTGTTCCTGCTACACCGTCCTTCGCCACCTCAGATTTGCTTCCCCTCCGCCGACATACAACCATGGCAACACAATCAATAATTTAGCCATGGGTTCATCCAAGCCTGCACCCTCCTCCAAAACATCGGTTTCCCTGGCAAAAATAAGACCACAAGTCGTCCATGTCCACATCTCCATGGCGACCACCATCACGTTCATGATCCGCCTCATAATGAAGGGCAAGTCACCTCCAAGCATCATGTGCACGACGGCGACGAACGCCATCAAGCTCAAGCACGAAAATGACACCATCATCATGAAAATGCTCGCCAAGCGCAAATGCACAAGTCCCAACAAGCCCTACTTCACGCCAAGGCCAAACTTCATGAGCACAAGAGAAGACCGCGAGACGAGCACCACCAAGACGGAGCTATGGCTACACCAACCACTTCGGCATCTTCGCCAAGTGCTATCAAGGCATCTTCGCCTTTGGACGTACGGCATCTTAGCCTACTTCCCGTGAGTTCGCCTACATCAACATCATCAAGAACAAGGCGACCACCTACGAGCGAGGGCGACACTTCCATCTTCGGAAGCCCCTTAAGGAAGATGGCCGAACATGGGAAATTCCCTTCGGTCATGGAGACGAGCTACGAGGTGCCACATCATATGGGCCTCCAACAACAAGACGGTGACAATAAGGTCGAGCTAGGGCCATCCCCTTCGACCACGGCGATGAGCATGAACCTCTTCAACAACATGAAGACGACGCCCATATTGGACTCATACTCCGAGTCAAGCTACGAAACCGCACATGAGACCTTATCTTTGGTCTTGGAGGAGAGTGATGATGTGCCATCTTCGACCTTCATCCACGGCTACGACTACGACATGATTGAGCATGGAGACATTTGCACCAACATCTCTCCGACACCGACATGTGACGAGATGCCCCAATTGCCATGTGAGGAGAGCCCCCACCCCATGAGCGAGATGAGTGACTCCACCATATGTGACATTGAGTGCATTTCCTATGAGAGGATGAGTGTGACCACCACTAGCCCCACACATGAGAGCATGCTACACATCCTGTGTGAGGTTGAGAGCCATTTGAGCGACTCCACCAAACATATGAGTGAGAGCATCCACGAGGGAGTGAGTGAGCCACAACACTTAGTGAGTGAGGTAGTTGAGACGGCATGTGAGGCCACTTTGATTTCTAATGACTTAACCTCAACTCCTAGTGTGTTTTCTTCTTTGGTGCTAGGTCTCCTACATGACGACACACCTATCATCGACGAGTCCATACCTCCAATGGAGATGACGATGGCCATGGTGGACAATGATGCACTCCCCACATGGTTCCATCAAGATGAAGATGACCACGACTCGGTCTTCGACACCTCACCTACAACACATGAGCGATGCTCCAAAGGTAACATAGGTGATGGTGCTTCACTTGTCCCACTAGTGGACTATTTTACTAATGATTGCTTGCATGATGTTGACACACCTATACCCATGCTTCATGCTAGTGCGACTTCTTTATGTCATGACTTACCTATTTATGATGAATATGATGACGAGCATGTCGAGTTGCCTAGTTGTGATGTCATTCTCCATAGGATATCGTGTGAAAATTCTTTTGGTCACATCATGTTTGACAATCCATTAACCTTGTCATATGATATGAGTGAGATATCCCATATTGCATCATTTCAATCTCAACATAGTAGCTATGCATGCCCCATTCACATAAATCCCATTTGCACTTATGGCATAGATGACGAGATGATGGTCATTGGCTTTTGTTTTTCATGTGATGACATTGCCATGCTTCCTTTACATGATTTGTGCAATTCATCTACTATGCCATGCCATGATCACAATGTTCCAAATATGCATTGTTTTGGATGTTGTCAATATTCTCAATGTGATGTTTCTACTAATGATCATGAGGAGACCCCCATAGTTTCCTCATACATATTAGGAGATTTTGATGCATTCCATACTTTGCATGATTCTCATAATTGCTTGCACCATATGCATTCCATGAATAACAATGCTCTACATATTTCCCATGATGCATTACACAATTTGAGTCTCCATTATGGTTTACATAACAACAAACCTATCATGATGGATGACATGTTTCTATATCATGGATCTCATTTATTTGAGCATTGGATATTTTGTGCTAACCAACACAAGCACGTGCGCATCATGATGGATGATGTGTACATATACCATGCACACACAATTTTCCCATTGTCTTTGTTTTGTGTAGGTACTCACGTATATTCGTCAACCTCTCAATCCCAAGAGTTGACGAAATGAGCTCTTGAGAGCAAAGATGACTTGGGATCCCGTGAACTACCCTTCCCACCGCTCTCTTCACGCAACGACTACGCGCATCTCTCTCACTTGGCTCTCACACGGCTATGGGCTATATACCGCTTGTCGCTTCATGCTCATTTTCCCGTGTTCACTTTGCATGCTATGCTGCCTTTGCCATGCAATTGTGACCCTTGCTTACATCTACCCATGATTCACCATTATGCTACTCCTATGTGTATTTGCATGCTTGGTGGAGATCCTTGTTGCTATTTCCATGTTTATCATGTGCCTCATGCTATTGATGATATTTTGCTCATATCCTCCTTTCATGCTTGTGCTATGTCATGTGAATTATTCATGCACAATATTTGCACCTATGACATGCTTGCTATGATTCCCTCTAGTATGTTGCATCTTCGCACTACTAGCTCACACCACTTGATTGCTATGATTGCATGCTTTGTCACATCACCCATGTTCCATTATTACTTGCTTTCTTGGGTTGATGACGCATATGTTCATGCTTCTCACATGATATATTTTGTTCATTGTCGCTTGCCTCCAATTGTTGCATCTATGCTTATTGATCGTGGAGACTTGGACACCTTACTTGTGATGCATGCTTGCCTGATTACGCCTATTCTATTTGGTTGTTCTTGCATCATATGCCGCCATGCTATGAAATGCTCCTTGTCATTTTTTGTGATGAGCATGATGCCTACACTTGTTGGGTATTTTACCACACGAATGATAGGTTTTTCATCTCCGCTAACCTCATATGTTTTTCCAAGTGTTTGTCATGTTCTTTCATGTTGAAGGATTCACAAGGCGATACCGCCATGACACAATTTGGTCATGTGAAGGCATACAAGATGTGCAACACCAACATGTGCGACAATCTCCTAAAGGTGAACTCTTTCCCTTTGAGCCATCCTCAAATATGCATATTGGATGGGTCACTCTTTCATTGTTGTATCCCTCTTGTTTTCTACATGATACATCTCGCGAATGGAGGAGCGACATGGGAGATTGGCTCTATGGACCTTCACATTGAGGAGCGCTCGGACTTATTGGATGCACCTTTGAACCGCCACTCATGCAACGACATCGAGCATTGGTACACCAACACCTCCATATTTGTTGATTGCGCTCACACATGTCATGCTCGATGGACATATCATAAACATGACAAATTTGCATCTTATGCATGGATTGACTCACATTATGATTGCCTTGTTGCATCTTGTATTCCCATCTCATCCATGATATATGAGCTTGTGCATTTCCTTAGCAAATTTGTTGTGATCTTTCTTGATGGCATATTCATACATCATGATCTTATTTCCTACCATCAATTGCATGATCACATCACATTGAGAATCCATTACCATATTCATGCTATTGATAAACCGCCTCACTATGACATCATTTTGCACCGCGGTTGCATTGATCATATTCTTGCTTTCTCTCCCATGAATGGTGTGCGTACATTTCCATATGTTTTGGATAAGCTTCATGCACCTTGTCATGATCAATATTGTCGCACGGACACATGTTTACTTGATGGACACTTTGTGTGCGCTAACCATTGTATTTCCAAGTGTACTTCATGTTTTGTCATTTTGCATCTACCACATACCGGAGACACCTTGGAGTACTTGGATTGCGCCATGCCTTCAACTCCGTCCAACTACAAGTCTGTCCACGACAACTGTTTCCATGGTGATGAGGATCATGATCCGAGGTCGGATCTTTCCCAAGGGGGGAGATGATGCAGAGCATCCCACGTTCATCCCCATGTACACTCCGACTACTCTCCAAGCCCCGAGGATACATAAGATGAGACCTCGACTATACACCATTGGACACAAGGTGAACTCGCTCCTCTCTGAACCTTCACTTTCCACATGTGAGACATGGCTACTACCTCAAACTTGTGTGCTATGCATGTCCAGGAACCAAGAGGAAGCCCATGGACCAGAAGGCGAGGACACCAAGTGCGAGGAACAAGAAGAAGGGCTACGCAAGAAGCTCCAGCTACGGAAGAAGCTCCAGCCACCGGACGACCGGCCGGGACCGGACGTCCGACGCCTGAAGACCCACCAGACGATCGGCCCGGACCGGACGACCGGTGATCCTGCACCCGAGCCAAATGAGCGGATGTCCGACAAGTCCGGGACGTCTGACACACTCCAGCGTTCGGATGTCCGACCACCCCCGGAAATCCGGCGCCACCTCAACCGAGCTGAAACGCCGGACGTCCGACAAGTACCGAACGACCGGACCCTCGCGAGCCACCAGACGTCCGGTACCTATCAGACAACTGGCGCCTGTCTGTGCACAGAGATCGGGCCCGAGGCCCATGTATCCCCCACTTACCCCTTCATGTCCCTAGACTATATATACTCTCCCACCTCCTCCTAGTTAGGGTTAGCATTGGTTTAGCTCATTTGAGAGATAGAGCATTGCTCATCCACATCGGATCTACTCCTCGTGAGAGATCGCGGCCTCTTCGAAGAAGATTCTTTTGGATTCAAGACCTCCTCACAGAGAAGAACATCAAGACCTCCTTGCGGAGAAGAACATCAAGACCTCCTCACGGAGAAGACCGGCTACCCTTGTATCATCCGTAGTTGATCGTGTACCGTGTGAACTCTTATGTATCCGAGGATCTAGCACATGTGTGACTTTCTTGTGTTGGTTTAGTGATTCTCGTGTGTTTCCCTTGCGTTTTCCCTCTTTTTCCCTCGTGTTCTTTGTGTTCATCGCGGGATCTGCTCCTTTCGTGAAAGATCGGCCGAATAGGGTTCTACCCTACATCAGCAAGGCAGTGGATGATGGTGCTCCTTCCAAACGGAGGGCCTCTACAGATTCTACTCCTCCATCCCCCTAAGATGATTTCCAAGACAACACATGCATAGACACTCAACTTAGTTGTGTTGATGATGAGCATGTCTCCCCTAGTGCACCATCACAGGTGCTCCCTCTAACTTGGCACTGTTATATGTGGTTGCATGTTATGTATGATGTCTATCTTGTATTGCTTCTAATTTTGTTGAATTTCATCTGCTTAATTTACACATTATACTTGTGAATAAGACACGTGTTCCTGTTTCTAGAACATACAATATCTATCTATCACACCATGTTCTTACATCAAAGTACTACTATTGTGTAACCTGCAACAATCACTTATCATAAGACACGTTTGACTTGGGAGTGTGATATAGGTTACATCTCGCATTCTTTTCTAGCTTGTACTACTTCTAATTTGTTGAAATGGCACTTATGACGAGACAGCTATAACTTGGTAGAGTGATATTCGTTGCATCTTTCATATGGTGTCTAGCTTTCCTTGCTTCTAATTTGTTGAAATGTATTCTCCTTAGTTTACACATCAATGGCACTAATGATGAGAGACCTTTAACTTGGTAGTGTGATGTTGTTTGCATCTTGCATATGATTTATTTCTTGTACTGCTTCACATTTGTTTAAACGCCATTTATGATGAGACACTGTTAACTTGGCAGAGCGATATTTGTAGCATCTTTCATATGGTGTCTACCTTCCATTGCATTGCTTCTAATTTAGTGAAATGTCTTCTGCTTAGTTTACACATCATAGTTCTGGTTATCTCATGCCGTCCTGTTTTTCGTACATATTACATCCTCCTATCATGTGGTTGTCTAACATCAAAGTTCAGTTCATCTATATCACGCATCAATTTGTTCTGGAGATCTAAATTGTTATTCGCTTTTCTTGTCGGCTTGACTTAACATGGCACAGAGAAAGAGGAAGCAAGATAGAACAACAGGGAAAGGGGAGCGGAAGAATCCTACAGATTCTGCTAGTACTGATGGTGCAATAGAAGGTCAAAGTCCAGCGGAAAATTGTACTGACAAGGTATCCCGTGCTACACGAGCTACAGAACAAGCCAAACAGAAACAAATAGCTACCACCAAACAAGCAGAGACAGCCCTAGTTAAGTCAAGCAGAGACATATGTGTGTGTGTGTGTGATCAGATCACATGTTGAAGTCCTATTTACGCATGTGCTACACAAATCTATCTTCTTGTAGGTGAACTGTTCAAAGAACAAGGCCAACCGTACGAAATTGAAATTCCAACATACGACAGGATCTCATAGCTATATTGCACACTGCGAGGCTCGTGTAATTAGCTGTTGTTTCACTCTTTTCGATGTACCATATTATCAGATATATATTGACTTGTTCCAAATGTAGAGGAAGGCCTGCAAGGACCAAAAAGTACCTGAACCAAATGCTGTGGAAATCTTCAAGGACTGTCACACCAGCAAGACGAAGGGCATGACTACACCAGTCAAAGCCGTTGTTGTAAGTCCTTAATCCTCATGCCTTTTAACTACTACTTACTCTTACTCGTGCCTTGAACTGCATGGTTTGCAGCCAATGTATATTACTCTTTTCAATTTTATACACAATTGTTTTTTTAATATTTACTGTGAGGCAAAAGCCCCACGTCCCTTTATTGAATAAAAAGAGCACTGTACAAAAGAAGAAACTATATACAAAAGCTAGGAACAAAGACCTATCTAAACCTAACTAAGTCTACCTGCTTTACAACAGAGAATCAATCCAAGCCAACAGTTGAGGTTTCATATTGTCTTTCACCCTATGAGCTAGGAGTGAGATATCATGGATGAATCTACATTTCCATGCACTAAATGTGGCTCTCTCAGCTCTGAATGTTCTACCATTTCTGAGAATCCATATATTCCAAGCAGCTGTTAGCATAACTTCAAAGAAGAAAGGAAGTCTGAAGCTGGTCCGAGCATGGATGATACACCGTTCAATATCAGAGCCATCAGTCCAATCAATGCCCAAGTAATTCCATACCCTGGTGCTGAACTTGCAATTGAAGAACAGATGGATTCTGTCCTCATACACATATTCATTACAGATGAGGCATAGATTATCTTCCTGACTTGATCTCCAATGTCTTCTAACCAACATATCCTTTGTGTTGAGTCTGTCAAAAATAGCAACCATCCAAAAACCTTGATCTTCATGGTGCACCTACTCTGCCACAACCATTTGCAAGGTTGTATTGTGGGCAAATGGGAGTGCATTATGATATAAAAGCTTTTGGCAGAATAACCTCCAGATTTACCAGGCCATATCCAAATATCAGGGATGGTGGGGGTCCCTGTTTAACTGCAGGATCCATCCTTCCAGCACATGTAGCTCAGAGGCAGCCTCATGGGAAAGGGGCAGATAAAACATGGAGAATAGATCATGAGACTGAAGGAATTCCTGAACTGATATCTTATCATTGTTGACAAAAGAGAATAACCGAGGCAGTCTCCAACACAGAGCTCTAGCAGAGCCCCCAATATGCCAAGAATCGGTCCAACACAATGATGTGTCACCCATGTTGACAAGGTTTAAAAGAGAGGAGTGATGTTCCTTTGATCTTGACATGTAATCTAGTTCCGTGCTGCACTTGCCCACACAACGTTACAATTGCCTGTTTGTCTATTCTGTGACGCCCCGAGACCGTTGCGCCAGGTGTCTTCCAGTTATTCGTTGTTGTTGCCATGCCATTTGCTTGCATGCTGCATCTTGTCATGTCATCATGTGCATTGCATCATCATGTTTTCAAAACTTGCATCTGTCCCGGTCTCCTCGTTCCATCCATTGTCCGTTCTGAGCCCAGACACACTTGCACGCGCCCGCGGCATGTCCGAAATAGTATTTTATAAGTGGCCGAAAAATGTTCTCGGATTGGGCTGAAAGTTGGAATGCCGTCTTATTATAGTGTAGGTAGACCACCTGCCAAGTTTCATCGCATTCGGAGTCCGTTTGATAGCCCAACCGTTAACTATAGCGGCAGTATAGCCGGTCTTTTCGTCGGACGTTTTCGGTCTCCGAAAAACCGTGCCGGGCTGTTTCTCTCCCTTCTTCTCTCAGGCCAACCCGCTCTCCACAGTCCACCAGGCCCAACCTAACCTCTCTCATCAGCCCGCGGCCCTCCTCGCTCACGCGTCCGAAAATTGTCCCGGACCCGACCCGAGCAGTCGTCACCGTTGGGTCCGGATCATCCCCAAACATCTACAAAACATCTCCGTTTTATTATTTGGGCTCCCTAACCTATTTTATCCGAGATCGTATGATTACGATCGGAGGGACGAGATAGCCCCTAGCCTAACCTACCTGCTATATATACTAGTCTAAACCGAGACCAAACCCCTAATTTCTAGGGATCCTACCCTAGCGCCGCCGCCCACTTTCTCCTCAATTTCAGCGCAACCAAGTCGCCGCCTCCTTTCCTTCCTCGATTTTACCAGCGGCCCAATCCCTCCATCGATCGATCCCCACCTACCAGCAGCCAAAACTCCCGATCCAACAAATCCTTCCCCTTGCTCTCTGTGCCCAACCAATCGCCGTTGCCGCCAGCCACTGAACCGATCCCCTCGGCCTCCTCTCCTTCCCTGGCGCCTCTCCTCCTTACCTTGCTCTTCCAGCAAGCCAGCGCCTCCTCCCGTCGCCGGCGACTGCTTCACCAGGTTCCCCGCGCCTGCAGCCTCGCGCACAAGCTCCTCTGCTTCCTCACGCGCCACGGCTAGAAGCAGCACCACCGGGGGCCATGCGTCGTCGAGCACCACCAGGACCAACCCTGGTGGCACTCCGACCGCCCAAGCGCCTCCTCCTCCAGGTCCTTGCCTCGCCGCGGCTCCCGCTGAACCTCTCTGTCCTGGCCCCCTCCGCCGCATGGAGCCCTGCCTTGCCGGATCCCTGCCGAGCCTCCGTCCTGCTGCTGCGTTTTCTTTTCGAGGGAGACGAGCGCTCCGACCCGAGCCTGCGCATCCTCTGCCTTGGTCCGGGTCGTTCCCCTTCTGTTTGTGCCGCCGACGAGGTCCCCGACGACCCAGCCACCGCCGGCTTCTTCTCCGCTCGTGGAGCTCCAAGTTCCACCCCATTCTGCTGCAACTCGCCGGGATCCATCTACCCTCATCCAGATCGGCCTCCGCTACCATCTTCTTCATGGAGCCCCGCCCAGTCCCTGGAGCCGCCGCCGCTTCGATGTCGCGCAGCCGCACCTTCGCCAAGCCCCGCCATCGCGCCCTGCTTCCAATGTGAGCAGCTCCCTACAGCCCAGATCCACCAGTTTTCGGCCCGATATGTTTTTTTCTCCATGTCTGCGATTTTGTCTTTTATCCAGAGTTTATTAGTTTTACAGAAAAGCCCTTGTGGATCATGCATTTAATAATTCCACAACCGTGCATCGGATTAAAACAAACTTAATATGAAAGTTGCTTAGAATTTTGTGTAGTTTCATAATTTGCCACTTTCATCCATGTTTAAAATGCTTAAAATGATGTTTGCTTTAATTTGCTCCTATGCCATGCTAAAATGCTTTAATTCATAACTAAATAATCGTAGCTCGGTTTTAAATAATCTTTATATGTAAATGGGGTAGAAAAATGCATAGTTTAACATGGTGGCATCACTTTGCATGTTTAACAACTATAAAATATTGCTTAGGGCAGAACAGTACCATAACCAAAATATGCACATGAGGATTTTCCAGACTTGTTGTTTTGTTGTTCCGGCCTCATTTAAACTTGCCTAGATAGATAGATTCATTATGCTTCACCTATTTCCATGCTAACAAAATTTAATATTGTTGGGTACATAAACGAGATCGAACTAAATAACTTGAACGTGGTGTTTCGTCAATATGCAACGGAGTTGCATGTTGAGCTCCACTTAATTTGTAGGATTGTTTGTGCACTTTGCCATGCCATGTATCATTAAACCGGACATGCATCATACTTGGTTGTGCATCATGGCATGTTTATGTGATGGTTGTTTACTATGTTGTTTGCTTCTTTCCGGTGTGCTTCTTCGGGTTGGTTCCGATAACGTCGTGTGGTGAGGATTCGTTCGACTACGTCAGTTTGTCTTCTTCATGGACTCGTTCTTCTTCCTTGCGGGATCTCAGGCAAGATGACCATACCCTCAAAATCACTTCTATCTTTTCTTGCTAGTTGCTCGCTCTTTTGCTATGCCTATGCCGCGATACCTACCACTTGCTTATCATGCCTCCCATATTGTTAAGCCAAGCCTCTAACCCACCTTGTCCTAGCAAACTATTGTTTGGCTATGTTACCGCTTTGCTCAGCCCCTCTTATAGCGTTGTTAGTTGCAGGTGAAGATGGAGTATGTTCCATGTTTGGAACATGGTTATTTTGTTGGGATATCACAATATCTCTTATTTAATTAATGCATCTATATACTTGGTAAGGGGTGGAAGGCTCGGTCTTATGCCTGGTGTTTTGTTCCACTCTTGCCGCCCTAGTTTCTGTCATATCGGTGTTATGTTCCCGGATTTTGCGTTCCTTACACGGTTGGGTTATAATGGGAACCCCTTGACAGTTCGCTTTGAATAAAACTCCTCCAGCAAGGCCCAACCTTGGTTTTACCATTTGCCTCACCACCACCTACTTTTCCCTTGGGAGTCGCGCTCCCGAGGGTCATCATTATTTTAACCCCCCTCCCCCCGCCCCCCCCCCCCCCGCCCCCCGGGCCAGTGCTCCTCTGAGTGTTGGTCCAAAACAGAGCCACTTGCAGCGCCACCTCGGGGAAACTTGAGGGTTGGTTTTAGTTGTACGTAGTGTTCATCTGGTGTTGCCCTAAGAACGAGATATGTGCAGCTCGTATCGGAATTTGTCGGCACATCGGGCGGTCTTGCAGGACTTGTTTTACCATTGTCGAGGATGTCTTGTAACCGGGATGCCGAGTCTGATCAGATTGTCTTGGGAGAAGTAATATCCTTCGTTGACCATGAGAGCTTGTGATGGGCTAAGTTGGGACACCCCTGCAGGGATTGAACTTTCGAAAGCCGTGCCCGCGGTTATGGGCAGATGGGAATTTGTTAATGTCCGGTTGTAGAAAACCTGAAGTTTATCTTAATTAAAATACATCAACCGCGTGTGTAACCGTGATGGTCTCTTCTCGGTGGAGTCCGGGAAGTGAACACAGTGTTCGAGTTATGTTTGACGTAGGTTGTTCTAGGATCACTTCTTGATCATAGTTCAACGATCGTGCCTTTGCCTTCTCTTCTCGCTCTCATTTGCGTATGTTAGCCACCATATATGCTAGTCACTTGCTACAGCTCCACCTCATACCTTTTACCCTTCCTATAAGCTTAAATAGCCTTGATCGTGAGGGTGTGAGATTGCTGAGTCCCTGTGACTCACAGATACTTCCAAAACCAATTTGCAGGTGCCGATGAAACCGAACAGGTGACACAACCAAGCTCAAGGAGGAGCTCAATGAAGATCTTGTCATTTGAGTTAGTTCATTCTAGTTGATCAGTAGTGGAGCCCAGTTGGGGTCGATCGGGGATCTGTGTAGCTTTTGGGGTAGTCTTCTTTTATTTTGGTTCCGTAGTCGGACCTTGATTGTATCTGGATGATGTAATGCTATATTCATGTATTGTGTGAATTGGCGATTGTAAGCCAACTATGTATCTCTTTCCCTTATGTATTACATGGGTTGTGTGAAGATTACCTCACTTGCGACATTGCTTTCAATGCGTTTATGCCTCTAAGTCGTGCTTCGACACGTGGGAGATATAGCCACATCGAGGGCATTACATGTTCTCAGTTGTTTTGTGATATGAATGATGTCATATTATGCTTACCGTATTATAAACTTTGTCTCTTTATCCTTAGTTGTCAATACAATGTGAACAAATAGACAAGACATTAGCCATGGTACATGGTACATGGTCATATGTTTGGAACCTGGTTTTATTATGTACTTTGCAGTAAAATAGAACTAATATTTTACATGGGTTCGCCATAATAAGTTCTGTATATAGACCAAAGCTATTTTGTTTGGTTTTGCTGCCTCCTTAATATCCTCTGTTCTGGTATTAATGCAAAAACTCAACTTTTCAGCAAGCTATGGAAAAAATTGTGGAACCGCCACCTTGTGAAGGTGGCGAGGCAACTATAACCGCAATGTCAGCTCTTGCTGCAGTGGGTCAGTACCTATCCACTAACAGTGCCAAAAGCACGTTCCTGCGTAATACTGGGTTGGTTGTTAAGGCAATCTCGTCCAGACTGCCTCATGATCAAGATATGCAAGCTCAAAACAATGTTATATCTGCGCTCCAGACACAAGTGTGTTGCCTAACAGAGACCCTTTGTGAAACAAGGACAGACATTGTTCGATGTCGTCAAGATATGCATGGTTTTGAAACTAGACTATCAGACATTTGCTATGTTGTTCAGGAGCCTAGGATAAATGAAGGCGAAGGTTATGGTGCTCCATCAAACAATACAACATGAAAACGTAACAGTTAGGTCAAATGAACTAAGCTTCTGAACTTCTGGTGGTGCATTTATCTGCTAGACTGTTAACTTTTATGCCAACCTTCCTTTTGTTTTATAGTTGTAATTTGTTTTGTTGCGATACAAAATTTGTTCTTAACGTGCAGCCACTGGCTGAAGAAAACAGCAAGCCATTTTTTATAGTGTAGGGTGTTCCCTATATTTGCACTGGTGGCGATCTTTGATGCCCAGTGGATGTAATCTGTGCAATCGCCTTAATAGCCTGGCGATAGTTTCGGGCTTATTTATTTCCTAGTCTTCGTTTTCCCTGGTTTGCTAGCGCAACAACCATGGGCCATATACGGACCATGGTAACCATGACCCTGCTACGGGCCGTAGGATCCATGGGCCTCCTACGGGTCGTCTTTAAATGGGCCTCCAACACGGCCGTAAAATCGGTGGGCCTCGGGCCGTCGGATAAATGGGTCTACATGGGCCATAAACGGGCGTAATTGGTATCGGCCCAGCACGGTAACGGGTCGTTAACAGGCCGGAGGACAGCAAAGTCTTAATTCTGTCACAGGCATAACGGGTCGTTAATGGGCCAGAATATAGGACGGGCTAGAAACGGCATAACGGGTTAACAAGCCAGGAACGGGACGACTCTTGCCACGGGCCAAATTTGGCCCATTAGGGGAACAGGCCAGGAAACGGGCCAGAAGTAATCGAGGGCCGGAAAGGAGACCAAAAACGTATGGGCCGTCAGTAGGCCAAAAGCTAACATGGGCTAGAAACGGCCCATGTGAATCATGGGTCGTTAACTAGTACAAAGAAATTTACTGTTCATTCTGGGCTAGAGTCACCGTGGGCCTTTAAAGGGCCTAAAGATATAAAGGCCTCATATGGGCTGAAATACGTTGTGGGCCTTACATGGGCCGAAAGTGAAACGGGTTGGTGTTATATTCGACGGCCCACATGACGTTGTTGGGCCGATTTCGGGTAGGCCCTAACGGGCCATGAGTTACCGGGCCGTAAAATGGGCTATTTGCGAAGAGACCGTTAACAAGCTTTTCATGGGCTAGCCCGCTAACTTTTGACCAAGTAAATTTGGCCGGTCTTTGGAAGCTGAATGGGCCGATGGTAGGCTGTCGCACGTGTTGACATATCATAGGTGCCTATCTGACCCACTAACGAGCTGACACGTGTTTCCTCCAGCCAATCGGAATTTTACACATGGAAATTTCCCATTGGTCTGGGCTGTTAACGGGTTATCGGATCCAAAACTGGACCCGATAGCTTAACGGCGACCCATTACGGTGGATGCCACATGTCGGTCACCCTTGACAAAAGCACTTCTGTGACGCGCGATTTATCGTCATGGAAGTGGACACTTCCATGATGATAATTTTGCTAATGTCATGGACCACTTCTACGACAGCATAGGTATGACTATCTTGATTCTGTCATAAAATCATCATGGGTGTACATGCATGACAGAAAACGTGACCTACTGTGACAAACATGTATCATCACGGAAGTGTCTTTTTTTGTAGTGTCCTAACCCAATTTAAATATTATCGCAAACATATTCATCATTAGGCTTAAATAAATTTTCTATATCATAAGAAGAATCACCCCAATCATGATCATTACAATAACTAGAGGACATATCAAAATTAGCAACCCCAAGCTTGGGGGTTTCCATATCACTAGCACAATTGACATTAATAGAGTTTATAGTAATATTATTGCAATCATGCTTTTCATTCAAGGAGCTATCGTGAATAACTTTATAAATCTCTTTTTCTAACACTTCATAACAATTTTTAGATTCACAAATCTCAAGCAAAACTTCATAATGATAATCTAGTGAACTCAATACACTAGCAATTGGTTCATCATAATTGGATACTTTAAAAAGATTAGCAAGTGGACGAGGATCCATATCAATAGATTTTTAGCAAGTGAAGATGCAAGAAAAATAGAAGACACGTGGAAACACAAGAAAACAACAAGCAAAAAGGCAAACGGAAAGAAGGAAAATAAAAAAGCAAATATTTTGTGTTTCTGCAACGACGTTTTAGAAGTGAGGGAGATGAAAACGAGAGGCAAATGGCAAATAATGCAAATTTCAAGGAGATGAGATTTGTGATTGGGTACCTGATACATGTTGATGATGTCTCCCAAGCAAAACAACACCAGGAATTCTTCCTGATTGCTTGTATCTGCGTTGATATTTCCCCGAAGAGGAGCGGATGATGCAGCACAGCAACCGTAAGTATTTCCCTTAGTTATGAAACCAACGTTATCAATCCAGTAGGAGAACCAAGCAACACTATGTAAACGATACCTGCACACAAAGAACAAATACTTGCAACCCAACGCGCAAGAGGGGTTGTCAATCCCTACTTGGTATTGAGATAGATAAAATTGTAGTAGATTGGATAAACAGATCTTGCAAAAACACAAAATAAAGTAAATAAAGAAAAGGTGCAACAAGGTATGTTTAGATTTTTGGAATAATAAATCTGAAAACAATATGATGAAAGATAGACCCGAGGCCGTAGATTTCACCAGTGGCTTCTCTCGAGAAAATAGCATACGGTGGGTAAACAAATTACTGTTATGCAATTGATAGAAGAGACAATAATTATGATGATATCCAAGGAAATGATCATGTATATAGGCATCACATCCAAGATTAGTAGACCGACTCCTGCCTCCATCTACTACTATTACTCCATACATCGACCGCTATCCAGCATGCATCCAGTGTATTAAGTTCATGGAGAAACAGAGTAATGCAATAAGAACGATGACATGATGTAGACAAGATCTATTCATGTAGGAATAGACCCCATCTTTTTATCCTTAATACAAATGGTACATGTGTGCCTCGCTGCCCCTTCTGTCACTGGGTGAGGACATCGCAAGATCAAACCCATCACAAAGCACCTCTTCCCATTGCAAGAAAAATCAATCTAGTTGGCCAAACCAAACCAAAGTTTCAGAGAAAAATACGAGGCTATAATAATCATGCATATTAGAGATCAAAGAAGACTCAAATAATATTCATAGATAGAACTGATAATAAACTCGCAATTCATCGGATCCCAACAAACACACTGCAAAAAAGTCATTACATCAAATAGATCTCCAAGAACATCGAGGAGAAAATTGTATTGAGAATCAAAAAGAGAGAAGAAGCCATCTAGCTGCTGCCTACGAACCCGTAGGTCTATGGTGAACTACTCATGCATCATCGGAGGTGTCAGATTCGGGGCTCCGCAGACCCCAAGAAAGATTCGAACTCTGGGGTGCACGCGAAGAACTCGATCTCCCCAGTCCACCAACTTGTTGCCAATCTTACGGCCTAGCTCGATGAATGGGAAAGGAAAGAGACACGGCAGTTTACCCAGGTTCAGGCCACCTTGTGGTGTAAAACCCTACTCCTGCTTTGCGGTGGATTATCCTCAAGGTGGGCTGAGGGTAAACTAGTACAGAGGAAGAATAACCTCAGGAGGCGTGTTCTTGTGTTTGGGTGTGCGGGTGAGGAAGGGTGGATTCGATGGGATCCCCGCCCCTCTCTTTGGTGGTGGCTAACCTATATTTATAGTGGCCTTGGTCCTCTTCCCCCAAAACGAAGGCGGGAAGGGATCCCACAACGGCCAAGTTTGAAGGGAGACAAATAGTACATCCTATCCTAGCGGAAGGTGGTCTTCGCCTGCAAAGCTTCTGGTCGTGACGTCGTGGTGGGCTCGGCGATAACCTCCGTCCTGCCGTCCTGGCGGTCTTGGTCTTGTAGCACGGAAATGGGAACCTTTGGTTGATTCCTCGAGACTCTGCGTCTGCGCTTTCCTCTTTAGCACCAAAGAGGAAATCTGCTGTACTGTGCCCGCTGGTGCCCGCCTGGCCTTGGTCGTCATGGATTGCGTCATCCAGACCTCGCGAGGTGGGCGCATGCATAGGAGTCTCCTCTCCTCATGAGCCAGCCTAGGGAGGTTGCTCCCTCTAGAGGTCTTGATGTCATCCGCCTCACGAGGCTTGGCCCCTCATGAGGGTCCTATGTTGTCGATGATGAAGGTGGGCAGTACCAGGCTGCTGATGGAGCCACACCATGGGCCGCAGGTAGTCAAGTCTGGGTACCCCAGTTCCAAGAACACCGACAATAGCCCCCGGGCCCAAGGCGCGCTCGGACTTGGCTTCAAGGCGAAGCCAAAGGGCAAGGGCGAAGCACCCCGGGCCCCAATCACCTGCGGCCCGGTCGACGCGTGGCGCTTGATGGTACGTGGGTGTCTCCACTTCCCCAGGCAGCCTCGGCAACCGTTCGACTTGATAGCAGCATGCTGCATGTTGCATGCAGAAAAGATCATCATTACTGGGAATCATGGGAGGCCAGTGGTTGGCCTCCCTCCTGCTATAAATGGGGGGCAAAGCCCCCTGCTCATCTCCGTCTTCTCGCTTCTTGCTCCTTCTTCTTCCTTCTTGTCTCTTCGTCTTGTCAGAGCATCCATGGCGTCGGTGAGGAGGTTCTCCGTGGCCGAGAAGGGGAAGGCCCTCAAGGAGGGGCCAAACTCACCACCGCCTAAGAAAGGTCGTGGGCAGCCCAAAAAGCACGCGGTGACTGCGGCGGTGGCCACTTGGGGGCGTGGCCGCACCCCTTCAACGGCCGGTGTTGCCTCCGGTAGCTATGGTGGTGCTGCTTCTCAGGGTAGGAGCTGCCGCAGACAGCGCGACCTCAGTGATGGGGGGAGTCGCACAATGATCGTCCGGCCACCACGGCTGTGCTTCCACTCTACCTACGTGTCTCTGGAGTTCGTCATGTGATCGGGGAGGCCAGCGGCCATCTGGTTCCAGCTTCTGCGTTCTTCCATGAGTACGCTGCCGGCCGGAGGGCCCAGCGGCCTCTGGCCGCAGGCCGACGACTACTGCAGCAAGGCCTCATGGGTGGACGTCGAGGTCACTTTTGCTGGCAATGTGTTCCTGAACCACGAGTGGCAGCCATTTGCCCACGCACGTGGCCTTCACGGGAGGTGCACCCTCCACTTCATGTATGATGACACCGCGACCCTTTATGTCAGGGTCTTCGAGGAAAACAGCTGGCGCCTGGGGTGCTACCCAGAGAGCGACACCGACGACGAGGACGACAGTGACGGCGCCTTTTCTGGCGGTGAGCTTGCCCTTGGCGACGGTGATGACCCACAAGTATAGGGGATCTATCATAGTCCTTTCGATAAGTAAGAGTGTCGAACCCAACGAGGAGCAGAAGGAAATGACAAGCGGTTTTCAGTAAGGTATTCTCTGCAAGCATTGAAATTATCGGTAATAGATAGTTTTGTGATAAGGTAATTCGTAACAGGTAACAAGTAATAAAAGTAAACAAGGTGCAGCAAGGTGGCCCAATCCTTTTTGTATCAAAGGACAAGCCTGGAAAAACTCTTATATAAAGGAAAGCGCTCCCAAGGACACATGGGAATTATCTTTAAGCTAGTTTTCATCATGCTCATATGATTCATGTTCGTTACTTTGATAATTTGATATGTGGGTGGACCGGTGCTTGGGTACTGCCCTTCCTTGGACAAGCATCCCACTTATGATTCACTTTGCAAGCATCGGCAACTATGAAAGAAGAATTAAGGTAAACCT